>NC_134084.1:106140410-106740410 GCF_000715075.1 Nicotiana tabacum
CCTTGGGCCTGGCTAGAAGGGCATAACATCAGGGCTGGGCCCCACCACCCTGAACTACATCTCTGGGATGGCCTGTTGCTGGCTAGCCTCCACCTCTAGCGGCCTGAGCTCCACCTCTAATACCTCTACCTCCACCTCTAGCACCTCTACCCCCACCTCTAGCTGGATGGGCGGGTTGTGGAACACTCGGTGCCTGAACCATGGCACGGGAACCCCAATGCTGAGAGCTACTCGGTGCTCGAGGGCAAAACCTAGCAATGTGACCCATATTACCACAAGTGTAACAAGCCCTCAGCTGTTGAGACCGCTGGCCCTAATGACCTGAGTGACCACCTCGAAAACTCTAAAGCGACGGTGCACTGATAGGAGCTGGTGGTGCACTGTAGGACTGCTGATCAGAATACTGCATCTGAGGACCACGGCCACCTAAAGCACCGTGAGAAACCTGAAGTGTTGACTGAAAAGGCCTAGGAGGATGGCCTCTACCATATGAATCCCTACCTCCAAACGAGGTACCACTGAATCGGCCTGAATGACGGGGCCTTTTGTCCGACCCATGACCACCTCCCTACGATAGAACCATCTCCACTCTCCTGGCCACATTGGCGGCCTCCTGGAAGGATATCTCACTCCCTGTCTCCCTAGCCATCTGAGGACGAATCGGCTGAATAAGTCCATCAATGAACCTCCCCACCCTCTCTCTCTCGGTGGGAAGTATGATAAGAGCATGACGAGCCAAGTCGATGAATCTAGTCTCATACTGGGTAACAGTCATAGAACCCTACTGGAGATGCTCGAACTGCCTCCGATAGGCCTCTCTCTGAGTGATGGGGAGAAACTTCTCCAAAAATAGTTGAGTAAACAACTCCCAAGTCAAAGCTGGTGATCCGGCTGATCAAGCCAAACAGTAATCCCTCCACCAAGTCTTGGCGGATCCAGACAAGCGAAATGTGGCAAAATCGACCCCATTGATCTCAACTATCCCCATGTTCTTGAGAACCTCGTGACAGTTGTCTAGATAATCCTAGGGATCCTCAGAAGATGTACAGCTGAAAGTAGTAATGAAGAGCTTAATGAACCTATCCAGCATCCACAAAGCATCGGCGGATATAGCTGCTCCATCATCGGTCTGAGCTACCATACCCGGGTGAACTGCTCCAACTGGCCGAACTACTCCAACTGGCTGAACTGCTGGAGTCTGAAACTGGGGAGCTACCTGCTCTGGAGTGCGAGTCGCAGGAGTCTGGGCTCCTCCTCCAGCCTGAGAGACGGTTGGTGCTACAGGAAGCAAACCTGCCCGGGTGACACTCTCCATAAGGCCCACTAGACGGACCATAGCATCCTGGAGAACTAGGGTAGCAATAAAACCCTCTAGGACTTGAGCTGGGCCCGCCGGAACTACTGGGGCCGGAACCTCATCATCAAAATCAACCTGAGGCTCCGCTGCAAGTGCTGCTGCCCTGGGCTGAGCTCTGCACCTACCTCGGCCTCTAGAACGGCCTCGGCTTCACCCTCTACCCCTCGTGGGAGCTACTGTTGGGGGCTCGGGCTGTTGGTCAGTGGATGAAGAAGCGCATGTTCTAGCCATCTACGAAAGAACAGAGTAGAAATTCAATTAGCATTGAGAAACCAAACCGCACGATAGGAAAGAATAAATGTGAAGTTTTTCCTAACTCTGTAGCCTCTAGGGGATAAATACAGACGTCTCCGTACCGATCCCTCAAACTCTACTAAGCTTGTCTGTGAACTGTGAGATCCATGTAACCTAGAGCTCTGATACCAACTTGTCATGACCCGTATTTTTCCACCCTCGAGAGTCGTGATGGCGCCTACTAATGTGAGCTAGGCAAACCAATCCTTTAAACTAATTTCTTCATTGTCCAGTTATTTTTCTTTTTTCTTTTTAACAAACATGAAGTGATAACGTATAAACAGCGGAAATTTAAATTTAAGAGGAAGAAAACAATAAGATATCTGGAATCTGTATCTATTACAACTACTTAAGCCTTAATCACCCAAAACCTGGTGTCACAGTACCGCAGACGGTCTAAGATTTACTACATACAAAGTCTGAATAAAATGAGCGATATATTGTTTCTGAAGCAAAAAATGAAACAGGAAATAAAAGATAGAGGAGACGCCAGGGCCTGCGGACGCCTGCAGGTCTATCTTGGATCTCCGCGTGGACTGAAGGTAGCCTACAAACTACGGTCCAAGAGCTACTCCGAGATCTGCACATAGTGTAGAGTGTAGTATCAGCACAACCGACCTCATGTGCTGGTAACTGCCTAGCCTAACCTCGGTGAAGTAGTGACGAGGCTAGGACCAGACTACCAAATAAACCTATGCAATTCAAATATATACAGCGAAAAAAAAGTACAGAAATAAACAGTCAAGTCTGGGAGGGGGAGTATGCAGCGGGGGAGATATCGATTCTAAATAGAAAGACAACAAGTAAACGAAAGAACAATATAACTCGGATATCAACAAAGAATCAGAAATCAATAAATGCACGGCATCACCCTTCGTGCTTTTACTCTCTTTCCTCACCATAGAATCAATATAATCGGCACAGAATGGTACATCGTGCGGTACAGTATCACCCTTCGTACTTTACACTCATTCCTCACAATCATACACAGTATTACCCTTCGTGCTTTACACTCTTTCCTCACAAAACAATGCACGACATCACCCTTCGTGCTTTAACTCTCTTCCTCACCCAAACAATTAAGTCCCGGCAAGGGAACAACATCAATAACAACAACATCCCGGCAAGGGAGATAACAAATAAGTCAACACTGGCCCGGCAAGGGTGACAACATAATGATCTCTTCTCTTTCTCACCCTTACTTCACAATTCACTTCACAACTTGAGCCAATGCTCTAGAGGTTCAATTATCACTTATACTTTCATTTCTCATTATATAACTCGACCCAACGCTCCTCAAAGTTTAAGTGTCACAAATTACTTCCACAAACTTTGCCCAGCAATAGGATTCATCAATCAAGGCATGAAAAATACAAGAAGTCATAATAACCACAATATAAAACTCACGGGCATGCTTGACACCAACGTATAGATACTCGTCGCCATGCCTATACGTCATACTCAACAAATACCACATAGCAAGTAGGACTCGACTCCTAATCCCTCAAGCTCAGGTTAGACCAAACACTTACCTCGATGCCACGAACACAATTCACGTTTCAATTATAGCTTTACCCCTTGATTTCACCACCAATTCGCTCGTATCTAGTCACAAGTTACTTAATTACATCAATAAACGCTAAATGAATCAATTCGAATGCATGAAAATGAGTTTTCCATAGTTTTGCTCAAAAAGTCAAAAATCGTCCTCGGGTCCACATGGTCAAAACCCGAGGTTCGAACCAAAACCCGATTACCCATTTTCCCACGAACACAAATACGTGATTTGTTTTGAAATCGGACCTCAAATCGAGGTCCAAATCCTCAATTTTTGAAAAAACTAGGTTCTACCCAAAACACCCAATTTCCCCCATGAAAATTATTGATTTTGAGTTGAAATCATGTTAAAAGATGTTAATGATTGAATAAAATGAGTTAAAATTAACTTACAATTGATTTGGAAGAAGGGTTGTTCTTGAAAAATCGTCCTAGGGAGTTTGTGTTTTGAAAAGATATGAAAATGGGTTTAAAATTCGTCTAAGTATAAAAGTTGCAGGTTGCAGATGTGAAAAATGCGAACAGGGGTTCGCAATCCTCTGCTAGCTTGGGAATTGCGAAACAGGGCTCGCATTTGCGAACCCTTCAGAGAATTTGAAACTTCGCATTTGCGAGGTCGGAATTGCGAAGAAAATCTCGCATTTGCGAGATAAGGCAGGCCTGGGCTGGTTCGCATTTGCGACCAAGCCCTCGCATTTGCGATATCGCATTTGCAAGCCAGGCTTCGCAAATGTGAAGCCTGTAGGCCTGATCATACCAGCAATGAAACCTGCAATTTTCTAAGTCCAAAATGCACCCCGTGACCTATCCAAAACTCACCCGAACCCTCGGGGCTCCAAACCAAACATGCACACTACCTCAAAAACATTCTACGGACTTATTCGTGTAATCAAATCACCAAAATAACATCATGAACATCGAATTAAACTTCAAGATCAATGAAATTTCTCAAAACTTCTTTAAACATCAAATTTTGCATTTTAGGTCCGAATCACGTCAAATGGATTCTGTTTCTTACCAAATTTTATCGATAACACATATAAATCACATTGAACCTGTACCGGGCTTCGGAACCATAATACGGGCCCGATACCACAGGTTTCACATAATATTTCATTTTCAAAAAAAAAAAGAAAAAAACCTTTATATTTTTCAGAAAATAATTTCTTTCAAAAATTCATTCCTTGAGCTTGGGACCTCGTAATTCGATTCCGGGCATACACCCAAGTCCCATATTTTCCTACGGACCCTCCGGGACCGTCAAATTATGGGCCCGAGTTCGTTTACCCAAAACGTTGACCGAAGTCGATTTAACTCATTTTATAGTCAAAATTTATCATTTTCCACAGATTTTCACATATAGGCTTTCCGGCTATGCGCCCGGACTGCGCACACAAATCGAGGTAATTCTAAAAGATAATTATGTTTTGAAAAAAAATGTTTCAAATATTTTCAAGCTCCCAAAAATTAGTTTAAAGCAGTTTTTGGTTGACACTTTTTCTTTCACTCACAAAACATCAACTTTTCTTCCAATAAAATACATGTCCAAATACAACTTCAATTTTTTTTTAAGTTTCAATTAAATCTATGTCCAAACGTTAGCTAAGTCTCCTAAAATTTTAAGATGTTTCTCTCTTACTTACGACTATTCAACCATAGTAGCAATTACAGTACAAGCACATCCTGAATAGACATGATAAAATTGTAAAGACGCTGAGATTGTCAATTTGGAGAGAGTTTTTTTATTCCTGATTGTTAATGTTGGAACACGATAAACTAAACACATTAGGTTAGCGCGTAAATAGTAAAATGAAAACTTACTTGTTCTTCGTGAAGCGGAAGATGGACGACGAACCGCAGCTAGAATCACTGGTCGGTGGTAGTTGTCATGTGGTGATGGAGCCCACTATATCACAATCTAAATCCCTCGTCTGATTTGGGAGAAGAGAGCGTGGAAAACTACGGCTAAGAGTTTTTTTACTGTACACAATATATATATATATATATATATATATATATATAGGGAGTAAAATTAACTTTTTCCACTATTAGGCCTTAAAACACCCTTATGGATGGATCCAATTTCCTACCGTTAAGATAGCCATTATATAGAGAACTTTAGCGTTCTTATGATTGTTGAAAGACTGTCATTACATGTAAACTTAGTTTTTCTATTTGTCACAAATTTAAAGTAGTTCATTTTGATATGTAATTTCACGTCCGTTTGAACTTTGAATTAAAGATAGTGAGCCTAGTCGGCCAATGTGAACAGAAGACGTCCATGGTCCATATTTATTTTTTGAGAAAATGATCTTTTATGACCAGCTATAACTTTAAGATTCATGTGTTACATTTTAATCACTAATCTCTTGTGTATTAAAAAAAAAAGGAAAGCAGAATTAGTGAAGAAGAAATCAAGTAAGGCTTTCCGTATATTGTTTGGAAAATATCTCTCTAAGGAAAGTCGATTTCATGCCTTAAAGATTTTCTGAATTTCTTCTTCATTTCTGATTTCCTATTTTTCTAACAATGTAAAAAGGGCCTTATAATGAAAAGAACATTTTTAACGAACCATCAAACCGATCTACCCGATTGTTTGGTAATTAAGCTTGGTTCATATTTGAAATTTTAAGACAATAATATTTTGATAAAAAATAACGATCTCAAGATTATAAACAACTTTGGTGATATATATATGTTGCATAATTGCATGCATAGAATCATAACAATAGTACTGGTAACACTATTAGAAATCCGAAAAAAACGATCACAAAACGCGACCAAAGTTGGTCGCTTACAGGTCAAAAAACGACCAAAAAGCGTCCAAACTGGCCTGGTTGCTATTTTGCTGGTCCCTTTACCTTAGGGACCAAAGTTGGTCGTTAATTAGCGACCAATTTTGGTCTCTAAGGTAAAAGGACCAAATATTCCGGGTAAACAATATACCGACCAACTTTGGTCGCTTTAATATTTTAATAATATAAATTTAGCGACCAAAGTTGGTCTTTATATTTAAATTACATTATTTTTATTTATTATTAATCAAAATATAGCGACCAACTTTGGTCTGTAAACCAAATATTATATTTTAAAATCTGAAAAATAGCGGCCAAAGTTGGTCGCTTTTTTTAATTTTGTTAATTTTTTTTAAACATAATTTTTTTAATAGAATAGCAACCAAAGTTGGTCGCTTTTTAAGAAATCTGGGTTAATTAGCGACCAACCTTGGTCGCTATTGCCCAGAAAATATTTTTTTAACATAGAAAAGCGACCAAAGTTGGTCGCTTTTCTTAATTTTGGCAGAAACTTCCTGTTTTGGCAGCTACACCACCTGCCATCATACCAAATTCCCTATTACAAGCAACAACAACAACAATACCAACAACAATAACAACAACGACACAACAACAACAACAACAACAACATTAACACCAACAAAGTATAAAGTTCAATAGAACTAACACATTAAGCTAACAAAACTAAGTTAACGCTTATTACAAGCCCATTCAAAAACTAATTCTATTGTCTAGTTCAAAGTATATAAAGTACTCAAGGAGTGTTCTTTCAGCATCCTCGTCCGAAAGTTGGATTGCCTCGCCCGACTCATTAGGTGGCTGACTGCGTATGAATTCCTCCACGTCAGTTGTGAAGCGACCCTATAAGAAAAATTACATTGAATTAGTATTTCAAAAATTATATAAAAGTAAATCAAAATACTTAATGAAAAGTAAAGAACTTACATGTATAGTCGAGGTTCGGCCCTCGACCCACCTTTCTGGATCAGTCTCTTTCTTCTTATTTACAATACGAGTCTCATTGAATAGCTCATCTTGCTTCGTTGGCATCATAAAGTTGTATGGTGGCTTTGGTGATTATCCTCGTAGTACTATTACTCGGGATGAACTTGGATACAGTACCAGACAGGGTGTGTCTTTGATCAATTGTTGTTCTCATTAGCGACAATGATGATGAGAAGACATTGAGGAATTTAACATTTCCTAAGCAGATAAAAGAAGAGGTTATAGAGGAATTCTCTACTCCATTTTTCAAAAGAAAAAGAAGTTTAATTGAGAGTGATAAGGTTGATGGTAATGGAAAGTTGTCTGTTGCTCATGGCAGTTCACATAAAACGGGGATCTATCATGACCCAATTCTCAAACCCGGTCGTGATGGCGCCTCTCGTGAAGACGAGGCCAGCTAGACCAAAACGGAACACCTCTTTTAAACAGTTAATCATCATAAACAGTAAGAACATATAATATAATATTCATAAATTGCGAAACTTTAACGATAGCAACAGTGGAAACCATCCCGACACAACCCAAACCGGGGTGTCACAAGTCATGAGCTACTACAGAATCTGCTATAGGTCTACAAAATACGAAATCTGATACAACAGTCTGAAGAAAACATAAATGATAGAGGATAAGAGAGACAAGGGGCTGCGGATGTCAACAGCTACCTCGTAACTCCAAATCACTGCCTAACCTGGAAGGAATCAACGCAGCGGACTCTGCTATGCCTGAGTCTACACACACGGTGCATGGAGTAATGTGAGTACTCCGACTCAGTGAGTAATAATAATAAATAAAGACTGAAGGCAAGAAATCACGTAAAAACACAAGGCATTCCATAATGAAGCAGTAAAATTCCTTTAAACATAAAAGCAGTGAGAAATCAAGTGAAAATCCCTTTTTCCAACAAGTAAAGCAAGTAGTTTACAAGTGAGTAACAAAAATGATAGAAATGTAAACAGCCCCTCGGGCAAAACATGTACAATAAACCGCCCCTCGGGCATAATATCAACAGAACCAGCCCTTCGGGCTCAATATCAGAACAGTGCCAGCCCCTCGGGCTTAATATCAGAACAGTAACAGCCCCTCGGGCTTAATATTAGAATAGTAACAGCCCCTCGGGCTCAATATCAGATCAGTAGGGCTCGCTCTCAGAATAGTATCAGCCCCTCGGGCTACCTCACAATCACTCATATCAGCACCTCGGGCATAGTATCAATCACTCAGAACAATGGGTACCCGCGCTCACTGTGGGTGTGCAGACTCCGGAGGGGCCCCTTACGACCCAAGCGCTATATCAAGCCACCTCGTGGCATCATCACTCAGCATATCCTCACATCACTCAAGCCACCGCGTGGCATATAAAGTATCTCAGGCCCTTGGCCTCACATCACTCAAGCCATCGCGTGGCATAAATAGTATCTCAGGCCCTCGGCCTCATACCACTCAGCATATCCTCATATATGGCCCTCGGCCTCACTCAGTCCGGAAATCATTATAAGCCCCTCGGGCATTTGTAAAATAGTAGTTCTCGGCCCAAAATATCATTTAAAATATCATTTGAGTTTTCAAATCTGCATAAAAGCGGCTGATTTTGTAAAACAATAATTATCAACAGGACTAAGTTTAAATATAAGTCAAAACAGTGAGAAAATAGTGATAAAAATTCCCAAAGGATTCAAATAATTGGCACGAAGCCCAAGTATGGCAATCAGCCCAAAATCATGATGATAACAAATAAGTTTCAATCAAATATGCGGTAAAATCATCAATCGGGATGGACCAAGTCACAATCTCTAGTAGTAAAAGACCCTGCGCTCATCATCCAGCGCGTGTCTCACCTCAATATAGCACTACGATGTGCAAATCCGGAGTTTCAAACCCTCAGGACATCATTTACAATCATTACTCACCTCTAACCGGCTAATTCTCTAGCTCGCGACGCCTTTGCCCCTCGAATTGGTCTCCACGCGCGTCGAATCTATCCAAAATCAGAACGAATACGTCACAATATGCCAATGGAACAAAGCCCAAGCGAAAACATTCGAAAAATATCAAAAATCTCGAAATTAGCAAAACCCGAGCCCTGGGCCCACGTCTTGGAATCGGGTAAGATTTACATTTTCAGAATCCTCATACCCTCACGAGTATAACCATACCAAAATTATCCAATTCCGATACCATTTGGTCCTTCAAATCATTATTTTACATTTTTGTAAGGTTTCACAATTTTTCTTCCCAAATTCCATTCCAAATCACGAATTAAATGATGAATTCAGTGATAGATTCATGTATTCTAGCCAAATCTAAGTTAAAATCACTTACCCCGATGAATTTCTTGAAAAACCTTCGAAAAATCGCCAAAATCCGAGCTCTCTAGGTCAAAATATTAAATAAAACCCAAAACATCGTATTTATAGGTACCCCTCAGGTATCAGCTACCACGGGCCGCACCAAAACTCACGCGGTCCATGCAAAAGCCAGTGCGGTCCGCGCAAAAACAACCGCGGTCGCACAGGCCTTCCTCTGCAGTGACAGACTTTAGTGTTTTGGCCATAACCTTTTCTACAGATGTCCAAATTGCAATGTCTTTTCCTTTCTGGAAACTAGACACGAAGGACTACAACTTTAGTTTTTGAATCACCTCAAAATTCCTTGTATATCAAAAGATATGAGCTTCCGAAGTTGGACCAGCGGGAAGGTTCTTCACCGCGGCCGCGCCCCCTTTTGTGCGGTCCGCACGACACCTACCGCGGCCGCGCCTGCTTTTGTGCGTTCCGCACAGCACTCACCGCGGGCGCACTCATTTTTGTGCGGACCGCGTTGGTGAGTTCCGAGGCCTGTAACCCTTCTGAACCTGCTACAGCTATGATTTTCGCACTAAAACATCCCGGAACCTACCCGAAACCCCCGGAACTTCAAACCAATTGTACCATCACATCCCACGACATCGTTCAAGCTTTCTCAAAACTTCGGAATGCTCACAACAATATCAAATCACCAATTTAATATAGGATTCAAGCCTAAGGACTTCAAGAACTCTTAATTTATGCTTTCGATCAAAAAGTCTATCAAATTTCGTCCGAATGACCTGAAATTTTGCACACACATCCCAAATGACACAATGAAGCTACTGCAACTCTCGGAATTCCATTCTGATCTTTATATCAAAATTTCAACTATCAACCCGAAATTGCCAAAATATCAATTTCGCCAATTCAAGCCTAAATCTCCTCTACAACTCCAAAACTCATTCCGATCGCGCTCCTAAGTTACAAATCACCTAACGGAGCTAACCAAATCATAAAAATTCCAATCCGAGATCAAATACACACAAGTCAAATCTTGGTCAAGACCTTTTAAATTTTAAGCTTTCAACTGAGACTGTTCTTCCAAATTAAATTCTGATTAACTTGAAACCCAACACCAACGATTTACATAAGTCATATTGCATCACACGGGGCAAGTCATGCCCGAGAACTGGCGAGCGAAATGCAAAAGCTCAAAACGACCGGTTGGGTCGTTACATCCTCCCCCACTTAAACATACGTTCGTCCTCGCACGTGCCCAGAGTTGTTCCAAAAGCCAACCAATTGCTGAATAACCTCACCATGCACATGCCCGGGGGTGATCCCACGTCACCCTATCTCGCATAGGTTCGATAACACAATATAACGGAAATTTCACAATCCATCCTAGTCCATGAACCATGGAACCACATTTCCTCTTCTAAAATCATCGACACGATCAGAATTTCACATTTATACTGTGAATAAGTCCGAACAAGCACATGATATACCACATAACTCAACACTTGTAGTGATAACTTCTAACCACAACATCCGCATACCGATAGAAAAACTCTTATCAACAAAAGTTTCATCCCAACACTTTCATATACTGCCAATGATCACTAAGACATGCGGTAAGCCATAACCATTTCCCAGATCAACCATTCATGAATCCACTTCTTCCTTGGCAAATACCACAACAAATTTCTGAACCGAAGCTCGATACTATCCTTCCAACATGTTGAAATCATATTCATTCGTATTTATTAATGATCCCCAACGATCTCCTATAATCCAACACATTACTCTGGTGACATGACACATCCATACAGGCCTAAGCCACAACTTGCACAATACACGCATCAATACACAACAGTCCGAACATACTCAAATCATGAAAATGACTCAAATGAAAGAGATGTACCTCAAGCTCACTGGTACCCCCACAATACAAGGCTGAGAACCCGTTTCACATCATAGGAACAGAACATACGAATCTAACCCACAAGGTCATACCTCCACATAACTTCGCTGCGATGTGCGATCCTATCCAATATTGCCCCACATGAACCACCTTAAGTCGCTATGCTCGAAATCAACAACCATGCACAATTCGATGTCTGGAATCAAAGCAAATCATCATACCCATGGTGAAGCAAATAACATACACCACAATAACCCGAAAGGACATAACTGATACGCCATTCACCGAGTAATACCCAATCACTCTTCCTGCTCGACTTCTACCATGAAACCCCAATAGAACTGCACCATATGTGCCCATAACCAACAAATCATAACATCTCGCAACACAGAAAGGTAACTCATGGATCTCCCCAGATTACTAATAAGCTCAATAACAATCGAATCAACACACCTCTCAACCGTACAATTCAGAGCCAACCGAGCCAGTTCAAATTAGAACACACATCCACATTAGCCTGCTAACGAACTCCTTATCACAAAAATCCTGGAGCTACTCTTCAACTCCTTTAACTCTGCCGGTGCCATACGATACGGTGCCCGGCATCAAATCAATATCGAAATCAATAACCTTGCCCGATGATATGCCCGGCCACAAGAAACGTATTCGAAAAGTCCCTCACCACCGGAACTAAATCAATGGTAGGAGCCTCTACACTGACATCCATCACGAAAGCCCAAATAAGAAAGACAATCCTTCCCAGCCGTCTGCTGGGCCTTCAAAATATAAAAGTACTCCACTATCCTACGGACCTCGCCACTCAATCCGTGGCATTTCCAGCATAGCCAACAACGTCGCCTTAGTACAATAGTCCAGAATGACACAACATGAAGACAGCTAGTCTGAACCCAATATCACATCCAAAATCTAACATACCAAGCAACAAAAGATCCACTCGGGTCTCTAAATCCCGATAGTCACTAAACGGTGCTGATACACATGACTCACAACCACCACATAGCCTGAATATGAGAACTTCCCGTCTCCAACTCCATATGGCCCATGAATCAACATATCTGGTTCCAATTCCGCTGTCCGAATGCATACCACACCTCAAATACCCAATCATTCCATGAGAGAAAATCTAGAATTCCTCTATGCCACCAAGCAAACTTGAATATCAGCAGTCGATCTAACAAGAAAATGCCGCAATACTACCGAAGTATCATCAACTTAATCACATTGCCCTTTCTGAAACATATGCCCTCGTCAAATCACCCCAAATTAGAAATACCATTTCCTTAATCATCCGAAGACCCTTTCTCTAATTATCTGAAGCTCGTCCCTTTAATTATCTAAAACTGCCCGCCCCCTAAGAGTTTTATGACTTTCCGTTCAAAACTGAATCGTAACCTTATGCACATAATTCTCAATCATTTACAACATATTGCATAACATATACCATTCTAGGATAACCATGAGAACTTCATTTCCCTTCCGAACCGCAACCCACTATGCATTCTACTAGCCAAGAACTTTCCATTGATCCCATCTAGCAAAGAACCACTATACATCCCATGCTCCTCATGCCCATAGAAAATATACATCTCCAACCAAGGTAGAAACCATCAAGGACTCTCCGAGTTCCCCTTGCACAAACCAGACCTACCAGGACTGAATCCTTCTAACTTGACCAAGCTACGCAATCCATCAAAACCTAAGAGCATTGCCGTAAAATACCTGTAGGAACTCATTACCCCGTACACACCCAATGAACTAATCATATCATTACCATACTGATCTAGCCTACTACCCAGCTATCACATTTATCCGAGTTTCCTTCTGATTTACCTTCAACTTGATATCCCCTGCTGTAGTACCACAATTCCTCAACCCAGACTTACCACATGGGACCCAAGCATAAAGCCACACCATCTGAGACCCATAAGCCACTGAATACTCTCTTATCTATTCCCAAAGGCACCACATTCAAAATACTTTACTCTGAGGAAACTTCCTGCGAATCTAAATCTGTTACCTTTACCTTCCTGATACTGATACATAGGATTCCATAATTGATATAGAAGTGACACAAGTCTTGGCACCCTCTAATGCAAACCTCAATTTCTAGCCCAATTATACACTTGAAAATCTCCAATTATTACCTGAAAGTCTTGAACCCATTAGAACCATTCCCGAGAGTCATTCACTCTATTCAAACTGCAATTAGTCTGATCAAATGAACCGAATAACCCATGCCTCATTGGCACTCCGACACCGCAGAATGTAACCTCATCCCAATACAACTAAACAACTTCCTGCTCTATGCACTGAGCATTCTCACCAATAACAACTCAAGACATGCCGTGATTCTCACACACCTATGAAGCATAATATAATCTTCGTCAAAATTTTCCTTTACTCGAGCCATCCTCGGTCTCAATTTCCGCAAGCCATAACTGGTTCACCAGCACGCCTCAAACTGGAACCAACATAGCACCTAACCGTGCAATCGCCTAATCAATAGCAGGCTCCCTCACTTGGCTCGTAACCATAGATCAGCACACACTCAATAACTCATAACGATTATACTCTATTGATGTCATGATACCATAGTGAGATTAAACTCAAATCTTTTATAAGCTTGTGAAAACACAGATCATCTAGAATTTTAACTCTTCTGCAAATCTCGCATTCCACTCTCGCAACAGTTACACCCACTCTCTAAGCAACCCAATTTAAATTGTAACACATATGCTTCACTCCCAAATGAGATCTTTTAACAGACACATAAGGATCGTACCACCTCAGAACATTTCGCAGGAGACAACCCACCTGTTTTGCCACTAACTAACATTTCTATATACCTTCCACCGTCATAAACTGTACGTAGTCACTTAGTATTCCTGAGTTTGAACTCATACCACAACATGAAATTTACTTCACTCACAACTGGGAAACATGAAAAGATCCTTCACATGCCCATAACTCGGGGCCTCGAATCAAGATGGAATTCAAGCACTTAATAGTTCTTATATCCTTTAGCAGACCTTCTCGTCGCTTCCAAATCATGTGGATACATCTCGTAGTACCAACATACTCATCACATAGTTATCTAGCCGTCACTTCCACTAATAGGAACAATACCGAACATATACATTCAATAATACTTGCTCACACAATCAGCACCTTAGTGCTCAAGCCATAGGCAAAGATCCGGTCTCAAGTCCTCCAGACCGGGCTAACATCAACTCACAGAGATCACATCTCGCCCCTCGATCGGGGAATCACAAGACATCGATGCACATCTGATACTGAGCGCTCATGCACACATACGAACATGTGGAAGGAATTCAAGGGTTACTTTTCAAGCTGAATCAAGGACGCACAATTAGAATTCAATAATGTGAAGTTTTCCTAAAGGTTCTGCAGCCTCTCGAGGATAAATACAGACATCTCCGTATAGATTCGCGAGACTCTACTAAACCTGCTCATGACTCGTGAGACCTATGTAACCTAGGCTCTGATACCAACTTGTCACGACCCAATTGTCGAACCCGGTCGTGATGGCGCCTCTCGTGAAGACGAGGCCAGCCAGACCAAAATGGAACACCTCTTTTAAACAGTTAATCATCATAAACAGTAATAACATATAATATAATATTCATAAATTGCGAAACTTTAACGATAACAACAATGGAAACCATCCCGATACAGCCCAAACCGGGGTGTCACAAGTCGTGAGCTACTACAAAATCTTCTATAGGTCTACAAAGTATGGAATCCGATACAACAGTCTGAAGAAAACATAAATGATAGAGGATAAGAGAGACAAGGGGCTGCGGACGTCAACAACTACCTCGTAACTCCAAATCACTGCCTAGCCTGGAAGGAATCAGCGCTCAAGTGCGGACTCTGCTATGCCTGAGTCTACACACACGGTGCAGAGAGTAATGTGAGTACTCCGACTCAGTGAGTAATAATAATAAATAAAGACTAAAGACAAGAAATCACGTAAAAACACAAGGCATTCCATAATGAAGCAGTAAAATCCCTTTAAACATAAAAGCAGTGAGAAATCAAGTGAAAATCCCGTTTTCCAACAAGTAAAGCAAGTAGTTTACAAGTGAGTAACAAAAATGATAGAAATGTAAACAGCCCCTCGGGCAAAACATGTACAACAAACCGCCCCCCGGGCATAATATCAACAGAACCAGCCCCTCGAGCTCAATATCAGAACAGTGCCAGCCCCTCAGGCTCAATATCAGAATAGTAACAACCCCTCGGGCTCAATATCAGAACAGTAACAACCCCTCGAGATCAGTAACAGCCCCTCGGGCTCACTCTCAGAATAGTATCAGCCCCTCGGGCTACCTCACAATCACTCATATCAGCCCCTCGGGCATAGTATCAATCACTCAGAACAATGGGTACCCGCGCTCACTGTGGGTGTGCAGACTCCGGAGGGGCCCCTTACGGCCCAAGCGCTATATCAAGCCACCTCGTGGCATCATCACTCAGCATATCCTCACATCACTCAAGCCACCGCGTGGCATATAAAGTATCTCAGGCCCTCGGCCTCATATCACTCGGCCTCACATCACTCAAGCCACCGTGTGGCGTAAATAGTATCTCAAGCCCTCGACCTCATACCACTCAGCATATTCTCACATATGGCCCTCGGCCTCACTCAGTCCGGAAATCATCATAAGCCCCTCGGGCATTTGTAAAACAGTAGTTCTCATCCCAAAAAATCATTTAAAATATCATTTGAGTTTTCAAATCTGCATAAAAGCAGTTGAATTTGTAAAACAATAATTATCAACAGGACTAAGTTTAAATATAAGTCAAAACAGTGAGGAAATAAGGATAAAAATTCCCGAAGTATTCAAATAATTGGCACGAAGCCCAAGTATGGCAATCAGCCCAAAATCATGATAATAACAAATAAGTTTCAATCAAATATGCGGTAAAATCATCAATCGGGATGGACCAAGTCACAATCCTTAGTAGTAAAAGACCTTGCGCTCATCATCCAACGCGTGTCTCACCTCAATATAGCACTACGATGTGCAAATCCGGGGTTTTAAACCCTCAGGACATCATTTACAATCATTACTCACCTCTAACCGACTAATTCTCTAGCTCGCGACGCCTTTGCCCCTCAAATTGGCCTCCACGCGCGTCGAATCTATCCAAAATCAGAACAAATACATCACAATATACCAAGGGAACAAAGCCCAAGCAAAAACATTCGAAAAATATCAAAAATCCTGAAATTAGCAAAACCCGAGCCCCGGGCCCACGTCTCGGAATCAGGTAAGATTTATATTTTCAGAATCCTCATACCCTCACAAGTCTAACCATAACAAAATTATCCAATTCCGATACCATTTGGTCCTTCAAATCATCATTTTACATTTTTGCAAGGTTTCATAATTTTTCTTCCCAAATTCCATCCCAAATCACGAATTAAATGATGAATTCAGTGATAGATTCATGTATTCTAGCCAAATCTGAGTTAAAATCACTTACCCCGATGAATTTCTTGAAAAACCTTCGAAAAATCGCCAAAATCCGAGCTCTCTAGGTCAAAATATTAAATAAAACCCAAAACCTCATATTTATAGAGTACCCCTCAGCTTTCAGCCTCCGTGGGCCGCACCAAATCGACCGCAGTCCGCACAAGCCAGTGCGGTCCGCGCAAAAACAACCGTGGCCGCACAGGCCTTCCTCAGCAGTGACAGTCTTTAGTGTTTTGGCCATAACTTTTTCTACAGATGTCGAAATTGCAATATCTTTACCTTTCTGGAAACTAGACACGAAGTGCTACAACTTTAATTTTGAATCACCTTAACATTCCTTATATATCAAAAGATATGAGCTTCCGAAGTTGGACTAGCGGGAAGGTTCATCACCGCGGCCGCGCCCCCTTTTGTGCGGTCCGCGCGACACCTACCGCGGCCGCGGCCGCTTTTGTGCGGTCCGCACAGCACTCACCGCGGGCGCACTCATTTTTGTGCGGACCGCGTGGGTGAGTTCCAGGGCCGTAACCCTTCTGAACCTGCTACGGTTATGATTTTCGCACTAAAACATCCCGGAACCCCCGGAACATCAAACCAATTGTACCAACACATCCCACGACATTGTTCAAGCTTGATCAAAACTTCGGAACGCTCACAACAACATCAAATCACCAATTTAACATAGGATTCAAGCCTAAGAACTCCAAGAACTCTTAAATTATGCTTTCGATCAAAAAGTCTATCAAATCTCGTCCGAATGACATGAAATTTTGCACACACATCCCAAATGACACAATGAAGCTACTGTAACTCTGGGAATTTCAGTCTGACCCTTATATCAAAATCTCATCTATCAACCCGAAATTGCCAAAATATCAATTTCGCCAATTCAAGCCTAAATCTCCTCTACAACTCCAAAACTCATTCCGATCGCGCTCCTAAGTCACAAATCACCTAACAGAGCTAAACAAACCATAAAAATTCCAATCCGAGATCAAATACACACAAGTCAAATCTTGGTCAAACCTTTCAAATTTTAAGCTTTCACTGAGGCTGTTCTTCTAAATTAAATTCTGATTAACTTGAAACCCAACACCAACGATTTACATAAGTCATATTGCATCACACGGGGCAAGTCATGCTCGAGAACTGGTGAGCGAAATACAAAAGCTCAAAACGACCGGTCGGGTCGTTACATGATCATAAGACTCTATGATGACAAGATGAAAGAAAGTTTTATTCTCAACTTTCTTCCAAGTCTAATCAGTAAAAGCTTAATGGGATTGGTGATATTTCTTCGGATTCAGACAATGATTTGAGTGACAAAAGTATGGAAATGCTAATCAAAAGAATTAAAGGTAAAACGTTTTTCTTGGAAGAGAAGGATGCTGAACTCTGCATGAACGTGATATGTGCACTTTATAGGCAGCAAATTTCTCCAAACTTCTCTTCCTTAGAGAAGCGTTTTACCTTTAATTCTTTTGATTAGCATTTCCATACTTTTGTCACTCAAATCATTGTCTGAATCCTAAGAAATATCACCAATCCCATTAAGCTTGTATGAATCAGACTTGGAAGAAAGTTGAGAATAAAACTTCCTTTCGTCTTTGTCATCACATAGTCTTATGATCCCCGTTTTATGTGAACTGCCATGAGCAACGGACAACTTTCCATTACCATCAAACTTGTCACTCTCAATTAGACTTCTTTTCCTCTTGGAAAACGAAGTAGAGAATTCCTCTATAACCTCTTCTTTTATCTACTTAGGAAATGTTAAATTCCTACCTACACCATCACTGTTTTAAACACATGTCATTGCCTTCTCATCATCATTGTCGCTAATGAGAACAACAATTAAAGACCCACTCTGCCAGGTGCTGTATCTAAGTTATTCTTGGTGGAAGTTCCATTGCATGTCTAATAAAGTCATCAACCCCTTCTACAAAATCCTCCCGCAATCCCCGTTGATTAGGATAATTCCTATTGTACATCCAAGTACGATGTTCCATCTACACAAATAAAACAAGAACAAATTAATTTAGTTAATTCATATCATAATCTTTTTTTAGTTAATTAATTCCATATCCTAAAGGTTCAACACATATCCTAAAAAGTTCAATTCATATCCTAAAATTTAATTTATAAACTAAAATTCCAATACATAAACTAAAAGTCCAATTCATATCCTAAAAGTCCAATTCATATCCTAAAGGCTCAATTCATATCCTAAAAGTTCAATTCATACACAAAAATTTCAATTCATATCCTAAAGGTTCAATTCATATCCTAAATTTTAATTCATATCCACAAAAGTTTAATTCATATCCTAAAATTTTAATTTATAAACTAAAATTTCAATACATAAACTAAAAGTCCAATTCATATCCTAAAGGTTCAATTCATATCCTAAAGGCTCAATTCATATCCTAAAAGTTCAATCATACACAAAAATTTCAATTCATATCCTAAAGGTTCAATTCATATCCTAAAATTTCAATTCATATCCTAAAAGTTCAATTCATATCCTAAAGGTTCAATTCATATCATAAACCCTAGATTCTAAATAAACTATCAAGACAATACAAAGTATAATTCAAATCTAACTAAACTAAATTCAACACTAATTAAACTAATTAGTTAATAAAATTAATTAACAAAGCTAACTAAAACAAGACCTAAACCCTAATCATCAATAAAATACAACGTTCAAAGAATTTAAACACTAATTCATATCCTTAAACTACAATATTGAAATAATTGAAACAAAAACTAGAAATAACAAAGATTCAAGGTTATAATTCAAACCTAAGTTTTTTTTAGGTGGATAAGGAGAGAAAGGGGAAGCGGCAGTGGCGGCTCCGACGGTGGCTCAGGCGGTCACAGTGGTGGCGCGGGGTGGGGGGGATTGATTTGTGTGAGGAAAATAGAGAAGGGGAGGGAAATGTGTTGAGAGAGAGTTGGGAAAATTTTGTTTTAGAAAATAAGAGAATGGGAGGGGGAAACCTGTTTTTGAGTCTGGATTTACAAAAAGCGACCAACGTTGGTCGCGATTTTTGGTAACTAATTAAGTTTTGACTATTTGACCAAAATAGCGACCAATGTTGGTCGTTATTTTTTGACTGGTTGACCAAAATAACAACCAACGTTGGTCGCTATTCTAAAAAAAAATTAAATAACTTTTTTTTCTATTTTGGTTTTTAAATATTATAAGCTATAAAAAAATCTTATTAGTTATAAATATTTATTTTATTTAACTACAATTATTATAAATAATTAAAAACTATAAGCATAATCTTTTAAAAAAATTATATTAACTAGGTAATTACTTTTAATAGATTATAATAGCATGTATGTAAAGAAATTGTTTTAAGTTATATTTAAGTATATGAGTTATTTCATACACACGCATAAACTATATTGTAATTGATGATCAATCTTATACATTACTACGTACAAATAATTAATGAATTGATAAACCAATATAATATTATTCTATTAATATATATATATATATATATATATATATATATATATATATATATATATATATATATATAGAGAGAGAGAGAGAGAGAGAGAGAGAGAGAGAGAGAGACACTTCACTGTAATATTATAACGTATATATAACTTATTATAGTATATGTTAGTGTGTGTATATATATAACACACACTTCGTGCTACTTTAACTACATATATAGCATGTTATAGTATATGCTATTGCATTTATTATTTGTATTATAATAGAGTTAATGAATTACATTCATTCATCACTAGGTTATAAGTCAATGAATCAGTTATAACATATTAATTGATATAAGTCGAGATGTTTTGTTTTTAATATTCAAAGATGCGAGAATCAACATGTGCCTCTACCCAAGAACTAGTGTCACATTACTCACGAACTTCTAAGAGTGCTAAATACAACCGTTTGAAAGAAAATATAAATTGTTTGTCTCGAATATATGAGATAACAGACGGAAATAAAAGGTAGAGGAGACGACGGGCCTGCGAATGCCTGCAAGGCTACCTCAGTGTCTCACTGGACTGAAGGCTGGCTCCTGCGCTACTGCTGCTGTCCAAAACCTGGATCTGTGCAAAAGAGCACAGAGCGTAGTATCAGCACAATCGGTCTCATGTGCTGGTAAGTGCCTGGTCTAACCCCGGCGAGGTAGTGACGAAGCTAGGACCAGACTCCAGATAAACCTGTACAGTTATATAATATATGGCGGAGAAGTAAACAAGTAATAAGCAGTTAAAGCTGGGGAAGGGAAACATGCTTCGGGGATAACATTTAAAAGAAATAACAGGGAATAATAAGGAAGCTAGCACTATAACTCCTATCACAAATGAAGAAAATAAAGGCAACTTTCACTTTCAGTTTCCTTTTGTTGCAGGCGTGCAACCCGATCCCATTTCTCATATCTCGTGGTAGGCGTACCACCCGCTCCCATTTTATTCCCTCTCGTGGTAGGCGTACCACCCGCTCCCATTTCATTATATCTTGTGGTAGGCATACCATCCGCTCCCATTTCATAATATCTTGTGGTAGGCGTACAACCCGATCCCATTTCATCAATCTTGTGGTAGGCGTACCACCCGCTCCCATTTCATCAATCTTGTGGTAGGCGTACCACCCGCTCCCATTTCATAATATCTTGTGGTAGGCGTACCACCCGCTCCCATTTCATCAATCTTATGGTAGGCGTACCACCCGCTCCCATTTCATAATATCTTGTGGTAGGCGTACCACCCGCTCCCATTTCATAATATCTTGTGGTAGGCGTACCACCCGCTCCCATTTCAGTTCATCACACAATTACAAGAAATCCCGGCAAGGGAACATAAGTAATATAATAACTTCTCGGCAAGGGAACAAGGATATCGAAATAGTCATCCCGGCAAGGGAGAATCAGCTATAACCAATCTCACTTTGCTAGTACTCAGTTCAATTAATGGAAATACTTAATCATAGAGGATCATTAATTAAAGTATACAAGGTGTCATTCAAAAAACACAACAACTTTCAAGTTAAGACCCACAGTCATGCTTGACACCAATGTATAGATACTCGTCACCATGCCTATACGTCGTACTCAACAAGAAGCAAGTAGCAAATATGACTCAACTCCTAATCCCTCAAGCTAGGTTTAAACCAAACACTTACCTCGATGCCTTGAACACCACTCAAGTCTCAATTATAGCTTTACCTCTTGATTCCACCACCAATCCGCTCAAATATAGTCACAAGTTGCTTAATTACATCAATAAATGCTAAATGAGTCAACCCCAATGCATGAAAATGAGTTCTCCAAAGTTTTACCCAAAAGTCAAAAAAAATCACCCCGGGCCCACGTGGTCGAAACCCGAGGTTCGGACCAAAACCCGATTACCCATTCCCCCACAAGTTTAAATATATGGTTTGTTTTGAAATCGGACCTCAAATTGAGGTCCAAATCCCCAATTTTAGAAAAACCTAGGTTCTACCCAAATCACCCAATTTCTCCATGAAAATCTTTGATTTGAAGTTGAAATCATGTTAAAAGATGTTAAGAAGTGAAGAAAATAAGTTATAAATCACTTACCAATCGTTTCGGAGAAGAAAAGTTGTTTGGAAAATCGCCTCTTATGTTTTGGGGTTTTGGAAAGTGTAAAATAACTGAAATTCACGTGTATTTATACCCCTCTGAAGTTCCCACCGCGGACCGCGCAAGAAGGACCGCGACCGCACAGGCTTCCTGAAGGCCTGCGGATCTATTCCCCTCGCGGACCGCGGCCGCGCAGCACCCACCGCGGACCGTGGCCACGCTGGCCCCTTCGCGGCCACACGTGTTTCCTCGCAGGCCGCGCAAAAGGGTTCAGAGACCTGTCAAAATTCCTGAACCTGCAACATCTGATCTTTTAAAGCCTAAGGCATCCCGGAACCTACTAGAAACTCACCCGAGCCCTCGAAACTTTAAATCAAGCATGCACACTACCTTAAAAACACCCTACGAACACATTCGTGTGATCACATCACCAATATAACATCATTAACATCGAATTGAGCCTCAAGATCCATGAAATTTCTCAGATTTCCTTTTAAACATCAATTTTCCCAATTTGGGCCCGAATCACGTCAAACGACGTCCGTTTTTGACCAAAATTTACAGGAGTGATTCAAAACATATATAAAACTCGTACCGGGCGTCGGAACCAAAATACGGGCCCGATACTATTGCTTTCTAATCAGATTTCATTTCCATTTTCTTTAAACATTTTCAGAGAACAATTTCACTTAAAAATTCATAACTCGGGCTGGGGACCTCGGAATTCGATTCTCGGCATACGTCCATGTCCCATATTTTCCTACGGACCCTCCGGGATCATCAAATCACGGGTCCGGGTCTGTTTACCCAAAATGTTGACCAGAGTCAAACTTATTCATTTGGAGGTAAAAACTTAGAAATTTTCACAAGATTTCACGTTTAAGCTTTCCGGCTACACGCCCGGACTGCGCACACAAATCGAGGCGACTCGAAATGAGGTTTTCAGGGCCTCGGAAACTCAGATTTCAATTAGAAACAGGTGATGACCCTTTTGGGTCGTCACATTCTCCACCTCTAAAACATTCGTTCGTCCTCGAACGGACAGAAGGAGGAAGTACCTGAGTCGGGGAAAAGATGGGGATACCAGTCCTGCATATCGGACTCGGACTCCCAGGTCGATGCCTTAGGGGGCTGACCTCTCCACTGGACACGAACCGAAGGAAAACTCTTCGACCTCAGCTGGCGAACCTGTCGGTCTAGAATAGCCACCGGCTCCTCCTCATACGACAAATCCTTGTCCAACTGGACAGTGCTGAAATCTAACACGTGGGATGGATCGCCATGATATTTCTGAAGCATGGACACATGAAACACTAGATGCACGGCTGATAAGCCAGGAGGCAATGCAAGTCTATAAGCCACCTCTCCCACTCGATCAAGGATCTCAAATGGACCAATGAACTTAGGGCTAAGCTTGCCCTTCTTCCCAAATCTCATCATGTCCTTCATAGGCGACACTCAGAGCAACACCCGCTCACCAACCATAAAAGCCACGTCTCGAACCTTACGATCTGCATAGCTCTTTTGCCTGGACTGAGCTGTACGAAGCCTATCTTGAATGATCCTGACCTTGTCCAAGGCCTCCTGAACCAAATCTGTACCAAAAAACCGTGCCTCTCCCGGCTCAAACTATCCAACCGGAGATCAACATCGCCTACCATATAGAGCCTCATAAGGAGCCATCTAGATACTCGACTGGCAGTTGTTGTTGTACGCAAACTCTGCTAAAGGCAAGAACTGATCCCACAAATCTCCAAAGTCAATAACACAAGCTCGGAGCATATCCTCTAATATCTGAATAGTCCGCTTAGGACTGTCCATCCGTCTGAGGATGAAATGCTGTACTCAACTCAACCTGGGTGCCTAACCCTCTCTGAACTGCTCTCCAGAAATGCGAGGTGAACTGCGTACCTCGGTCCAAAATGATGGATATCGGCACACCATGAAGACGAACAACCTCCCGGATATAGATCTCAGCTAACCTCTCAGACGAATAGGAGACTGCCACAGGAATGAAATGCACTGACTTGGTTAGCCTATCAACAATGACCCAAACTGCATCGAACTTCTTCCGGGTCAACGGAAGTCCAGTAACGAAGTCCATAGTGATTCTCTCCCACTTCCACTCGGGAAGCTCAAGCCTCTGAAATAGACCACCAGGCCTCTGATGCTCATACTTAACCTGCTGATAATTCAAACACCGACCCACATAGGCAACAATATCCTTCTTCATTCTACGCCACCAATAATGCTACCGCAAATCCTGATACATCTTCGCGGCGCCCGGATGGATAGAGTACCGGAAACTATGGGCCTCCTTTAAAATCAACTCTCGAATCCCATCCACATTAGGCACACAAACTCGACCCTACAATCTCAGAACTCCATCATCACCTAAGGTAACCTGCTTGGCAACCCCACACTGCACCGTGTCTCTAAGGACACACAAATGGGGATCATCAAACTTCCGATCACAGATACGCTCCAATAACAAAGAACGAGTGACCGTGCAAGCTAATACTCGACTAGGCTCAGAAATATCCAACCTCACAAATCGATTGGCCAAAGCCTAAACATCCAAAGCAAGCGGCCTCTCACCGACTGGAATATAAGCAAGACTGCCCATACTGGCTGACTTTCTACTCAAAGCATCGGCCACCACGTTGGCCTTTCCCGGGTGATATATGATAGTGATGTCATAGTCTTTCAACAACTCCAACCACCTCCTCTGCCTCAAATTCAACTCCTTTTGCTTGAACAAATACTGAAGACTCTTATGGTCCGTGAACACCTCACATGCCACGCCATACAGGTAATGCCTCCAAATCTTCAATGCGTGAACAATGGCTGCCAACTCCAAATCATGCACTGGATAGTTCTTCTCATAAACCTTCAATTGCCTCGAAGCATAGGCAATGACCTTGCGATCTTGCATCAACACTGCACCAAGTCCAATGCGAGATACATCACAATAAACGGTGTAAGGCCTTGAACCTGTGGGCAAAACTAACACCGGCGCCGTAGTCAGGGCTATCTTGATCCTATGAAAGCTCGCCTCACACTCGTCCGACCATCTGAACTGGGCACCCTTCTGGGTCAACCTGGTCATTGGGCTGCAACAGATGAGAACCCCTCCACGAACCGACGATAGTAGCCTGCCAATCCCAAGAAACTCCGAATCTCTGTAGCTGATGCTGTTCTAGGCCAGTTCTTGACTGCCTCAATCTTCTTTTGATCAACCTGAATACCCTATGCTGATACAACGTGACCCAGGAATGCCACTGAACTCAAACAGAACTCACACTTCGAGAACTTAGCATATAACTAACTATCCTTCAGAGTCTGAAGAACCACTCTGAGGTGTTGCTCGTGCTCCTCCTGGCTGCCGGAATATATCAGGATATCATCAATAAAGACTATCACGAACAAGTCCAAATAAGCCCTGAACACTCGGTTCATCAACTCCATAAACGCTGCTGGGGCATTGGTCAACCCAAATGACATAACCAAGAACTCATAATGCTCGTACCGAGTGCGGAAAGCTGTTTTAGGGACATCGGATGCCCTAATTCTCAACTGGTGGTAGCCAGATCTCAAGTCAATCTTTGAAAATACCTTGGAACCCTGAAGTTGATCGAACAAATCATCAATCCTCGGCAGTGGATACTTATTCTTAATTTTAACCTTGTTCAATTATTGGTAATCAATGCACATTCTCATCGAACCATCCTTTTTCTTTACAAACAAAACTGGTGCACCCCAAGGCGAAATGCTGGGTCTAATTAAACCCTTCTCAAGCAAATCCTACAACTGTTCCTTTAACTCTTTCAACTCCAGCGGGGCCATAAGATATGGCGGAATAGAAATGGGCTGAGTGCCCAAAGCCAGATCAATGCAGAAATCAATGTCCCGGTGGGGTGGCATCCCCGGCAGGTCTAAAGGGAAAACCTCAGGAAACTCACGAACCACGGGCACAAAATAAATATAGGGAACCTCAGCACTGGAGTCACGAACATAAGCCAAATATGCTAAACACCCCTTCTCGACCATACGTCGAGCCTTCACATACGAAATAACACTTCGGGTAGAATGACCAGGAGTCCCTCTCCACTCTAAACGGGGCAAACCCGGTAAGGCTAAGGTCACGGTCTTGGCATGGAAATCCAAGATAGCATAGTACGGGGATAACCAATCCATTCCCAATATAACATCGAAGTCGACCATGTCTAAAAGCAACAAATCAACACGGGTCTCAAAACCCCCAAATACTACAATACAAGAACGATGAACTCGATCAACCACAATAGAATCACCCACCGGTGTAGACACATAAACAGGAATACTCAATGAATCACTAGGCATGACCAGGTACGGGGCAAAATAAGATGACACGTACGAATACGTAGACCCTGGATCAAATAGCACTGAAGCATCTCTATCACAAACCAGTATAGTACCTGTAATGACTGCATCTGAAGACTCAGCCTCGGGCCTGGCTAGAAGTGCATAACATCGGGGCTGGGCCCCACCACCCTGAACTGCCTCTCTAGGACAGCCTACTGCTGGTTGGCCTCCACCTCTAGCGGCTTGAGCTCCACCTCTAGGACCTCTACCTCCACCTCTAACACCTCTGTCCCCGCCTCTAGCTGGTTGGGCAGGCTGTGGGACATCTGGCGCCTGTACCATAGCACGGGAACCCTGATGCGGAGAACTGCTCAAAGCTCGAGGGCAATACCTAGCAATGTGCCTCGTGTTGCCACAAGTAAAGCAAGCCCTCGGTTGCTGGGGCTGACGATCCTAGAAACTCTGAAGCGGCGGTGCGCTGATAAGTGTTGATGGTGCACTGTAAGGCTGCTGATCAGAATAGTGCGTTTGAGAACCACGACCACCTGAAGTACCATGAGAGACCTGAAGAGCTGACTGAAAGGGCCTAGGAGGTGGCCTCTACCATATGAATCTCTACCTCCAGACGAGGTACCACTGAATCTACCTGAATGACGGGGCCGCTTATCCAACCCATGACCACCTCCCTATGATAGAACCATCTCAACTCTGCAGGTCACATTGGCCGCCTCCTAAAATGTAATCTCACTCCCGGCCTCCTTGGCCATCTGAAGACGAATCGGCTGAATAAGACCATCAATAAACCTTCTCACCCTCTCTCTCTCTCGGTAGGAAGTATGACAAGAGCATGTCGAGCTAGATCGATGAACCTGGCCTCATACTGAGTGACCGTCATGGAACCTTGCTTAAGGCACTCAAACTGCCTCCGATAGGCTTCTCTCTGCATCACGGGGAGAAACTTCTCCAGAAACAACATTGAAAACTGCTCCCATGTCAAAGATGGCGATCCGACTGGTCTCGCTAAGCAATAATCCCTCCACCAAGTCTTGGCGGATCCAGATAAGCGAAATGCAGCAAAATCGACCCCATTGGTCTCAACAATGCCCATGTTCCTGAGAACCTCGTGGCAGCTATATAGGAAATCCTGGGGATCCTCAGAAGGAGCTCCGCTGAAAGTAGTAGTGAAGAGCTTGGTGAATCTGTCCAGTCTCCACAAAGCATCGGCGGACATAGCCGCTCCATCGCCGGTCTGAGCCACTACACCCGGCTGAACTGCTACCACTGGATGAACCGCTGGAACCTGAATCTAGGGATCTACCTGCTCCGGAGTGCGAGTAGCAGGAGTCTGAGCCCTTCATCTAGCCTGAGAAGTGGCTGGTGCTACTAAAAGCAAACCTGCTCGGGTGACACTCTCCATAAGGCCCACCAATCGAACCAGAGCGTCTTGAAGAACTAGGGTAGTGATAAACCCCTCTGAGACTTGAGCTGGGCCCACCAGAACTGTTGGGGCTGGAACCTCCTCCTCAAAATCAACCTGAGGCTCCGCCACTGGTGCCGCTGCTCGGGGCTGAGCTCTGCCCCTACCTCGGCCTCTAGCACGGCCTCGGCCTCACCCTATGCCCCTAATGGGAGCTGTTGTAGGGGGCTCGGGCTGCTGAGCAGTAGATGAGGAAGTGCGTGTTCTCGCCATCTGCGAAGAACAGAGTAGAAGTTCAATTAGCATTTGAGGAACAAATCTGCACGACAAGAAATAACAAAAGTGAAGTTTTCCTAACTCGGTAGCCTCTGGGGAATAAATACAGACGTCTCCGTACCGATCCCTCAGACTCTACTGAGCTTGTTCATGAGTTGTGAGACCTATGTAACCTAGAGCTCTGATACCAACTTGTCACGACTCGAATTTTCCACCCTCGGGAGTCGTGATGGCGCATACTAATGAGAGTTAGGCAAGCCAATCCTTAACTGCTTACTTCATTAACAATTACTTCTTTTAACAATTATCAGCGATAGCATGAAAGCAATGGAATTAAATAATTAGGTGAAAGACTTAAGTTTAAAGAAAACTGAACAATAATGCGAGAATAAACATATGCCTCTACCCAAGAACTAGTGTCACATTACTCACGAACTTTTAAAAGTGATAAATACAACCGTTTGAAAGAAAATATAAACTTTTTGTCTTGAATATATGAGATAACAGACGGAAATAAAAGGTAGAGGATACGTCGGGCCTGCGAACGCCTGCAAGGCTACCTCAGTGTCTCACTGGACTGAAGGCTGGCTCCCACGCTACTGCTGCTGCCTGGATCTGTGCAAAAGAGCACAGAGCGTGGTATCAGCACAACCGGCCCCATGTGCTGGTAAGTGCCTGGCCTAACCCTGGCGAGTAGTGACGAGGCTAGGACCAGACTCCAGATAAACCTATACAGTTATATAATATATGGCGGAGAAGTAAACAAGTAATAAGCAGTTAAAGCTGGGGAAAGGGAACATGCTTCGGGGATAGCAGTTAAAAGAAATAACAGGGAATAATAAGGAAGCTAGCACTATAACTCCTATCACAAATGAAGAAAATAAAGGCAACTTTCACTTTCAGTTTCCTCTTGTTGTAGGCGTGCAACCCGATCTCATTTCTCATATCTCGTGGTAGGCGTACCACCCGCTCCCATTTCATTCTCTCTCTCCCATTTCATTATATCTTGTGGTAGGCATACCACTCGCTCCCATTTCATAATATCTTGTGGTATGCGTACAACCCGCTCCCATTTTATCAATCTTGTGGTAGGCGTACCACCCGCTCCCATTTCATCAATCTTGTGGTAGGCGTACCACCCGCTCCCATTTCATAATATCTTGTGGTAGGCGTACCACCCGCTCCCATTTCATCAATCTTGTGGTAGGCGTACCACCCGCTCCCATTTCATAATATCTTGTGGTAGGCGTACCACCCGCTCCCATTTCATAATATCTTGTGGTAGGTGTACCACCCGCTCCCATTTCAGTTCATCACACAATCACAAGAAATCCCGGCAAGGGAACATAAGTAATATAATAACTTCCCGGCAAGGGAACAAGGATATCGAAATAGTCATCCCGGCAAGGGAGAATCAGCTATAACCAATCTCACTTTGCTAGTACTCAGTTCAATTAATGGAAATACTTAATCATAGAGGATCATTAATTAAAGTATACAAGGTGTCATTCAAAAACACAACAACTTTCAAGTTAAGACCCACGGTCATGCTTGACACCAACGTATAGATACTCGTCACCATGCCTATACGTCGTACTCAACAAGAAGCAAGTAGCAAATATGACTTAACTCCTAATCCCTCAAGCTAGGGTTAAACCAAACACTTACCTCGATGCCTTGAACACCACTCAAGTCTCAATTATAGCTTTACCTCTTGATTCCACCACAAATCTGCTCGAATCTAGTCACAAGTTGCTTAATTACATCAATAAATGCTAAATGAGTCAGCCTCAATGCATGAAAATGAGTTTTCCAAAGTTTTACCCAAAAGTCAAAAAAAATCACCCCGGGCCCACGTGGTCGAAACCCGAGGTTCGGACCAAAATCCGATTACCCATTCCTCCACAAGTTTAAATATATGGTTTGTTTTGAAATAGGACCTCAAATTGAGGTCCGAATTCCCAATTTTAGAAACCTAGGTTCTACCCAAATCACCCAATTTCCCATGAAAATCTTTGATTTGAAATTGAAATCATGTTAAAAGATGTTAAGAAGTGAAGAAAATAAGTTAGAAATCACTTACCAATCATTTCGGAGAAGAAAAGTTGTTTGGAAAATCGCCTCTTATGTTTTGGGGTTTTGGAAAGTGTAAAATAACTGAAATTCACGTGTATTTATACCCCTCTGAAGTTCCCACCGCGGATCGCGACCGCACAGGCTTCCTGAAGGCCTGCGGATCTATGCCCCGCACGGACCGCGCAAAGCCGACCGCGGCCGCGCAGCACTCACCGCGGACCGCGCAGCACCCACCGCGGACCGCGCAGAGGCAACCGCGGCTGCACGCGTTTCCTCGCGGACCGCGCAAAAGGGTTCAGAGACCTGTCAAAATTCCTGAACCTGCAACATCTGATCTTTTAAAGCCTAAGGCATCCCGGAACCTACTAGAAACTCACCCGAGCCCTCGAAACTCTAAACCAAGCATGCACACTACCTTAAAAACACCCTACGAATACATTCGTGTGATCACATCACCAATATAACATCATGAACATCGAATTGAGCCTCAAGGTCCATGAAATTTCTCAGATTTCCTTTTAAACATTAATTTTCCCAATTTGGTTCCGGATCACGTCAAACGACGTCCGTTTTTTACCAAACTTTACAGGAGTGATTCAAAACATATATAAGACTCGTACCGGGCGCCAGAACCAAAATACGGGCCCTATACCATTGCTTTCTAATTAGATTTCATTTCCATTTTCTTTAAATATTTTCAGAGAACAATTTCACTTAAAAATTCATAACTCGGGCTGGGGATCTCACAATTCGATTCCGGGCATACGCCCATGTTCCATATTTTCCTACGGACCCTCCGGGATCATCAAATCATGGGTCCGGGTCCGTTTACCCAAAATGTTGACCGGAGTCAAACTTATTCATTTCGAGGTAAAAACTTAGAAATTTTCACAAGATTTCACGTTTAAGCTTTCCGGCTACGCGCCCGAACTGCACACACAAATCGGGGTGACTCGAATGAGGTTTTCAGGGCCTCAAAAACACAAATTTCAATTAGAAACAGGTGATGACCCTTTTGGGTCGTCACACATACACAAACACTTCACTGTAATACTATAATGTATATATAACTTGTTATAATATATGTTAGTGTGTGTATATATATAACACACACACTTCGTGCTACTTTAACTACATATATAGCATGTTATAGTACATGATATTGTATTCATTATTTGTATTGTAACAGAGTTAATGAATTACATTCATTCATCACTAGGTTATAAGTCGATGAATCAATTATAACAGATTAATTGATATAAGTCGAGACGTTTTGTTTTTAATATTCAACGATGCATCTGAGTAGGTTATAAGTCGATGAATCAATTTACACACAGATATATTTGATGAAAAATTATATATACTAATTAGGATCTTCACAAGTCTATCAATCCCTAAAAGAACCTCGAGAGCAATTGTATCTTCTTTTCTTGTTCATTGACACTTATCTTGCATAGTACTAACACATACAGGTACTTTCAAGACTTCTTTAGGAAGTTTTTGTAAATCCCAAGACTACTTTTAAATAAAAGACAACACACTAATTTTGAAAAGAAAAGGCTACAGATTGAATGTCGTAAGTAGTGAGACTTTTTATCTGATCGGTAGCCTTTTCTTATCAAAAATAATATGTGCGTACATTTCTTTAAATAGTATATAATATAATTTAAAAGTAGTCAAGACACTTTGATTTGTCAAAACTAGAAACTTTGATTTGCACACATAGGGTCCTTTGGTTGCCGGTTAGATTTATGCAGGTATTAGTTATTCATGTATTAGTTATGTATGCATTAGTTATGCAAGAATAAATAATACAGGGATTAGTTATGCAAGAATAAATAATACAGGGATTAGTTATGCATATATTAGTTGTATATGGATAAGTTATGCAAGAATTATTATTTTTGAATATTAGTTGTATATGGTCGGGTTCTTTTAGGGATTGATAGACTTGTCAAGATCCTAATTAGTATAAATAATTTTTTATCAAATATATCTGTGTGTAAATTGATTCATCGACTTATAACCTACTCAGATGCATCGTTGAATATTAAAAACAAAATGTCTCGACCTATATATATAACATGCTTCGTATATAGCATGTTAGAATATATTTTAGTGTATTCATCCCTTGTATTATAAAAGTGTTAACGGATTACATTTATATTATTTAGATAGTAAATATAAAAGTGAGTTTTAATTTTGACCAATGTTGACCTGAAAAGAGACCAACTTTGGTCGCTAATTATCCAGAATTAAAAAATAGCGACCAACGTTGGTCGCTAATTTTAAATAAGAATTATTTATATTTTATAAAATATTTTAAATAATAATATAATTATTAAACGTTAGAACTGGGTCCCAAATTAGTGACCAAAGTTGATCTCTATCTGCTTCCCCTTTTGTAAGCGACCAACTTTGGTCGCTAACTTTGAATTATATTTATTTATATTTTATAATTTTTTTAAATAATAATATAATTATTAAAATTTTATAACTGGGTCCCAGATTAGCGACCAAAGTTGGTCTCTATCTGCTTCCCCTTTCGTAAGCGACCAACTTTGGTCGCTAATTTTAAATTATATTTATTTATATTTTATAATTTATTTAAATAATAATATAATTATTAAAATTTTATAGGTGGGTCCCACTTTAGCGACCAAAGTTGGTCGCTAATTTCAGTATTTCTTTGACCAAGCAAGTCTGACCAGTCCGGTCAATATTTTGACCACATTATCGACCAATAAGCGACCAACCTTGGTCTCTAATGTTTTTAGAATAATTATTTAATTATTTTCTCCAATTTAGCGACCAACTTTGGTCGCTTTTCTTAACAGACCAATTTTGATCGCCAAATTTTGGTCGCTTTTTTTCCGGATTTCTAGTAGTGTAACCGACCCTTCAATTTTGTGTCCTGGCATTTTATTTGCAATCAAGTTGTCAATATTTAAACAAAGAATGTCACTTTTCACGAAAAGAGAACAGAATTACCTCCAAAAACGATTGCATTATTTAAGAGTTCTTAACGAAATCATGCTAAATACCGATGGCTTTGTATATACAAAGTTGAATTGTATGTACATATTACACAATATAATTTTCGATGAAAGATGTTCTACTGATTACCCTAACATAGTTCTTTATGATCTAGAAGAAACTAAAATTTTAACTAAAACCTCCCCATAAATGACGCCAAATTGTTTGACCAAAAAGTGTTAAGCTTTTTGTTAAACTAATTAATAATGAAATAGATGGTAAATCTTAACCAAGGATAATTAACTCTAGATCAAAGCATGTTAAATACGAGAATCGAATACAGTCGAGCTTATATAACTCTTCTCAAAGTTATTAAAAGACATCAAACATAAATGATAAGCTTACATCCTTGATGTATTGTTCCGTAATGTAAGAGCAAAGAAGGAAAGGAAGGAGTGACATTGATAACTATGAGATCTATCTTTACTGACTCAGCAATAACGATTACAAAGATTTGCAACCAAAATCTAGGCTTTTGCTTTGTTGTTGGAGGTCTCCTCCTGTTCTTCCATTCCTCTCTCTCCTCAGGAAGTCAGTCCCATTTTCTTGCCTTCTTACCTCCTATATATATTACAAATATTCCTCTTTGTCCAACGGTCTTTAGCCAGAATACCCTCTCTCTTGATTATACTTCTCATCGCTTCCCTCAAGTATTACAACATATGTTTTGCCATACAAGCTTTCTTATGGCTCTATCTCGGCAGTGGCCGAGATACTCATCATTATTACACCTTATGAGTACGACCACGACTCAGTCGACCCTTTATCATTCCTTTTAGCCCTAATCCACGTGTGGTCAGATTTTGACCTATACAGTTAGTCCCTCCGCCCGTTGGGGTAGCCTCTTGGCAAGTTGGATGGGTGGATTCTGTTGATTCAAAAATTGGGAGAAATCTGAACGCTTTATGCAAGGAGCGAGATCCTCATGGCGAGGTAGCGACATAATGCTTCAAGAATTGCGTCGGATCGTTACGTGTCATTATGGCATATGTTTCTTAGGCATTGTGTCGTTTCCCATGACCTTTCCGTTTTCTAACTGGCAACTCTTGGTTTTCCCACTCAGGGCATTTATATCCCTATAAATAGGGGGAGGCTCTCATTTAAATGTTACGTTTTCAAACGTTTAAGAAAGAACTTTGCAAACTTTCTCTTCTTTCTCTAGCCTCTCATACTTTTGCTTCTGCTAGGATTCGCTGTGACCATTGTCGTTTTCCTTCATCATTTTTGTTTTTTCATTTTTTCGATCAAAGAAAACAAATGGCTAGTGTTTCTTCCCATTCTGATAAAGTTGTAGGTGCTCTGGTGCCGAAAAATGACGTATCCCTACTCGAAGAGGGAGTGGAGGTAGTGGAAGACAAGGGGTTTCTGACAGTGGATGAGGTGGTTCCCCGCCCGGGAAAGATGAGGACTGATTTTAGCAGCCCTGCTGGAGATGAACCGACGCCCGTTCCTTCCACTATAGATGCTGCATCGATTACGACGCTCAAAGCCAAGTGGGGAATCCCAAATCACATTGAAATGGTGCCGGCAAATTAGGATATAGTGCATTTACACCGCCCGGGCTACTGTACGTTTTGCGCGTATCCTTTTGTTATGGGGTACACCCTTCCCCTTCCTTCCCTAGTGGCAGATTTCTACCGCTTCTATGAGGTGTGCCCGACTCAACTCTCTCCGTATGCGTAGAAGCTCTTGAGCTCATCAAGTATGCAGAGCTAGCCGGCCGAGGAATTTCTCTAGGGCACATTCTCCACCTCTTCGCCCCCCATTTTCTTTGGGGTACAATGATTCATATGCATCATCGAGGAACCAAGAGTTTGGTGGTAAAGATGGACGATAAGGCCAATCGCCGCTTTTGGGAGAGCTACTTCTATGTCCGAACAGAGCACATCGTGTTGAACCCAACAGGGTTTCCTGAGACATGGAATTTCGCTCGTGAGTTTTCCTATTTACTTTATGCAATTTTTCTTAAGACGGTCATCGGCCGTCTTCCTTTAATGGCTTCGCTGAGAATTTGTTTTTGCTTTTGCAGCTGAGAGAATGCCTCCCCCGCTAGTTGTTGATATCCGCGAGTGGGTGAGCGCAATTCTCCCCCATACGGTGGGGATCCGTGAGTGGGCGCCTTTCCATGAGAAGTTCGGGCGCAAACCTCTTACTGGTGAGTTGGCTCGTTGTAGTTTTGCTTTGTCCTCCGCTTCACAGTTTCTTTAACCTTGTCATTATATGATCAAATCCCTCCTTATTGACAGGTCGGAGAGGAGTTAGAAGGACGAGGGCTCCTCCGCTCGCATTACGTAAACAAGTGCCTTCCACCTAGCCCCCACCAAGAGTTATTGCAGGCGAGGGCGTAGAGAGTTTGGCCGCTCGTCAGACTACGCCTGCGGCCGAGGCCGTCTGCTTGGAGGTTGCTTCTCAACCAAAGACTCCGGTCCTCTCAGTCCGTTCAACGGGCAAATCTTCTCGCGTCGGTATTGGAGAGGTCCCGTCAAAGAGAGTAAGGTCAGTGTTGGAAGGGGATTCTGTAGCCGAAATGCCCTCGAGGGGCGACCTTGTTTCAAAGATAACCGAAACCGGCGGTGGGGCTAGCTAGGAGGCGGAGGCAACGCATGTTGCGAGTTTTCAAGAGCCTATTGTAGCGGAGGGACGGAGTTGTGAGGCCGCTGTAGTTGTTCCGAGCAGACCATCATCATCCCAACAGAATCGCGCCCCTTCTTCGGTCGATGAGAAGGGGAAAGGCGTCATGGTTGAGGGTTATGAATCCGAAGCCGACATTGACCCCGAGGACATGAGGATGTTCGAGGAGGGCTTCACAAGGACTGGGGTAAGGGCGAAAGGCCCCTCCCGCATACTTGAAATTCCGTCTGATTTCAACCTATTGCAGGACACGGTGGATTTTGTGCCACGGTTCAATCTTTTATGCTCTGCCGCTGAAAGCCTAAGGGTGGTCGCGATGAGCCTAAGAGTAAGTTCCCTTTTGTTTTCTTTATTTTGTGCCCTTTGTCTTTACTGACTCTTTCTCCCTTCTCTTTTTTTTAGTAGACCTACATGCTAGAGATTGAGAGCGCTCGTACGGCTAAGGCGTGGTCCAAGATTTTAATTAAAATGGCCGAGAAGTATCGACGGTATCGTAACAGGTGCCGTGAGATGTGCGAGCAGCTTAGAGTTGGCGCTAGTACCCAATTGCCAGGCAGGAGTTGGAGAAAAGAGATGAGGACCTGATGCGGTCTATCCGCGGATGCAGTGAGCTTGAGGAGCTACTTCATGCCAAAGATGAGGATCTCGAGGTAGGTAAAGGGATTACCACGAAGTGCGAAAACCTTTAGGCGAAGGTTCTATCTTTACGAGCTGAACTTGAGCAAAATGCTACTAGAGTCAACACTCTTAGTGCAGAATAGACGGAGAAGGTAGCCGAGCTGGAAAGGAAAGTGGCCGAATTGGAGGGAGCCGAGGGTGCTCGAGTGTCAACTTTAGCGAGGGCGATGATGCTAGAAGACACTATCCGCGTCCTCAAGTCTGAGCAGGAATTTGAGAGGGCGACAGCCACGCTGAGGGAGGCACGACTTGAGGAGTGAATTGGTGAACTTGATCGGGATGCTTCGAGCTTGGGAGACCGAGTTGTGGCTCTTGAAGCCGAGAAGGCACAGTTATTGGCTCAAGCTCCTCCTCACGAGTCTGCATCGGCTACTATTCCCCGTCGCCTGTAAGAGCTATGTGTCTATGCTGAGGCCCAACGTGATATATACAAGGGCTTGTGGGAGGTGGGGAGTGTTCCTAAGTCCTCAAGATGCTTGGTTTAAGGAAATTTAGTAAAGAAATCAATTGAGTTAAAAATATAACAATTGTTGAAATTTGGAGTATTGAACTTATAAAAAAAGGTAAAAATAGAATATCAAGAGAATTATAAAGAAATCAAAATCCAACCACTAACAAGAATAAGGAAAACAAAGGCAGATTTCACTTTTTTTCACATCTTGTTGCAGGCGTGCAACCCGATCCCATTTCCTGTATCTCGTGGCAGGCGTGCCACCCGCTCCCATTTCATGTATCTCGTGGTAGGCGTGACACCCGCTCCCATTTCATTATATCTTGTGGTAGGTGTACCACCCTCTCCCATTTCATTATATCTTGTGGTAGGCGTACCACCCGCTCCCATTTCATTATATCTTGTGGTAGGCGTACCACCCGCTCCCAGTTACAAGCCAACAATAATCACAAGGAATCCTGGCAAGGGGACAAGAGCAATATAACAACTTCTCGGCAAGGGAACAATGATATTTCAACAACATCCCGGCAAGGGAACAATACTATCAAAACAAACATCCCGGCAAGGGAACAATAATATCAAACAAACATCCCAGCAAGGAAACAATGGTGATAATAACATATGAAGCGCAATAAACCACAACGATGTCATAACAATTATAATACAAGACTCACGGGCATGCTTGACACCAACGTATAGATACTCGTCACCATGCATATACGTCGTACTCCACAATTAACATGTAGGAAATAAGACACAACTCCTAATCCCTCAAGCTAAGGTTAGACCAAGCACTTACCTCGCTTTGCAACCAATTCAAAATTCCAACAAGCCTTTGCCTCGCGAATTTGTGCCCGAAATTCTCAAATCTAGTCATAAACAATTCGATTCAATCAATAAAAATTATAGGAATTAATTCCGTATGAAATACTACATTTTCTATTAAAAATCCAAAATTGCACTAAAAATTTGCCTGTGGGACCCACATCTCGGGACCCGACAAAAATTATGGAATATGAAAGCTCATCCAACCACGAGTCCAACCATGCCAATTTTACCAAAATTCGACTTCAACTCGACCCTCAAATCTTCAAATTAAACCAAGAGGGTTTTCAAAATTTTCCCAACTAAAATCACCAATTAAATGCCAAAACTAGTAATAGATTCGGGTAATCTAACCAAAATTAAGTTAAGAACACTTACCCCGTTGTTTTATTTGAAAATCTCTCGAAAATCGCCTCTCCCCGAGCTCCAATTTGGTAAGTATTATCCAAATCTTTACTACTTTCAGATAAATGGTATCAGAGCCTAGGAACTTTCATGGTAAATATGTAATAGATCTGAACTATTCAACATAGATATGAAGCTTTTGAAATGGATTTGGGAGAAACAAGTACTAAAAGTACTAGACTTGAAGAGGTAGATATACCTCAAAACCTTGATTTGTTAAATAAATGGACGATTCCTAAAGTTTCTATAACAACCATTTATGATTATGGTTGGTTTAATAAACTTTCTTCAAAACAATTGATAAAAACGACTGAACAGTCTTTGACATTAAATTCTTCTGAACAGACTATTCGTTTGTTAAACAAACACGATATTGACTTATATAAACATCATTATAATTACTTGCATATTGGTATGGTTCAAATTGCGTTTAAACCTTTAACCCTTAAAGGGTTACCAGAGACCTTTTTGGCAGCTCTTAGAGATGCTAGAAATCTGAATTTCAGATAGTCTCTGATGGGTTCGATTGAACTACTGTGGCCTATGGTCCAGTATATTTTAATACTCAACCCAATTTGCAACTATCTCTTTCTGATGTTAATATTCTTGATGCCTTGACTTTAAATGTGAAAACACATGGTTATAATTATGCGCCTGGTTCTGAACTTATATGTTTATCTTATAGGATATATTTTAAATTATTGTCTACTTTAAATCCACGATGTAAGTTATACGATACATCGGATCAGACCATATTAGTAGAAACCAATTTTACAAGGTCCAAGGTCACCACTAGGAGACCTATTAGGTGGGAAGAAACTAATTTCTCAACTACTTGGACTTTAAATTCGGTTATATCCCCAAGTCAGATTACTAATGACTTGTCAAATAATGATTGTTCGCATGTTACTCAAAACCCGGATGGTAGGATTTGTATTCAATTTGATGATAAGTCTACTGTTTATAATAGACATTCGTTTTCTAATCATAGACTTTTACCTGCTATTCAACATATTTCTCCTGTCGAGCCAGTCTATGGTCCAGCTCGAAATTGTGCAGCATCATTACACACTATCGCTACAAAGGTGAGCAATAAGTCTGTCGAAAGGGTTAAAATTAACCCACAAACAAATATTGTTCAAGACAGTGACAATATTTCTGATAAGGATATTCCTTCTGTATCCGAAATGGATTTCGACCCCAGTGATACTTAATGATTCCACACCAAATTAATTTTAGCCTAGGTTTACGGGCAAGAAAATATATTCAAAAAGAATTTTTTAGTGATAAATGGAGCCAGTTTAAAACTTGGTTTTTTGATGCTTATAGCAAAGAAGATTTAAACAGTATTTCTCAAGAATTTTACGAAAATTGTGCTTTGCATAATCAAATTATGTATTTTGTTCCTTGGTTTATAACAACTTATTTGCCTCTTTATATAAAGGTGTTAGAAAGATCTTATAAAGATGGGAGTGGTAATATTACTAAAGTCATTTACCCTCCTCAAGCCCCCTTTATTTTACCTAATAATACTGGTATTACCTTCACTGCTTTTCAAAAATTTGTTGACGATAATGTTGCAGCTGTTAGTATTGCAGAAATTAATAAATTGATTTCTCAAAACAATTATTTGGGTTTATATGAAAAAAATTTAGGAGAACATATCGATTCTCTTGATAAAAAATTGGATGATTTGACTGCTTAATAAAGAAGATGAGTACTAACAAAGGACCAACCGATATTGCTTCCACTTCGGGAATCAAACCGAATGATCAAGCAGTTCTTACTCATGTTCAAAGGCCTCCTGAGGTTCAAAATTTTAAATTCAAATCTCTTGATGACTTAGCAGACCTTCTTGATAAGAAACTTTCTGGTTTAAATATTAGACCAATTGATTTATCAAAAGAATTTGCTGATAAAATTGAGACTGTTTTCGATTATAAAACTGAAACGTGGTCAGAGCTTAATAAGCTCAAGGGTTTAATTAAACCCAATAGTAAGTATGCCGACAAACCCCAGATGCAAACTTACTATTATTCCCGTCCTACTCCTCAAGATGTGTTAATAGAGGAACGATTGGAATCAGACTAATACGTCTTACAACGGTTCCGAAATTTATGAATGGAATCTTGATGGCTTAACTGATAGACAGTTAACTATTCTTGTACATAGAATGCTTATGTACTCAACTATCTGTAAAAGTGTTAAGAACACAGATAGAACTATTTGCAAAATGATTATTGCAGGCTTTACTGGCCAACTTCGTGGCTGGTGGGATAACTATCTATCCGTTGAAGAAAAGGCAACGGTTATGAATGCTACCGCCATTGACGAAGGGGTTGATAATATAGGCATGACTCTAGTTAAAGGTAGAGAAGATGTTGTTTATACCCTTATCCTTACAATTCTAGAACATTTTAATGGTAGATTTACCAATCAGCATGAGACCGTCCGTACTTTACTAAATGGGCTTAGATGTAGGACCCTTAGTGAATTTAGATGGTACAAAGATACTTTTATGAGTAGGGTTATGGAGCTACCCGAAAACAAGTATGAACATTGGAAAGCTAAGTTTATAGACGACCTTCCCTCCTTATTCGCTGAAAGAGTAAGAAAAGCGTTAAGAGATAGTTACGGTGAAATTCTGTATGGAAATTATACCTATGGTAAACTTATAGGAGTGTGTACGCAAGAAGGATTAAACTTGTGTAATGAGCTGAAGCTTTCTAGACAACTTAAGATTGATAAGCTTAAAGAGAAATCCCAATTAGGTGACTTCTGTACCCAGTTCGGTTTACCCAGAACCTCTACTCAAAGTAAGAAGAAGAAGAAAAACAGATATCATAGGTATCCTAACCCTGATAGTCCGTATAAGAAAAAGAGGTCTAGATATAGATCTAAGGAAGAGCGTGATACTAGAAAAGCGCATCACAAATCTACTCGATTTACGAAGAATAGAACAAAGAGAGATCTCGTTGATATTAAGTGTTATAAGTGTGGAAAATTTGGGCATATCGCTCCAAATTGCAAGCTTCAAAAGCTAAAGGCCTTAGAACTAGACGATGGGTTACATGACAAAGTTTATAACTTGTTATACACTTCCGGATCAGATTCTGATTATACTTGTTCTGAGACTGAGTCCGAAGCTGAGATTGATCTGATAGATTTATCTGAAAGTAGTAAAGATTTGGATAATACTTGCACCGCTTGTAAAGGTGATATTTGCACTTGCGATGATGATGAGTTTTATAAATTGCAATCACAATTTCAAGATTTGAATATAAAAACTATTACATCTAACAATGTAATAGAACTTTTAAAGGAAATTACTGATGAAAAACTTCGTAAAAAATTATAAATTTGACTGAAAGTTCGAGTTCTAGTGGTTCAAAGCCTTTTGAAAGACCAAAAAACGAATTTGAATATTTTGCGCTATATTATTTGTCTGAAGTTAATAAACGTCTTCATAAGACAAATACGCCAAGCAGAGATATTCCTTTGATGATTTGAAAATTGAAATTGAAAATTTGAAAAGAGATATTAAGTCTCTTAAACAAAATCAAATGATTTGTGATCACCAGATTACTCAAATTGAGAACAATAATTCTCTAACTGATTTTCCAACTGATTTTTCGGCTAAAGGAATTTCCGAAATTTCAAATGAAAAAGGAAAAGAAATTTCTGATAAGAATGATCCGATTAATGAAAATTCTGATATGTTTTTAGGTATGATGCGGGTTGTTACAGCTCATAAGTGGTACATTAAATGTACTATCTTGATTGATAATAGTTTCTCTCTAACTGATGTAGCAATGATTGATAGTGGAGCAGATGTAAGTTGTATTCAAGAGGGTCTTGTTCCTACTAAATATTTTCAAAAGATCACTCATTTGGTAAAATCTGCTTCTGATCATGCTTTAGATATAGAGTATAAATTACCAAATACTCGTATTTGCCAAAATAGAGTTTGTATTCCTCATTTCTTCTTTTTGGTAAAAAACCAATTATACTCTCCGATAATACTTGGAACCCCTTTTATTAATGCTATTTACCCTTTTAATAACATAGATGCACAGGGTTTTTCTGCTACTTATCAAGATAAAGAGATAAGTTATTCTTTTGTTACAGATCCTGTAACTAGAGATATTAACGCCTTGATTAATATGAAACAAAGGCATGTTGATTCATTACAATTAGAAATATTGAGTATGAATATATTCGATACTTTACAATCTGCTAAGGTTCGGCAAAAGATTAAATTGATTGTTGAACAGATGGCTGTTGATGTTTGCGCCGATCACCCTAGTGCCTTTTGGAACCGAAAAAGGCATATTGTAACTCTTCCTTACGAAGAAAACTTCTCCGAGGATGATATCCCCACTAAATCTCGACCTTGCCAGATGAATGCTAAATTGGTCAAATTCTGCAAAAATGAAATTGATAATTTGTTACAAAAGGGTTTGATAAAACCCCCAAAATCTCCTTGGTCATGTTCTGCTTTTTATGTTAATAATGCTGCGGAAAAGGAACGTGGTATTCCTAGATTATTTATAAATTATAAACCTTTGAATAAATATCTGAAATGGATTAGATATCATATCCCCAATAAAAGAGATCTGCTATCTAGAGTATATGACGCCAATATATTTTCAAAATTCGATTTAAAATCTAGATATTGACAAATTCAAATTTTTAAGGAGCATACTTATAGAACTGCTTTTAATGTTCCATTTGGTCAATATGAATGGAATGTCATGCCTTTTGGTTTAAAAAATGCCCCTTCTGAATTTCAGAAAATTATGAATGATATTTTTAACCCTTATCTTGATTTTATCATCGTTTATATTGATGACATATTAGTATTTTCTAAAACATTAGAGATGCATATTAAGCATCTTGATATTTTTAAGAAAATTGTAATACAAAACGGCTTAGTTATTTCTAAACAAAAAATGAGTCTATTCCAAACCAATGTTCGATTTTTAGGCAATAATATTTGCCAAGGGAAAATTACCCCGATATAAAGATCGATTGATTTTGCTACAAAATTTCCTGATGTTATTACTGACAGGACTCAATTACAAAGATTTTTTGGGAAGTTTGAATTATATATCTCCTTTCTACAAAAGTTTATCTCGTGATCTAGCCCCTCTGTACGACAAGCTAAAAAAGGATCATAGACAGCCTTGGACTGACCAGCATACTACGTTAGTCAAAAGTATTAAACAGCGTGTTAGGTCTCTACCTTATTAACTCTTGCTAATCCTACATGGCAAAAAATTATTGAGACAGATGCGTCCAACGTTGGCTACGGTGGGATTTTAAAGCAAGTGAATCCCAACAATAAGAGTGAATACCTGATAAGATTTCACTCTGGTAAATGGACCGAAGCCCAGAAGAAATATGCTACTGTGGCTCATGAAATGTTAACTATTGTTAAATGTGTTTTAAAATTTCAAGATGATTTATATAATCAAAAGTTTTTAATAAAAACTGATGCTCAATCTGTTAAATATATGTTTGACAAAGATTTCAAACATGATGCGTCTAAATTAATATTTGCTAGATGGTAAGCTCAACTGGCGCCTTTTGATTTTGAAATTCAATACAAAAAAGGAATTGATAACTCCCTTCCGGATTTTTGATCCCGAGAATACTTAGACTGATTATGAATTTCTATACGACTTTTCTCGATGAAGAATTATTAATTACTATCCTTAAAGTGGTTAGATTAAATAGAGACCTACAAAGTCTCATAATTGAATTGATAATTGAAGAAATTATTGATAACCTGATTAAAAATGAATTTTCTATTCATGATTATGCTGAAATTGTTAGGGATGATATGCTGGATTATTACTTCTCGGAATAAATTGACTTGTTATTTGTGCAGAATGGACCCTCATGGGCCACCAGAGGCAGAGGTAGGGGAAGATCTTCCCCTAGTAAATCATATTCTCAAGGATCGTCATACGGATCCTCATCAAGTTCTCCGGTGATACAAGCAGGGAAAAAAGTTTAATAAACTCTAAGATATTTCATAAAGGAGATTCCTCATTAGGTCCGTCTATATATCTGGATGATATTCCAGAAGATAATCCATTATACGGTCATCTACAGGCATATTTGGCCGCCAGAAAGCAAAGTAATACATTTGCTTCAATCGCTAGAGAAGAGGACAACGATGATATCAAGTCCTACGAAAAACTACCAAAGAAAGAAATAATATTTCTCCTAGAAAACTCTGAGATTCAGCGAAAGGATGAACCATGGAAGATATTTCAGAGATACCTGATTAATGGGTTATACTACCAAGGTGAATCATATAAAACCCGCGCTTATTATGAGACCATCCTCATCAGCACAGGTAGTGCAGAATTCCAGCACTTTCCGGTTATAACACAAGTGAGAACGTTTATAACTTCTCAAAAATTATTATCAAGCAGATTATATCTGTTGAAGAATGGGGAATATTCACAATAAAAGAGAGGCAGATAAGCCTTAATAAATCACCCATGAATTTTACTTACTGGGATTATATCCAGGCATTCGATAGAGTATTATATTATAACAATGATAGACATAAACACACTTGGTTTATTAAAATATGTGCAAAGATATTTGCAGGACCTATCCCTAATTGGTTTCTGAACTGGTGGTCATATCACGGCCCCACAACAAAGATCTTGCCTGAGCCATTTCTTAAGTTATACAAAGAATGGACAAAAATTTCTCCGTTTTTAACTGATTTATATCATACAGATCATATCTATTATTTAGAAAAAATTGATCAGATATACTTCTTCATTGAATTCTCTATTCCGTGGATTCATAAATGGACACCCGAATTGGGGTTTACTGAAGAACAGATCTCTTGCTTATACAGGGTCTTTTACAATAATTTTTGGGATAAGTTGATGAAGAATGATCCCAAAACAAAATTGTTATACGGTCAAGAATTATTGGATTCCATTAAAGTACAGATCCAGTTATATGCGACCACTCCCCAGAAGAAAATATTTGATGATAGCTCAGTCAAGCATATTGCTAGGAGAATCTCCATTCAAGATGGAGATAAAATTGATTTAATAAACCAATATCTGGAAGAAGTGAAAAGAAATTTGCTTCAAACTTTAAGCCAATGTGAAAAATCAGACACATCAATGCAAAGTGAAACAAGCAACGATGATGTAGAGGAAGATTCTCAACCTATGATGACAGAAAGGATATTGTCTGATAAAAAATCAAAGAAGTGGAAGATTTCCTACAAACGATGGACAAAGTAGAAGAAAGAAATAGTGAAAAATAGTAAAGCCGCCAAGGATTCCACAATAGGACCCTACTACAACAGTAGAAACACTGGATACACAATAGATACACTGTATACACAGTAAATACACTGTATAAGGGACCCGCATAAGGAACCCACTGTACATAGATTCCTTATGTTTTTTTTCCTATAAGTAGGAGCCCTCTCTCATTCAGGGAGGCATCAGAAAAATTCCCCTCTCTCTCTCTCTTGAATCTCTCTCTTTCTTGTAAAGTCTTTTAAGCTTCTTAGCTTCTTCATTTTGTAAATCAGTTGAAGTAAATAAAAGTTTTAGAGTTCAGTTCATCATCTTCAGGGCCTTGCATCCCGGCCTTAAAGGTATTTGTTTATTTTATTTTATTGTATAGTATTTAAATTACTTTATTTCTCTCCACTGCCGTGACTATGTCCGGCTAAGCGGATTCATATCTATGTTGAAGAACTAATTTCTCTTGCATATTAACCATGAAGAATCCAGACTCTTTCAAAATATAAAGGAATTTTAATATAGTTTCTTGGCTTGGTTCCAAGATTGTGGTACAGTCGACTCTGGTACTACTCTTATTGGCTTTGCCTTAGTGGCTACGTTTAGCCAGCTGTGACATTAAAGCCCGCTGAAGTTGTCAAAAGGGCTATCCCTTTCACAGTTAGAACTGCTAGACACATGGGCTCAATAAGAGTATGTATCGGACCTAGACAGGCCCCTTGCTTGGGTAAAAGGATAGATCCTTCCATACAGTTATTAAAACTATAATAAAATTCCCGTATATTTCGAATCTTTACTGGTCGTGCGGACTACCGCCAACCTTCAAAGGTACTGAAACAGCTAGATCTGGATGGCCGTGCGGACTACCGCCCGCGCCTACCGGTCCTGGTGTACATGGTATCAGAGCACGACATATTAACCCTGATCCCCATTTTCAGAAGTTACATTCTGTCTAGAAATTTTTTGGGGTACTATTCACGCATGTTACTGTTCACGGATACTATTCACAGATATTGTACACTGACACTGTTCACAAATACTATAGAATGATACTGTATATGGATATTGTTCACGCATGTGTGGTCACGGTTCACACGTGCGAAAAATGCAGAAGCTGCCCAGAAAATTTCAGCAGCTAAATTCAAGTCTGAATTGATCCGTTAACCTTCTGAAATCTATCCGAGGCCCTCGGGACCTCAACAAAATATATCAACAAGTCCTAAAACATCATACAAACTTAGTTGAAACCTAAAATCATATCAAATAATGCTAAAACCATGAATCACACCCCAATTCAAGCCTAATGAAACTAAAAACGTCCAACTTCTATATTCGATGCAAAAACCTATCAAATCAAGTCTGATTGACTTCAAATTTTGCACACAAGTCATAAATGACATAACAAAGCTATGAAAATTTTCAGAATTGGATTCTGACCCTGATATCAAAAAGTCAAATCTCCGGTCAAACTTAAGAAATCTTTAACCTTAGATTTCTAGATTCCGTTAAATGGCGATAATTTGATCTAGGAACCTCCAAATTCGATTTCGGGCATATGACCAAGTCCCAAATCACGATACGGAACTACCAGAATGGTCAAAACTTTTATCCGGGTTCATTTTCCCAAAATATTAACCGACGTCAACTCAATTGAGTTTTAAAGCTCTAGTTCACAATTTAATCCATTTTTCACATAAGAACATTTCGGAAAATTATACGGACTGCGCACGCAAGTCGAGGATTTATTGATAGCGTTTTCAAGGTCTTAAAATACCGAGATAATTATTTAAATTAAAGATGACATTTTGGGTCATCACATTCTCCACCTCTAAAACAAACGTTCGTCCTCGAACGTACTAAGAATTATTCTCATGTTATCAAATTGATGATTTTACTTTTACACAATTATTCGCGGTTGATCCACATTACCACATTCGACATAAGTCCGACAATACCATTTTAATTGAGATTATTTCCTTTATCCATATTTGTAAACTTTGAGGCCAAATTTCTTACACTCCAATCATTTCCAAAAAGGTCCGATTTTTCACGTCAACACACGATATTAGTCTCGACTGGCTATAGCAACTCATGCCTATGCACCCATCAAATACGGGGTATTACATTTTCCCCGACTTCGGGTCATTCGTCCTCAAATGAGAAGTAGAGTCTTTCCTCCAACACATAATGTAACTTATCTCTTTCTTTGCACATTTCAATATCCCAAATTTTGCAGAAATTTCGGCAGAGTCTCCCCTATAATTGGGCCTATCCACCTGTTAGAGTAACACCAAAACAACTCCTAACAATATGTCCACAACCCAACAACGCACCACAAAGTATATATCAATAACACTAATCTCTGCATTACAAGCACGACATTATCACAATGATATCTTGAAATAAAACGTATAATATGTATGACCATAACCATATCTCTGGTCTTAATGGTTGTTCATAATAGATTACAACATCGCCAAGTAACCTCATGTTAACAAACTTTCGTTTCAAACCTCTAGTTTACTAACAACAAGGCATGGAGATCTTATAATTACTTACACGAATTAACGAGTCACAATTTAACGCCACCTGGGCTCTCACCTTGTAGGTTAAAACTCAATAGTTACAATACAATTTTGGCAAATTATGCACAGAGATATTCATACAAGAATTTTCAAATAATCCTAATAGGGATGACTCCCTACAAGTGCTATAGCACAAATTTTAATTTCACAAAAGGAGAATTTAAACACATAAATTTTTTACCACCAGGACCTCGTCCTTATATAACATCCACCTCAGTTTGTATCCGGATTTAAATATTTCATATCATATAAAAATGTGAGGATCTCATCCTCAACTCTGAATCACAAGTATTTTGCAATTTTCCATTTCCTTTCTTCCTTCTTTCAAATAATTTTGGTTAAACAAAATCACAACATTCAATGATCCCTCATACCGGTAGGGCATATAAGTTACAACTAAAATCAATTATTTAGAAATTACATCAAACTCATCGAATTGATTAACAAAAGTCACTTTTAGCCTCACAACTATTTTTAGTGACCAACACATAATGATAGACATGGCTATCTCCATATAATCTCCCAACAGAAGTATTCACATATGTAGATTTAAGAATTACGAAGCTCACTCATAAGTGGAGCACAATAGGAAAACTTTCCTCGATACTCAAAACCGAATCAAGTTAAGGAAATTTTGACTTTATAATAATTCGAGACCGTACTTATAACGATACCGTCTAGTGTAGCAACCTCAGCCATACCATAGAAAATATATCAACGGGCTGGGCCTCCACCTCTAGGAGTCTCACCTCCACCTCTAACATCCTGACCCCTACTTATAGTTGGTCATGTAAGTGGAGTAGTAACTGCAAGGGGGCACATAGCCTGAGTGCTTTGACGAAATATGTCTCTCCCAAGTCTAGGATAATTTCTCAGGATGTTCCTAGTATCACCATTTTCATAACAACCCATCCGCAGTTCGACTGCTCATACTGAGTCTATACCGGATAACTTAAATAACCATTGCAGGAAATTCCATGCCACTGGTACATTAAAAGATGTCTGCTCCACGCGAGTGTTGTGATTAACTTAAGCACTACGAGTATACTGAATATGTTTCCATGACCTCGCTGATACTGAAATGTAGAATTATTAAGGACGCGGGAATATCTCAAGTCTCATCATCATCCCATTCAAATATCAGCTCTTAATCATATACAAGTTTTGGAAAATCTTTCAATACCACATAAATACATCTCATGCCAAAATTGGTATAACACATGACCCCACAATTTGACCGTTGATAGTGGACTCCCCTTACTTGGAACGAAGCCATAGGTCACAACATCCGATAATCCACAATATTTGACCTTCACAACTCAAATAAATCAACCAGACGTCAAGGTATGTTGAACCCCTACATGATTCATTAGGTGATCTCTTGATATGTCTGCATCTTCCGTCGGAACCACAACTGGTCTAGTAAATACATTATCTTTCCACTACCTCTACTTGGCATCTGAAACATAGCAAAATCAACCCCATCGCTTTCGAATATTCTCACGTTATGCAATACTTCATAGCAACGATCAAGATAATCCCGTGGGTCCTCAAAAGATGCACCGCTGAAAGTGGTAGCGAAGAGCTTGGTGAAACCTATCCCACCTCCGCAAAGCCTCTGAAGACGTAGTTGATCTATTACCGGTCTGTGCTGATGTTCGGATGAAGAAGCAGTATGTGACTTAGCCATTCGTGAAAGGACAAGAGTAGAGGTTTCAATTTAGCAATGAGAGAATAAAATCGCACGATAGAGAAGAATGTGAGTGAAAGTTTTCCTAACTTTATAGCCTCTGGGGGATAAATACAGACGTCTCCGTACCGATCCCTCAGACTCTACTAAGCTTGTCTGTGAACTATGAGACCTATGTAACCTAGAGCTCTGATACCAACTTGTCACGACCCGGAATTCCCACCTTCGAGAGCCGTAATGGTGCCTACTGGTGAAAGCTAGGCAAGCCAAATTATACTAATTACTTAACCTTTTCCAGTTTTAAACCATTATCAGTGATGGGTAGATATCATGCAAATAGCGAAAATAATTAAGCGGAAGACAAAATCCGACAATTTATCTTAATACAAAACTACGGAAGTCTAAATACAACTCTACCCAGAATTTGGTGTCACAACTTCACAGACGGTCTAAAAATACTACATACAAAGTCTGAAAGATAAAGTATACACTGTTTCTAAATTGAGTAAAGGAAACAGGATAAAGGAAAAGATAGGAGGTGATGCCAAGGCCCGCGGACGTCTGCAGAACTACCTCGTGTCGCCTGTGTGGGCTGAAGACAGCACCCTCACTGCGGTCCAAGCACTCCGGTATCAGTATCTGCACATAGTGCAGAGTGTAGTATCAGCACAACCGACCCCATGTGCTGGTAAGTGCCTAGCCTAACCTCGGCGAAGTAGTGACGAGGCTAGGACCAGACTACCAAATAAACCTGTGCAATATAGCGTACAAAAATAATAGGAAGCAGATAACCATGATGGCAACAAAGATCAACCAGTGATATAAATAGCAGGCAACAAGAACACCATAAATGTTTCTCAACAAATAATAGATACAAGTGCAATCAATTTATCAAGTCCTTCAAATATAAATCTTTCACCTATAAATCCTTCAAGTAATAATCTCTAAGATAATATGCTTTTAAATGAATATATGTCGAATATATTTCCTTTAAATAAATATCTTTCAAATATGCATCTTTCGAATATAATTCTTTTGAGTAAAGGTCACCTTGTGACGCCTCATTCACTTAACATAAAGTAGAGTACAGCTTCCAACCCAAATAAAAAATCAACAAGAAAAGATGAAGTTATTTTTAGAAATCATTGGATAAAGAAGATACCATTTTCAATTACAGTACAATATCGAATGAATCATTACCTTTAATACAAGAAATCAATAAATCAAAACATAGTAGAAATTCCTCTTTAAGTAAAGTACAACCTCAAACGGTTTAAGGAAATTTAGTTGAGAAATCAATTGAGTTAAAAATATAACAATTGTTGAAATTTGGAGTATTGAACTTATAAAAAAGGTAAAAACAGAATATCAAGAGAATTATAAAGAAATCAAAATCCAACCACTAACAAGAATAAGGAAAACAAAGGCAGATTTCATTTTCTTTTCACATCTTGTTGCAGGCGTGCAACCCGATCCCATTTCCTGTATCTCATGGCGTGCCACCCGCTCCCATTTCATGTATCTCGTGGCAGGCGTGACACCCGCTCCCATTTCATTATATCTTGTGGTAGGCGTACCACCCGCTCCCATTTCATTATATCTTGTGGTAGGCGTATCACCCGCTCCCATTTCATTATATCTTGTGGTAGGCGTACCACCCGCTCCCAGTTACAAGCCAACAATAATCACAAGGAATCCCGGCAAGGGGACAAGAGCAATATAACAACTTCCCGGCAAGGGAACAATGATATTTCAACAACATCCCGGCAAGGGAACAATACTATCAAAACAAACATCCCGGTAAGGGAACAATAATATCAAACAAACATCCCGGCAAGGAAACAATGGTGATAATAACATATGAAGCGCAATAAACCACAACGGTGTCATAACAATTATAATACAAGACTCACGGGCATGCTTGACACCAACGTATAGATACTCGTCACCATGCCTATACGTCCTACTCCACAATTAACATGTAGGAAATAAGACACAACTCCTAATCCCTCAAGCTAAGGTTAGACCAAACACTTACCTCGCTTTGCAACCGATTCAAAATTCCAACAAGCTTTTGCCTCGCGAATTTGTGCCCAAAATTCTCAAATCTAGTCATAAACAATTCGATTCAATTAATAAAAATTATATGAATTAATTCCGTATGAAATTCTACATTTTCTAGTAAGAATCCGAAATTGCACTAAAAATTCGCCCGTGGGACCCACGTCTCGGAACCCGACAAAAATTATGGGATATGAAACCTCATTCAACCACGAGTCCAACCATACCAATTTTACCAAAATCCGACATCAACTCGACCCTCAAATCTTCAAATTAAACCAAGAGGGTTTTCAAAATTTTCCTAACTAAAATCACCAATTAAATGCCAAAACTAGTAATAGATTCGGGTAATCTAACCAAAATTAAGTTAAGAACACTTACCCCGTTATTTTCTCTGAAAAATCTCCCGAAAATCGCCTCTCCCCGAGCTCCAATTTGGTAAAAATGGAAAATGGGACGAAGTTCCATTTTTAGAAGTTATGTACAGAAATTTTTCGGGGGTACTGTTCACGCATGTTACTGTTCACGGATATTGTTCACAGATACTGTTCACAGATACTGTTCACAAATACTGTAGATTGATACTGTATACGGATACTGTTCACGCATGTGCGGTCACTGTTCACACATGCGAAAAATGCAGAAGCTGCCCAAAAAATTTCAGCAGCTAAATTCAAGTCCGAATTGATCCGTTAACCTCCTGAAATCCACCCGAGGCCCTCGGGACCTCAACAAAATATACCAATAAGTCCTAAAACATCACACGAACTTAGTCGAAACCTCAAATCACATCAAATAATGCTAAAACCGTGAATCACACCCCAATTCAAGCCTAATGAAACTAAGAACGTCCAACTTCTATATTCGATGCAAAAACCTATCAAATCAAGTCCGATTGACTTCAAATTTTGCACACAAGTCATAAATGACATAACAAAGCTATGAAAATTTTCAGAACTGGATTCCGACCCCGATTTCAAAAAGTCAAATATCCGGTCAAACTTAAGAAATCTTTAACCTTAGATTTCTAGATTCCGTTAAATGGCGATTATTTGATCTAGGGACCTCCAAATTCGATTTCGGGCATATGACCAAGTCCCAAATCACGATACGGAACTGCCGAAATTGTCAAAACTTTTATCCGGGTTCGTTTGCCCAAAATATTGACCGAAGTCAACTCAGTTGAGTTTTAAAGCTCTAGTTCACAATTTAATCCAATTTTCACATAAGAACCTTCCAGAAAATTATACGGACTGCGCACACAATTTGAGGATTTATTGATAGCGCTTTTCAAGGTCTTAAAATACCGAGATAATTATTTAAATTAAAGATGACATTTTAGGTCATCACAAGCGAGGTCGGATCTCGTTATGTGAGTTCGAATGAAGCCACTAGATCTGCATGTTCGGGCGAGGTTGACTTCTGACTTGCCAACTTGGGCGGAATCAACCTTGATTTGTATATTCGAACGAGGTCGAATTCAGACTTGCCTTCTTGGGCGAAGTCAGTTTTGACTTGTATATTCGAGTGGGATCGAATTTAGACTTACCAATTTGGGCGAAGTCAATTTTTCCATATATATTCGAGAAAGGCCAAACTTGGAGTTGCCATCATGGGCGAAGTCAATTTTTGACTTATATATTCAAACGAGGTCGAACTTGGAGTTGCCGACTTGGGCGAAGTCAGTTTTTAACTTATATATTCGAACGAGGTCGAACTTGGAGTTGCCGACTTGGGCGAAGTCAGTTTTTGACTTATATATTCGAACGAGGTCAAACTTGGAGTTGCTGACTTGGGCGAAGTCAGCCTTTAACTTATATATTCGAACAAGGTCAAACTTAGAGTTGCCGACTTGGGCGAAGTCAGTTTTTTTCCTGGCGAGTTTGATGATGGCGGAGGGCGAGCTTGTGTGAGATCGAACTTTGGCCCCTTATGAGTTCGCTGGGGTCGAACTTTGATTTGTTGATTCGGGTGGACGAATTTTTACTTCCACTCGGTGACGGCCGACGGCCGTAAGGGTATGAGTTTGAGCTTGGTCAAAATTGTAACCCGTTGTAAGTTCGAGCGAGGTCGAATTGTCCTTTTATTTGGTGATGGCCAATAGCCATAAGTGTGTTAATTCAAGCGATATCGAATCGTAATCCATTTGGCAATGGCCGATGTATATAAGGGTGTTAATTCGAGTGAGATTGAATCGTAACCCATTTAGCGATGGCCGATGGTCGTGAGGGTGTTAACTCGAGCGAGATCGAATTTAACCCGTTGTGGGTTCGAGCGAAGTCGAATTTTATTTTCTTAGCAATGTGCGGGTTTGGAGGGATGGGTGAGTTCCAGTTTGCTTAATTTTGCTTTCATTGGAGAGTACTGTGCATCGTTGCATAGTTTGTATGCGTCGGTGGAGTCCCGGTTTATCCTGTCCCTTCGTTGCTCGGCCTGGAAATGCTGTTGGCGAGACGGACGATGAACTTATTATTTGGGTTACTAGGCACTAGGTTTTTCGAGCCCATGCTTTGCCGACTTGGGAGACTATACGTTTTATGGGACTCGTTGCTCAGTCTACGATTTCAGATATTGTTTCTTAATAATGTCAGCTTGTTCTAGGCCATTTCTGTTATTTACGATATGGTATGGCGAAGAGGGCTTTTCTCAGTCGTTACTTGTGAGATGGCACGGTACGGAACATTTTCCCGGTGTGTCTGGTGGCATTCGTTCCTTGTTCACGTACTTATGAGAATGCTCGTGTTACTGTTTTGAGCCAAAAGAGAGTATGATAAGTTAAATCCAAACAAAATTGCCTGTTACCTTGGCCTGGAAAGTCGGTGAAGGGGGAAAAGGCATTGTGGGTTACTTGCTTCACCCCGTGCTTGAATGGCGGTTGCAGATTTGGCAGTCGTGTTTGGCTTCATCATTAGTCGCGTCTAGGCTTCTCGTAGGCTGAACTTACTTTGCTCGTTGGGATCTCGAGACCGAGTCCCAGTCCGGTCCCGTCCGATATGCACAAACAATAAGGGAAACATGTCATGCTTTGTTCATAAATCACATAATGCGTGTGGGTACGAGAGTAAGGCAGGATACGCCTGTTATCTCAAAGAATCACACAATAAGCTTTCATCCCTTCCTAAGAGGTGGGAGTTCAGGCCGGTATATAAAGTAAATATGCTAAATAGGATCGCGGTCATGCTAAGTGTGCGGTGACCGTGATCCTACTTTGAACATGCATATGACGCGCTAAACACATCGCTACAGATGAGGCATTGGTTTTGCAGAGACGTCGGACATATTTTCGATTTCATGTAGAGATCTGACCCAGATTGGTTTGGTTATATCAAAAGCTTATCTATCACTTTTTCGAGTTGGTATTTACACCGAGATGGTGAGGCTATGACCGCCTGGAAGTGATACTTTGCTGGTTTTAGATCTAAAGGAAACTAAAAATTTGGCTAATCCCCACAAATGGCGCCGAATTGTTTGACCAAAAAATGTTAAGCTTTTTGTTAAATTAATTAACGATGAAATAGAGGGTAAATCTTAACCAAGGATAATTAACTCTAGATCAAAGCATGTTAAATACGAGAATCGAATACAGTCGAGCTTATATAACTCTTCTCAAAGTTATTAAAAGACATCAAACATAAATGATAAGCTTACATCCTTGATGTATTGTTCCGTAATGTAAGAGCAAAGAAGGAAAGGAAGGAGTGACATTGATAACTATGAGATCTATCTTTACTGACTCAGCAATGACGATTATAAAGATTTACAACCAAAATCTAGGTTTTTGCTTTGTTGTTGGAGGTCTCCTCCTGTTCTTCCATTCCTCTCTCTCCTCAGGGAGTCAGTCCCCTTTTCTTGCCTTCTTACATCCTATATATATATTACAAATATTCCCCTTTGTCCAACGGTCTTTAGCCAAAATACCCCCTCTCTTGATTATACTTTTCATCGCTTCCCTCAAGTATTACGACATATGTTTTGCCATACAAGCTTTCTTATGGCTCGATCTCGGCAGTGGACGAGATACTCATTGTTATTACGCCTTATGGTTACGACCACGACTCAGTCGATCCTTTGCCATTCCTTTTAGCGCTAATCCACGTGTGGTCAAATTTTGACCTATACATATATGAGATAACTTATACGGAGTATACGTTATGTTAACACTCGTTATGGTATCGACTAAAGATTCACAACCTAACGAATAAAAGAGAAAACAGAAAGGATAAAAGAAAAGGAAAAATGAAAATTTCCAGTCGAGACCAAAAGTTAAATTGATATCTAGATTCTAATAATTTCATAGCCAAAGTAAATTGACGGCTTTTCCTCGAATAACAAATACCAGGGGAGAAAATTATTTCTTTAATTACATCTGGAAACGAGACACACACACAAAAAGAAAAAACGAATCACTGCGTATCTTATGTGGTAGTGGTTCTAACTTCTAAGTGCTTGAATTCAACATTGGATTATAATAAACTAATGTAGCTTTGTTGATTTATGTGAAGTTTGATGGAGTATTAAATATTAGTTGAGCGCAAAATTTAGAAGGTTCGCCACTCAGACAATAATCTGGGCTCTGAGATTAATTAATGCCTTGATGATATAATTCTAACACTTTATTAGCCACAAATGAAATCTTCATCTAGTTGACTTATTTGCTGAACAAGAAGTGGCAAGTTGTGCAGTTCTGGCATCATATATCAGAACAAAGTATGAAAATATTAGTAATAATTAGGACCGCCAAGTCATGCTGTTTAACCTTTTGGCAGTGACATTCTCTTCTCGAAAAGAATAATTTCATTTCTTGTTTTTATCTTCATGCCTTTGCTGCTTATTAGATAGTGAAGGATCAAAACTATTTAGCCGGTGAGGGCGCAATTCGGTGGACGAAGTATTCAGAGGCAAAGCCAGAAATTACAATTTATGGGTTCCGTATTTTACTTCTGTTAAGTTACTGGATTCTAAATTAACAATGTATACATAATTCAATGGATTTTTTAAAGATAAATACATAATTTGAACAAAATTTACTACATTCAGCCGAACCTGTATCGAAAGTGCTAGCTCCCCCCTTGGAAGCATCTCGCATTCATGTAAGATTCAGGAAAGGTCCACACCCCTAAGGGTATGATGTAGGCAGCCTATCCTGACGCAAGCATCAATGACTAATTCCATGACTCAAACCCGTGACCAATAGGTTACATGGAAATAACTTTACTGTTGTTCCAAAGCTGCCCTCCGATATAGCCAGTGAGGATTGAAATGATATGGGACCATATCAAATTCAAGAAATGAAATAATAATATATACCTTCGTGTAACTCTAAATGGTTTGAAAAGAATCACGGGCTTAAGTTGTCTGAAATTACTGATTAGGATTATAGCAATAACAAATACAGTAAAAAAGAGAGAGAAGAAATCGGTAATCTTACGTGATTATTCCTTCTTTATGAATTTGTTTTTCTTCTTTAAGTATTTATGTTTTTTACTTTTTTATTTTCAGTTTAATAATATCTCTTTTAGATCTGCTTGTATATATAAGAGTTTTTGAAATGTTTTTCTTTAAAGAAAGCATGAAGAGATTATGAGTGGTTCAATCGATAAGCTTATTCTTTCACCATTTAGGTGAAGGCTTCAGATCCCCATATGTAAATTCCTCATTTTTCATCTGCAAAATATTTACCTTATTGTCACGGTCCGAATTTTCCGCCCTCGATAGTTGTGATAGCGCCTACTGATATGAGCTAGGCAAGTCAAATCTTTAATCTAATTACCTCATTAACCAATTATTTCTTTTTAACAAATATAAGACGATAACGTGGTGACAGCGGAAATTCAAATTTAAGCGGAAGACAACTATAAAAATATATGAAAATTGCATCTATTACAAATACTTAAGCCTTAACCACCCAAAACCTGGTGTCACAGTGTCACAGACTGTCTAAGATTGCTACATACAAAGTCTGAAGAAATAACAGTACACAGTTTCTGAATAAAAGGAAAATGAAATAGGAAATAGGGACAGAGGGAGACGCCAGGGCCTGTCGACGCCTGCAGGTCTACCTTGGGCCTCCGGATAGACTGAAGGAAGCCTCCAAGCTACTGTCCAAAAGCTGCTCCGGGATTTGCACATAGTGCAGAGTGTAGTATCAGCACAACCGACCCCATGTGCTGGTAAGTGTCTAGCCTAACCTCGGCGAAGTAGTGACGAGGCTAGGACCAGACTGCCAAATAAACCTGTGCAATATATATATATACATCGGAAAAGTAATACAGAAATAACCAGTCAAGTATGGGAGGGGGACCATGCTGTGGGGAAGATAACAATTCCGAATAGAAGGAACATCAAATAAACGAAGGAAAACAACATAACTCGGATATTAACAAAGAATCAGAAATCAATAAATGCACGGCATCACCCTTCGTGCTTTTACTCTCGTCCTCACCAAAGCAATCATATAATAAAAATGTACACGGCATCACCCTTCGTGCTTTTACTCTCTTTCCTCACCATATAATCAATATAATCAGTACGGAATGGTACATCGTGTGGCACGACATCACCCTTCGTGTTTTACATTCTTTCCTCACAATCATACACGGCATCACCCTTCGTGCTTTCCACTCTTTCCTCACAAAAAAAAACAATGCACGACATCACCCTTTGTGCGTTAACTCTCTTCCTCACCCAAATAACAATCACAACCAATAGGGCAATGGAATAAAGGAAATTTGCAATAAGAATCCCGACAAGGGAGGAACAAGTCAACAATTAAATTCCGGCAAGGGAACAACATCAATAACATCAACATCCCGGTAAGGGAGATAATAAATAAGTCAACAATAGCCCGGCAAGGGTGACAACATAATAATCTCTTCTTTTTCTTACTTTTACTTCGCAATTCACTTAACAACTCGAGCCAATGCTCTAGAGGTTCAACTATCTCTTACACTTTCACAATTCGTTATGCAACTTGAGCCAACGCTCCTCAATGTTCATAGGTCACAATTTCCTTCCACAATCTTTGTACAAAAAATAGAAGCTCCCACTAAGGCATGAAAGATACAACGAAATCATGATAATCACAATATAAAGACTCACGGGCATTCTAGATACAAACGTATAGATACTCGTCTCCATGTCTATACGTCGTACTCGACAATTACCACATAGCAAATAGGACTCAACTCCTAATCCCTCAAGCTAAGGTTAGACCAAACACTTACCTTGATTCCACGAACACAATTCACGATTCAATTATAGCTTTACCCCTTGATTCCACCACCAATTCGCTCGTATCTAGTCACAAGTTACTTAATTACATCAATAAACGCCAAATGATCAATTTGAATGCATAAAAATGAGTTTTCCAAAGTTTTGCCCAAAAAGTCAAAAATCGCCCCCGGGCCCACATGGTCAAAACCCGAGGTTCGAGTCAAAACCCGATTACCCATTCCCTCACGAACCCAAATATATAATTTGTTTTGAAATCGGACCTCAAATTTGAGGTCCAAATCCCCAATTTTTAAAAAACCTAGGTTCTACCCAAAACACCCAATTTCCCTCATGAAAATTATTGATTTTAAGTTGAAATCATGTTAAAAGATGTTAATGATTGAGGAAAATTAACTTACAATCGATTTGGAAGAAGAGTTGTTCTTGGAAAATAGCCCAAAGGAGTTTGTGTTTTGAAAAGATGTGAAAAATGAGTTTAAAGTCGGGTAAGTATAAAAGTTGCAGGTCTCAGATGTGGGAATTGCGAACAGGGGTTCGCAATTGCGAACAGGGGTTCGCAATTGCGAACCCCGACCTCTGCTGGCTCGGGAATTGCGAAAGAAAGCTCGCATTTGCGAACCCTTAGGAAATATGGGCTTTTCGCATTTGCGAACAATAAGTCGCATTTGCGACTTCAAGCCTTCCTAGCATACGTCGCATTTGCGAAGGGGATCCTCGCATTTGCGAGGTCGCATTTGCGAAACATAGCTCGCATTTGCGAGATAAGGCAGGCTTGGGCTGATTCGCATTTGCGACCAAGCCCTCGCATTTGCGAGCCAAGCTTCACAAATGCGAAGCCTGCAGGCCTGATCATACCATCAAAATTTCTGCAATTTTTCTAAGTTCAAAATGCACCTCGCGGCCTATCCAAAACTCACCCGAGCCCTCGGGGCTCCAAACCAAATATACACACAACCTCAAAAACATCCTACAGACTTATTCGTGTACTCAAATCACCAAAATAACATCATGAACATCGAATTAAACCTCAAGATCAATGAAATTTCTCAAAACTCCTTCAAACATCAAATTTGCATCTAAGGTTCGAATCATGTCAAACGAATTCCGTTTCTCACCAAACGTCACAAAATTATCTTAAATCATATAGAAGACATGTACCGGGCGCCGGAACCAAAATACGGGCCCGATACCAACATGTTCTAATCAATTTATTTCCAACCCTTATAAACAATTTCAGAAAATAATTTTTCTTCAAAAATTCATTTCTCGGGATTGGGACCTCGGAATTCGATTCTGGGCATACGCCCAAGTCCCATATTTTCCTTCAAATCATGGGTCCGGGTCCGTTTACCCAAAACGTTGACCGAAGTCAAATTGATTTATTTTATAGTCAAAATTTATCATTTTTAACAGATTTTCACATTTAGGCTTTCCGGCTATGCGCCCGGAATGTGCTCGCAAATCGAGGTAATGCTAAGAGAGGTTTTTAAGGCCTCAGAACGTAAAATTTCATTTTTAAACAAGTGATGACCTTTTGGTCATCACACTTATCTATTTGTATTTACGCCACGTCAAACAATTAACCTAACTAAAAGCAGAGGCGGATCCATGATTTAAATTATATGGGCTCAATCTTTAAGATTGTTGAGATTAAACCGATTATATTTTTAAAATTATGGGTTCATATATATTATTTATTGCAATTTTAGTTGCCTATAATACATAAATTTATGATCCACGCTGAAATTACTGGGTTCAGTTGAACCCGGTGACATTACATTGGATCCACCCTGACTAAGAGTTACATTAAAGTGAAATACAATTCACTTAACTATGATTAAGCGGCAGAAGTTTTTATACGAAACACTTGCACTTGCATAATTTTTCTCCTTGCTTCCCTGTTTCCCCTACTCTAAAAAACTTTTTTTTTTTTAAAGTACAACCTAATGAGAGGAGAGAACAAGAAAGAATGCCTCTCCCATCCGAAACCAAGCAATCATAAACACTGTACATTGCAGACTTGTGTTCCTCACTTAAATTTTTTTGGAATTATTTGCATTCTTATATTTAAATTTTAAATTTTAAAAGAAGACAATTAAATTTTTGTTTTTACCTTGAGCAAGTTACATGGCAGGTGGAATCCTCTTCATACTAAAATCAATACAACTTGCTCTCACTTTAAAAAGACAAATCCAGTTAATCATAAATGTCCAAAAGAAGAATGCTTTGAGTATTTACTTTTCTCAAATTTTGTGTTTTATGCTTTTGCAGGAAAGGACCACCTAAAAAAATTCAGTCCCATTAGTATTGTAGCTATCAATTGATAATAACCTTCCAATTTGAAAATTTGAGCTTGTTGTGATTTATCAACTTAATGTATGTGTACCAATAACGAGCGTGGTAGTCTCGAGTTCGAACGCTATATAAAGTAATCTTTATCAGGGAGAATTATATTTTCCATTGTAGGATTTTCTGAAGTGAATCCATAATTAGTGGAGCTCCAATGCCGATATCGAGTGATAAATAGAAAAAAATAGTGGGCCAATGTGCATATGTTTTTTGTTTGGAATATTTACCTCCTATAACAAAGGTTAACACATTATTTATTTTAAATAAATATCATTTAAAAAAATTATATTCTATAGATACCTTTTAAGGTTTATAGCAAAATATTTAATTTTGGTTTCCTTCTAGCCCTAAGCCACTAAATACGCTAATCAGTTACACTTTTTTCTTTATCTCTCTACTTTGATACATCTCATTCTCCGAAAGTTTCGTGGACCTCTTCCTCTAATATCAACTCTCTTTTCTCCGAAAGTTTCGAGGACCTCTTCCTCTAATTACTCTTTCTTTTTTTCAAAATTCTCATCTTTGATCAAATAAAGAAGATACGAAGAAGAACAGTGCATACGAGAATTCATTGGCTGGACTACAATAATACAAAACCATATTCCAAAGACACCAAAAAAAGTAATTCCGATGGCGGCGGAATGGCAAAGAAGGTGGGAGATTGTGCAATTAAATATAGCAGCAGTTCATTAAGCATGATCTCACCAGAATTGGAATAAGTCATCTTGCCAAACAACTCAGAGTGAAATTTCTACGAAGGCGGCGCGTTTTCACTATCGGCTTCCGGTGAACGGCGGATTCACCGGAAATTAGGGTTTGTTCTTGAACAAGGACGATGGAGTTTGGGGCTGAGCAACTTGATTTTCTGTTAATATATTTCAATGTATTTTCATGTATTTCATTGTATTTATTGTCATTGTTTTTCATTGTAATTCAATGTATCTCGTTATATTCCATGTATTTCATTTTATTCACTGTCTTTTTTTCTCATTGTATTTCAGTGTATCTCGCTGCATTCTATGTATTTCATTGTATTCACTATCTCGCTATATGCCATGAATGTATTCATAAGTTTTTTTAATTAATATAATTTATGTATTCAGATGTATTATATAATTTCTCTGAAGATTGCTATATTTTTGGGGTATTTTTCGGTTGAGAATCTTTTTTATAACTGAAAATACAAAATTTGTGTATTATAATTGAGTTTGTTGAGTTATATTAGGAGTCTATTATGTTAATTGATTCACTTTCCATTTTAAAAACAGTGTAATCCCCTATTTTACGCCGTGAATACAGTCGAATACAATAATCTGTCCAGCTGTAATCCCATGTTTCACTCCATGAATACAATCGAATACGCTCGAATACAACAACTGATTAGCTGGACTTCCCTGATTCACGCCTATTTTTGCTATTGTATTCATGAATACAATAGCTTAAATACATCAAATACATTTTATAACCACATAAAAGGTATCTATAATCTGTAATATAGCAAATGGTATCTATAGATGGCTAATTACTACTAAAAGATGCTGCTTTATGAAAATTTCTCTTTTTGTTTTTGTTTGTCATTGACTGGTCCGCAACCTTTGCTCTATTAAAGTCGTCTTAGGAAAAGTATATATAAAATTATATATTTATATGTCGGTTTGGTTCGGATTTTTTTACTCAATACCAAACCAAATCATACCAACATAATCGGGGTTCTTTAATCGGTTTAGTTTGACTTTTTGGTTTGATGCGGTTTTCTGGTTCAGTTTGAACACCCCTAGTAGCAGTAATAAATATTCTTCATCTTTAATTAAAGGTCTCGAGTTCGAGCCTAGATATGAAGTAACCTTTATTAGGAAGCATTTTATCTCCCGTTATAGGACTTTCTGAAGTGAATCCATATTTAGTCGAGTTCCAATCCGATATCAAGCGATAAATAGAAAAAAATAGTGTGCGTAAAAAATGTAATTACTGCAAGATCTGGGCCAATGTGTGTTTTTTATTGAGACAATTTCACTTTTAGCCGTTCGGCTGAAACTTTTGACAAACACTAGCCCAAAAATTTATTATGCGGTTTGAAGCCAAAAATTAATTAACATAGCTAGCCAAAAACTTAAAGATCGGCACACCCTTTCCCTTTTTCAGCTTTTTTGCCTGCAAGTGAGTACACTACTAAAATTTTGACGGAAGAATTTATTGAAAAGAGATTAAAAAAAATCGACAACAAGCATTATATATCAGAGTTCAGCTCTTTTCATGAAGAAAAAGATCGCCACTAGAAAATTTTAACGACTTTTTCATTTATTTTTGGTTGATGAACTGGTTGGAGACTTTTGAATTTAATTTTCTGACAAGATGTTGTCAGGAATTTTTTTTTTCAATTTGATAGTTTCAATAGTAAGATTGATATTACATGCACTTAATAGAATTTTATTTTTATTTATGATATGGTTATACCGGAAAAAAAATTCGCTATACATGTCGGGTCGTTTTACTATACATTACTCCATCGATAATGAAATTTTTTTAGTTGCCAAAAAAGAATAATCAATTTTCAGTTTTTGCTTGTTTTGCATCTTTCCTTTTAAGAATTGTGGAGTATATTTTTATTTTTTTTGAGAAACTGAAATTTTTATTTATATAATACTATGTAAGTTCAAACATAGCATCCGTAGAGTATACTCCATTTGTTACAATTCCTAGACTAACAAATAATAAATAATTAAAAATTATAGTATGATGCATCTCATCAATTACAAATGTGTAGTCATTCAATATACAAAAATGACTGTCACTATGTACAAGCTATACAAATAGACTGCCACTATACAAAAAAATATACAAAATAGACTACCATTATACAATTTATATACTAAATACACTATCATTATACAAAATAGATGTCACTATACAAAATATATACAAAATAGATGTCACAATACAAAATATATACAAGAAAGACTATCACTACATAAAAAATGGTAGGGTACAACCGTACAAGGGAGAAAGGTAGTGGAAGGTACATAGAAAATAGGTTGTCACTATTCGTAAAATATACAAAATAGACTCTTATTGTACAATTTATATACAATAGACTGTCACTATACAAAAAATAAACAAAATAAACTGTCACTATACAAAATATATACAAATAGACTGTCACTATACAAAAAATATATAAAATAAACTGTCACTATACAAAAAATATACAAAATAATGTAACTATACAAAATAGATGAAACTATACAAAATATATACAAAAAAACTGTCACTATACAAAAATACATGATACACTCCAAATACACAGTGTGCACACATTACACATACAAAATTGTATATAATTTATATACACTATGTTTACATATTAGAAAATACATATTATATACAATTTTGATACATTATTCAGACAGATTGATACAATATATATACATTGCAAAAAAATATTTATATATTGCGCCAAGCAGGGGTCAAACCTATGACCTTCATCTTAGGAAAGAGACACTCTATCCACTAAGCTACAAGTGCTTATGTTGTCATACTGATTCCTTTTGGCTACTATATACAATACTTTTGGGCCGAAGGGTCATTTTTTGTAAGTAGGACAAAATATGGGCTATTTAAATTTTGAGGGGTTATAGAGGGTAGTTTTCCCTTTTTTGTTTTTGTTTGTCATTGACTGGTCCACAGACTTTGCTCTATTAAAATCGTATTTAGACAAGTGTACAAATTTGGAGTGTACTATTGGATAAAATATTTATGATTAAGTACCCCTAAAAAATTTATTACCCACCTACTACAGGTATTTAGATTTCTGTTGAGCATTTAATAGCAGGATACTGTTGAACCATACTTCATTTGTTGCTAATTTACTCAGCTTCCACAAAGGAAAAAATATACTCCATTTGGATTTATGGAGAAAAGGAGAAAGGAATCAACTACTTCCTCTGTTCACTTTTATTGTCTATTATTGACTTTGCACACCTTTAAAAAATAATAAATAAAATACATAATTTATCATGATACCTATATTAATTGATGTATTGTCTTAATGGATTTGAAAAAATGATTTGGAATAAGTTATTAATGCTAAGGGCAAAAAAAAAAAAATTCACTTGATATATGAAAGTGGTCAAATAAAATTAAAAATCTGTTTTTAGAATAGTGAACAAATAAAAGTGGACGAAGAGAATATTTACCTTCTCCCAAAAAGGAAAATTATCTAGAAAATTTATTTGTTTAGTCCTAATTTGCCTAATATTATAACGGTAGAAATTTGAGAAGGAAGATTTTGCATCTTTTATTAAAAATTTAAAAAGGTGATTTATTGATTAATGACCATAATTCTTTTTGAAGTCAAAGACAAACTTTTAACCTGTTCAGGATGTAGGCTGCACCCTAGGAGGTAAAAAAAGGCTCTGACCTTGACCAGTAAACGGAAAATGAAAGATAAACCAAGAATAAACAAATTACGCATTTTAAAAAACGCAAAAGGGCCAAAAATATCATTAACTTATTGAAAATGGTTTAAATTTGCTCTCCTTCCATCTATTAGGCCATAATTGCCCTTAACGTTAACTTTTGGATTGAAAATACCCCTCTCTCAGCAGAATTATGAGATGGCATGTGTGGGTCCTTTAATTGAATCCACGGTACTTATTTATTGGTCCAAGTGGTTATTAGACCAACCCATTAAAAATTCCATCCAGGTTAACCCAAAACAACTACAAACCATTTGATTTTCTCACAGATTGTCCAAAGATTTTCAGCACTGTAAGTTTCAATTAGGATAACGGAAAGCTTGAAGTTCAATCCTTACAGAGGTAGTCAAATAATGTTTTAAGTTCCAATCAACTTTAGCCAAGCAATTAACACAATTGATCTCAATAGAGAAATCCACCAGTAGAGGATTGAACAATACCTAGTACGAGCTCCTCGAACCAACAACTTTACTCGATTCTCAGTTTCAAATCAATAGTTTTTTTCGAATGATTTCCAACAATTACAAATTTTTATCAACCCCAAATTCGTTCTTGAGAACCTAGGAAGGAATTCGAAAATTTCAACCAACCCACTTAAAATTCAATATAAACTTCTCAAAAACTGTAAAAATGGTGTTTTGAAACCAGAAACAACTTAAAATCCCAAATTCAAAACACCCAATTGATCCCTTAACAAATTTTCGGGGTTAAAATTCAACTCAAGCTTTCAAATCGTTCAACAATGGCAATCCAAAATCTTCTGGCACGAATTCAATTCCAACTACAAGTATTAGCAGAAATCAAATTAAAATGATTTCGCAGCCTTAATAATGAACAAACTTCAAAAAAATTACACAAATTTATAATTTGTTCGTTCCCCGTCTCTTCAATGTTTTGCTTTTTACGACTGAGTGGATTCAGAAGGCGATGTCGTCCTTGTTTGACGTTGCGATTTTTGGTTAAAACTAGCGCAAATAAGCTCCATGCTCGTCTAAGCTTCTTCATCCTATAAAAATGGGAGATTCTTCGAAACTCAGTTCCAACAATTGATAACTCATCGGTAAACAAATAAATCCTAATGGGCGGGTTATTTATGAGTCAGATTTTTTATGGGTTGGTCTAATAGCAGCTTGGACCAATAAATAAGTGCCATATATTCAATTAAAGGACCCATATGTTCCATCTCATAATTCTGTTAAGAGAGGGATATTTTCGATCAAAAGTTAACGTTAAGGGCAATTATGGCCTAATAGGTTAAATGAGGGCAAATTTAAACCATTTTCAATATGTTAGGGGTATTGTTGGCCCTTTTCCGTTGTAAAAATTCAATAGAAAAATAAACCGTCAACTTACTAAATTGAGGCGAAAATTAAAATTTGTATTATTCCAAATATTGATGTAATCACATGTCAGGCCAAAGTGTGATGAAAAATCTAAAGGTCAACGTATGATTAAATGTAAGCTCCTTCCATTTCATGTTAAGATAAGGAATTAATGCACTAATTTTTTTACTAATTGCTCCAACAAAGAGACAGAGAGAAAGAGTGAGACAACAAACATAAAAGAATATTTTTTCTACATTTTCTCTTCTTTTTCAAACATCTGAAGATGAAATTACACTGTCAACATTTTTCTCAATAACCTCATCCTCAGCTTCTAACAAAGACAAACAAGGACTAGTAGAAAAACTAGAAGAACAAAATGACAATGGAGAAGTAAAAGAATGGCTAGTTGTAGTTACAGAAGAAGCCACACAATTTTTACTAATAGAAAGGCTAATCAACAAGTCAAAAAATGCATCAATAATATATCTATGATTGTTTTTCTCATTAACCTTCAAATAAGCAGTCAAAAGCTCTTCAAGACATTTTTCACAATCTTTAATCTCATGATTTCCTTCTACCATTTCTTCCATTGATTTCTTGAAATCCAAAAAAGGGTCCATTGAATCCATTGTCATTACAACACATGACTCTTTAAATGGAACAAAATCAAAACCATCATTTTTGGCCTTTTCAAGAATTGAACTAGTTTCTCCTGGCTCAAAAAATAGCCTCTTTTTTTCAGTTTTTAGGTCTTCAATCACTGTCTCTATGTTATCAACATTGTTGGAAAACTCTGAATAGCCATAATATTCACTGAAAATGTTATGGTTTTCGGCTCGAAAAGAGAGAGTTTTAGGGTTTTTACAAGGTGGTAATGGCCATGGAAATGGAGAAGGAGAAGAATTTTCTGGAATTTTGAAGAGAGAAGGGAGTTTCATTTTGGTTTTTTTTCTTCTTTGGGTTCTTGAATGAAATAAAGAGGAGAAATCTTGATGTTTGAATGGTATAGTAATAGGTAAAAAATTTATGTGTGGTACCTTTTTATTTATTTTGTTTGTAGGTTTCTTGTTGTTGGGCTAATTTGATGGTTGGTGGTGAATTATGAATGGAAGTTTCTTTAATTTCGTTGTAGTAGAGGGCAATTAATGCTAGGCAGAGTTTGTTCGAATATAAGAATTTAAAGAAATGGTGAAAGAAGGTTGCTCGTCAAGAAAAAATGGGAAGGTTTGAGGGGGGAATTTATGTATATATGAGTTTAACTTATATAGAGTAGCGGTGTAAAGAAATCATTGTACTGTTAAATTATTCAAAAGATATTTAAAGATAAGCTTTTATAAAAAGTATGGGAGTAATCTTGAAAATTAGGCAAGTTCACAATTACAGCAGATAAATTTGACAAAATAGTGTAAAACAATTTGATATCGCGGTGATATTAGTTAAATTTTTTATTTATAGGATTCAAGTTATACATACGACTTTTTACACCATTATATTAATTTGACATGTTATAGTAGGTAATAGTTATTTTAAATTATGATGAATATGCTTATTAGCTAGAGGCACCTTCAATTATTACCTTTTAAATGATCTAATTGTATAAGTACTTGCTACCCCCATTAGCGTATAAAACTTTAAGTCATAGTACTCCCTTTATTTCATTATATTTTGTCACTATTTTTTTTAAAATATATTTAAAAGAATTAATATATTTTCAAGTTTAGAAAATACTTTTATTTTAAAAATTTTATTTCACTTTTAATAATGATCTTTTTAGCCATAGAATCTTCATGACATTTAAATTCATAGTTAAAGTCTTTAAAAAAAACCCTTTATCGACCAAACTCTACCGCATGAAATGTGACTGAGGGAATACTTATGTGCTAGAAGTAAACAGACATAAATTTGTTCAACAACATAAGGTCCCCTAATTAATAAGAAACGTATAAAAAAGCTGTACTGCATTGTATTGTCAGATTCAGATTTCTAATTATCAGAGAAAAATTTAACAAGAATAAGTCTGCTTATAAAACAAGAAATTCTTTTTATTTAGAAGCATAATTTTTATTTTGATTCCTTAAAAATTTAACAAGAAATTTTTGTATTGTGCTAGAAGTAAACAGACATAAATTAACTTTTCCTTCCACATAAAACTGCCAAATAACAGAAGATTTGCACTATGGGACATCAAATTTTAATTTCCACGATCTTAACCACCTTTTGCTCCAAAGTAAGGAATAAAAAAACCATCTTTAAGCATAAATGATGACGAATCACACAGTTTAACAATCAAAAATCTAATCATACTTATGAATATGATACTAATAGAGAGGTCAATAAGTCGTATTAATTGAAGGTACTTTATTTAACTAATATCATATATCTAATATTAAAATATATGAATAACTTAGAATGAAGTTTACAATTTCCCTCGTCTATAGAAGTTTGAATTTTTTTTGGACTTTTGTATTTTTGCTACTCATGTTTCTCATATTTGTAGTTATTATAGGCGGTCCAGATTTTAGTATATACTTACAAATTCTATACTGTCCACTCAAAAGACTACTACTCTAACTTCAATCCGTGAGCTCCTCTATTATATTCCTTTAATATTTCCTTCACTTTTTTCTCTATCTATTTGATTCGTAAGAATAAAAAAAATATTTTTATATAGTAGTGGTGGCAAAATGCTTAAAAAATAATAATTATCCATTCATCTCATTCGTTAAAAAATGGGTTGGATAATGAACTTTTAAAAATAGATCAAATATGGATAAGAATTATATTATCCACTTAGAAAATGGATAACTAATGTGTTTAGATTTTATATTTGTAAAGCCTCAAATTAGGGGTTGCTTAAGTTTGAGAGACTATGAATTTTCCCAAAAGTGATTATATTCAAGAAGTCATTAATAATATGGATATTCATATTATTCGTTACCGTTTTTTGTTTGTACTAAATATGAATCATTAAAATTTATTCGCTTTTACATTATTCGTTTTCGACTTGCCATGTCTGTCCCAACCCGCCCGTTTTCTCCCAAAAGTGATTATATTCAAGAAGTCGTTTTTGCTTTTACTAAATATGAACCAAGATTTGTAATTATTGAGCTGCAGCCCTAATGTAATTCTACTCGAAAGAGTCAGAAAAAGAACCAAAAATAAAAGGATAAAAAAGAATTTGCATTTTGTTTTCATATTTCCGATATTGTTGAACATTTAATTCCTGCCAGCACTTCTGGTCTGAAACGTGGCGTGTAAGTAACAGTGTAAGATAGTTTGAGAAAAAAGTGCAAAAAAGATAGAAGAGAGAAAGTTGAGATATTCACATCAACTGTTCATGGTGTCTTTACTCTTTCAGAATTTAAATGATTTTTGTGGGCTTGAAAAGATTGGTAGCCGCCTCCATTTAGTTGTTTGTCCGACCATTTTAATTTTCATTTTTTTTAGGTGTTCATAGCTTTTTACAATGTTAAATTTAAGAAAATATCTTTCATAATTCTCTTACGTGTAAAGGGAGAAATTCAAAAATAGCCAAATTTACAACTGATCGTTCAAAAATAATCTAGTTTTAAAAGTAATCGAAATTTAGCCACTTTTCATGTAAAGATAAATCTGAGCGAAAACACTGTTCAAAACCCGGAAAATACGCCAGTATATTATGCTGGAGTTCCAGCACAAGTATACTTGAACTCCAGCATATTATACTGGAGTTCCAAGATAAGTATGTTGGAACTCCAGCATAATATGATGAAGTTCCAGCAAGTATACCGGTCCAGCATAATATACTGGAGTTTGGAGCACCGGTGCTCCAGTCTCTAGTATATTATATAGGAGCCAGCAAAGTATACCGGTCCAGCATAATATGCTGAAATTCATACACAGGTGCACCGAATTCCAGTATATTATTCTGGACCGGTCTCTATTACAGCAAAATAGTGGCTATTTTTCATTGACTTGGTAAACACTGGCTATTTTTGAATGACCAGTCCGAAAACTGGCTATACCGTGCTAGTTTTACACGTATAAAAGATAGATCTCTTATGTGTAAAAACAAATCTCCCATATATAAAAACAGATATGAGGTCATAAAACTAAAAACAAATTTGTAATGGATCTTTCGTTACCAACAGTAGTCTCGATATATACTACACAAATTTTCGTAGCTTTTTAGGAGTAAATGTTTCATTTTTACGACATGTTTTATTTATTTGCACTCAAAATTTATATTCATCAAATAAATGAATGTATGATACTCCTTCATTATAGTCAAAAATATTTCCTAATTATTATTTCCTTAAAAAACGTGTAAAATAAAAGCACAATAGATAATTTGAGACTCAAACACACATTTATCAATTCATCAGGGTTAAGTGACAGTATGTATTTTCACTTTAATTTTTAACTATTAAAGTTAAATTGTTTAATTAATTTAGTATAAATATTTAGTGCAGGTAAATATATAACATGTCTCGTTATTTTCTCTTGACTAATATGTTATCTAATCCTATTGTATGGGTCCAAATTTGGTCGATCACGGCTACTGTCAAATACGACAAAAAATGAGATCTTCACAGCACGACGTCCTGTGGAGGACGATAACGACCGACAGCGGATAAAGGACGTATACTTTTGCAGTAGTGTAGGCCTAACAGGGGGCATTAGGAATATACCTTCGAATATTCCCTATGGTATGTCTTCTAGGGTTCAGAAGGGGGTTGTCCCTTATATATAGTATATATAGTGAGGAAATAACCTTGTAAGGGGGGAGACTTTTTCGACTAAGAACTTCCATTGTAATATTCACTCTACATTCTTGGTGATCATTTTTACACGCTTAATCCTTCTGTTCCACGGGATCAATAAATAATATTTACATTGTTCATCCCTCATGTCTCTCATGCTGGAGTTTATTATGCTTGGCTGAGATTTACCCCTTTATCTTCTTTAATTGATTTAACCAAAAAAGGTTCAATATCTTTTGGGTCAAACAATTTGGTGCCGTATGTGGGGATTTCCTTAGCTAAGATTATAGTTTCATCTAGAATCCTGAAAGGGATAACAACTTCTTTCGAGCTTGGTACAAACCAACAATGGCAGGGAAAGGAGATGCAAGGCTAAAAGCCATAGTAGGCGTCGCAGCCAATCTTCCAGATACCATCAATGAAGATAGCAGAGAGGATCACGAAAATGAAACACTAAACATCACACCCGGGGGAGACACTTCACCTCTCCTGCACGGGAGCGTGACTGCTTCACGCGAAAGGAAAGCCTCCACATCTGCAATAGGAGAGGCACCGTCGGTAGTAATAAGACTGCTGGAAGAATGGCTAACAAGTGCTCCAAATACCATCCTTGATAAACCCACCCAAAGGGATGATAGGAATGTGACACATGCAGATGTCACGATAAACGAAGGTGAGCAAGACGCCCTCCGTACAGGTAACACTTATGTTGCTAATAATGCAGGCAATGATACGCTTGCAACTGTTTTCAAGAAAATGGAGGAGATGAAAAATGAGAATAAGGCACTCCGTGACCAAATGAAAAAACACCAAGAGAGAGTTGACAAAATACCAGGCGCTCCAAAGTTGCTGCCAAAATGCGATGTTGGTCGATTCATCGAGCAACCATACAGTGAAGAAGCGACCCTTTACACCATTCCAAAGACCTTCAAAATGCCGCCCTACTTAAAGATATATGATGGTACTATCGATCCAGAAGACCACATCATCCACTACGTTACAGCCATAAAAGGCAGCGATCTCTCAAAAGAACAGGTATCATCGGTGCTGTTGAAAAAGTTCGGCGAAACCTTAACATGGGGAGCCTTGACATGGTACTCTCAACTACCAGCACACTCGATAGCAACATTCGAGGAAATGGCAGACAAATTCGTCACCGCCCATGCTAGAGCCAAAAAGGCAGAAGTTAAGGCAAAAGATATATTTTCCATAAGACAGATGCACGGCGAGGGACTCAGGGACTTCTTAGCTCTGTTCAACAGGGTGAGAATGAGCTTGCCGAATGTGTCAAAAGGAATGACAGTAGCAGCCTTCCAGAATGGATTAAACAAAAACGGGTCAAGGGCGACCAAAAAACTACTAAGTAGGCTCATGAAGTACCCTCCAACTACTTAGGAAGAAATCCATAATGCCTACTGCGTCGAGGTACGAGCCGACGAGGACGATCTAAACAGCCCGACCCAACGGTTGACGTCACTCCAAATCGAAGCAAGGAAAGATCATCGCAACGACGATCGAAGAGATCAGTTGGGGCCCCGCTTCAGTCAGGAAAGGCACCAGCCCTAAATCAGGATGTCGGCTCCGCCTCCACCACGACGCACGAATGCTCCTCCTCGACACACGACACCATATCGACACGAGAAAGGTATGCCTCCACTTCTATCCGCTCACAATTTTTGTGTTTCTCCTTTAGAAATAGTGTATGCCCTAGAGAAACTCGGCCCAAAGGTGCAATGGCCACAAAAGATGAGGTCAGACCCCATCACTCGGAAGTCAAGTACTTTCTGTGAATTTCACCAAGAAAGAGATCACAAAATCGAAGATTGCATAGGACTACGACAGGAAGTAGTACGAATGCTAAACCAGGGTCACTTGAAAGAGATGCTGAGTGATCGAGGACGGACTAACTTCGCCCGCGGATGCGAATAACCCCAAGGACCTCCAAAACTGCCTTCTCCCGCTCGCACTATACAAATGATCATTTACGGGGCGATGGCGCAGCGATCAATCATGTCAAGTTCACTACCATACATAAACTCAAATGATCAATCACTTACAAACGGTATGATGACCTCGAAAACAGTATCATCTTCGATAAGTTGGATACCGACGGTTTGTCTTTCCCTCACTATGATGCTCTTGTTATCCCTCTACGTATCACAAATACTAATGTAAAAAGAATAATGGTAGATGATGGTAGCGGCGCATGTATTATCCATCCTTGAGTTCTCGTACAGATGAGACTCGAAGATAAAATAATACCGCGCTATATAATGCTAATAAGTTTTAATAATGCAGTTGAACGGACATCGGGAGAGATAGTGCTACCCGTCCTAGCCGAAGGAGTCACCCTGGAAACAACATTTCACGTCATGAACCAGGAAAAAGGGCTTACAATGCCATCATAGGGCGCCCGTGGATACAAGCCATGCGAGCGATCCCTTCCAGTCTCTATCACGTGATCAAGTTTTCTACCCCATGGGGAATATTCAGCATTCGATGGAAGAAACGCACCACACAAGAATGCTATCGCATCGCCCAAGATTGCGCACACACCCAACAACTCAAAGGAACAAATGTGGAAGCATAACAATCAGTGATGTCGGGGAGCCAAACCTAATGTGCTGACATACGTTATCAAGGACCCCCGACATCGTGGAAGAATCCGAATCAACGATAGAAAATCTTGATCCTGTCCTACTAGATGGCAACGACAACACAAAAAAGTCTTATATCGGGCACAACCTCTCGGAACCGGGTAAATTTCATAAGTTCTTGACTGACCATGCCGATTTGTTTGCCTTCTCTCATACAGATATGCCAGGCATTCCAAAAGATATCGCCACCCACAAGTTAAACATTGACCCCCTATATCCGCCAGTGCGGCAAATGAGAAGGAAGTTCAACGCCGCAATTAACGAAGCCGTCAGCGAAGAGGTCGATAAGCTACTCGCGAATGGCTCAATCCGGGAATCAAAATATCCTCAATGGGTCGCCAATGTGGTCATGGTAAAAAAGAAAAATGGAAAATGGCGAATGTGTGTAGATTTCACGAACCTGAACAAGGCATGTCCGAAAGATTCTTTTCCATTGCCACACATCGACCAGCTCATCGATGCAACAGCAGGACACGAGTTGCTAAGCTTTTTGGATGCCTATTCGGGTTATAACCAGATCCTCATAGAAGAAGAAGACCAGGAGAAAACTACTTTCATCACTCACCAGGGAACATACTGCTACAAAAGTGTTGTCGTTCGGACTAAAGAATGCAGGGGCGACATATTAGAGATTGGTCACCAAAATGTTCAAAAACCAGCTTGGTAAAACCATAAAAGGCTACATCGACGATATGCTGGTTAAGCCAAAGAGGAAAGAAGATCATATTGGTCATCTGAAGGAAGCCTTCGACATATTGAGACGGTACGACATGAAATAAACCCCGAAAAATATGCCTTCGGCATAAGCTTGAGAAAGTTCCTCGGTTTCCTAGTGTCACAAAGAGGCATCGGGGTCAACCCGGAACAGATTAAGGCCAACGAAGGAATACCCGAAACACTGACCAACAAAAAGCAGGTACAAAAATTGACGGGACAAATAGCAACCCTGTTGAGGTTCATCTCATGGTCATCAGATAGGTGCCATAAATTCTTTAATGTATTAAGGAAGGGCAACAGGCTCCTGCGGAATGCAGAGTGCGTCGACGCCCTGAGGAAACTAAAAGCATACTTGTCTTTGCCACCCTTACTCGCCAAAGCAGACCTAGGCGAGTGCCTCCTAGTCTACCTAGCAGTATCCGAAGTCGCGGTAAGTGCAGTTCTAGTCCGAGAAAGCCAAGGTACGCAATCTCCAATTTACTATATCAGTAAAACCTTAATTGATGCTGAAACAAGGTACCCCAACCTTGAAAAACTGGCTCTGTCACTAGCCGTAGCTTCACGAAACCTTAGATCATATTTTTAGTGCCACCCCATAAAGGTGGTGACAACATTTCCTCTTAGGAGTATCCTACATAAACCCGAATTATCGGGTAGGCTAGCCAAATGGGCCATAGAACTAAGCGAGCATAACCACGAACTGCAATAAAGTCGCAAGTGCTTGACGGCTTCATTGCCGATTTCAGCGCAGAGATACTGCCTGAAGTCGAGCAAGAAGCGCTTCGCACTTCACTTGAGCAATTCGACCTCTGGGTCCTCTACTCCGACGGTGCGTCCAATACGTCGGGATCGGGACTGGGACTCGTACTCGAGGTCCCAACGGGAGAAGTAATTCGTCAATTTGTATGATATCCTGAAATGACTAACAATGAGGCCGAGTATGAGGCCGTAATTACAGGATTAAAATTGGCCCTCAAGTACGGTGCTCGACGGGTCATCCTTCGGTGTGACTCTTAACTCGTTGTGAAACAAGTTACTGGAACTTTCCAAATTAAGGAGAAGAGGTTGCAAAAATACCAAACTGAAATCCACAAACAACTGCCAGAATTCGACGAATGCCAATTCGACCAAATACCCCAAGCATAGAACATCGAAGAAGACGGTCTCGCCAAGTTGGCAGCGGCAACCAAAAACATCACCAAGGAGAACATGGTCACCCTTCTCCACTCATCAATAGACCAAGTCGAGGTACATTCTATAAATTTAACTTGGGACTGACGTTATCGCATCATATCATATCTACATAAAGGAACACTCTCACAAGATAAAAAAAGCCAAAAAGCTCCAAATACAGGCGGCCATATATAGTCTCATAAGCCACGACCTTTACAAAAGGACATTCGGCGACCCATTGGCCAAATGCCTCGGACCCAATTAGATAAGGCGAGTGCTCGAAGAGGTACACGAAGGCCACTGCGGTGCCCATACTGGTAACTGAGCCCTCATTAGGTGTCTTATCCGTACAGGATACTACTGGCCTACTATGAAAAAAGAGGCCACAAAGTACGTCAAGAAATGCGAGCAATGCCAAAAATACTCCCCTATGATACACCAGGCGGGGGAACTCCTGAACTCTGTCACCTCCCCATGGCCATTCATAAAATGGGGGATGGATATCGTTGGGCCCCTCCCAGCAGGGCGCGGTAAGGCGCGCTTCCTTTTGGTTTTAACTAACTATTTTTCCAAATGGGTGGAAGCAGGTGTGTTCGCTCAAATACACAAACAAGCAGTCATCACGTTCATCTGGAAAAACATCATATGCCGCTTCGGCATCCCCAAAGAAATCAGCTGCGACAACGGACCCCAGTTTGTCTGGAAAAAGACAACTGAGTTCTTCGAAAAATGGCACATCAAGCGGATACTCTCCACGCCATATCATCCTGCCATCAATGGTCAAACAAAATCCTCTAATAAAACAATATTAAACATATTAAAGAAAAAGCTTGAATACACCAAAGGGCTATGGCCGAAACTACCACCGGAGGTGCTATGGGCCTACCGCACAACGCCAAAGACCAGCACCGGTAAGATGTTGTATTCACTGGTCTACGACATTGTTGCAGTCATACCCGTTGAGGTCGGGGAACCTAGCCTGAGGTACTCCCATGAGAGTGGATCAAGAAACAACGAAAACATGTTACAAGACCTAGATGAGGTTGAAGAGCGAAGGGATATGACACACATAAGAATGGTGGCCCAAAAACAACAAGTAGAAAGGTACCATAACAAGAAGGCCAAAGTACGACCACTCAGAGTCGGGGACTACATACTAAAGGCCAAAACTCAAGCAGCAAAGGACCCGAATGAAGGGAAACTGAGAACAAATCGGGACGAGCCGTACAAAATCACAGCAGCAGCAAATAAAAGAGCATTCCAACTAGAAACAATGGAAGGAAAGCTATTGCAAAATAACTGGAATGTCGCCCACCTCAAATACTTCCACTTTTGAAAAAAGATGCCGCCCGAGTCATACTCTTTTTTCCTCGCCTGGGTTTTGTCCCAATCAGGTTTTCTCGGGGAGGTTTTTAATGAGGCGAGGATGGGTACGTCTCGAGGTTCGAAGTATTGTTCATTGCCCCGCCTACCGATTACATCCCCAGGCCGAGCAATGAAGGGACTAGGTATAATCTCCATTATATGTACGAAGTCGACATGTATATCCGATATATGAATAAAATCACTCCATTATGTATACGAAAGAAACTCGCACCTCCAATGTATGAATGAAACTGGCATCCACGACACTCCAACAAATAAAATCGAATGCCACCCTTATGATGGTATCTTACTTCGATGCCAGCTCGAAAGTAACATCCCAATGGTTAAGGCCATCAACATAAAATGAGTTCGACATCATTTGAACCACGACATGATCTTACTTCGGCGCCAACTCGAAAGTAACATCCCAATGGCTAAGGCCGTCGATGAAAAATGAGTTCGATATCATTCGAACCAAGATGGGATCTTACTTCGGCGCCAGCTCGAAAATAACATACCAATGGCTAAGGCCATCGACAAAAAATGAGTTTGATATCATTCGAACTACGACAGGATCTTACTTCGACGCCAAATCGAAAGTAACATCCCAATGGATAAGGCCATCGACGAAAATTGAGTTCGGTATCATTCGAACCATGATGGGATCTTACTTCGGCGCCTTCTCGAAAGTAACATCCCAATATCTAAGGCCATCGACGAAAAACGAGTTCGACATCATTCGAACTACAGAGGAATCTTACTTCGGCGCCAGCTCAAAAGTAACATCCCAATGGCTAAGGCCATCGATGAAAAATGAGTTCGATATCATCGAACCACGATGAGATCTTACTTTGGTGCCAGCTCAAAAGTAACATCCCAATGGCTAAGGCCATCAATGAAAAACGAGTTCGATATCATTCGAACCACGACGAGATCTTACTTCGGCGCCAGCTCGAAAGTAACATCCCAATGGCTATGGCCATCGACGTAAAATGAGTTCGCCATCACTAAAACTATGATAGGATACTACTTCCGCACCAACTCGAAATCAATGTCCCCACGACTAAGGCCGTTGCCAATGAAAAAAGTTCAACTAAACTCAATACAATAAGTTTAGCATTTAAACAAAGCGTCGAAGCGACGTAACTACGGCAGAAGTCATCAAACAAATATCAATCAAAGAAAGAAAATGACTCAGAGATGTATGACCAAAACGACCTCCATCCACAACAAACATGTTACAAATATTTGTCTTTACAAAAGGCTCAAAGATGCCCTTACACAAATTGCAAAGCAAAAGGTAAGTACAAAACAAATACTACACATCATTCCCGGTGGCATACACGTGTTCGTACCAAGAGTCGAGGCGAGTCTGTTCACATCATCAGAATTGATATCATCTCCATCAGGCGTAAGAAGATCATATCCGCATGCCTCACGAGCTGCACGAGCCTTGGCATGTACATCCCCAAGTTCCGGTTCAAACGCCCTCCCATCAACATGAAGAGCCTTGTACACATCAAGCTGAGCCTCGGCGTGAACCCACAACTCATATAGACATCGATGCACGATGGGATCAACTGAAGCATAAGATGTAGAAGGTTGCGAGTGTCATCGTACGTCCTCCGCTTTCAAAGAATCCATTTTCTTGTTCAATGCGGACAGTTCCGCCTCCAACCCTTGAACACGCCCCTCAAGCCCCGGTATCTTAAGTGTAGACGCCTCCTTCTCCTTGGTCTGCTCCGACCTACAAACACAGAGGGCATCTTCCAAGACCGCCGTCTCAGAGATAACAGTCGCCAATCTATCGGCACTAACGCCCAGCTCACCTTTAAGCTCATTGATAACTGCCGTCTTCGTGACCAGTTCAGCAGTCAAATTGGCCACCTTTGCTTGGAGGTCGGCATTTTTGGCCATTACCCCCCCTACTTAGCTCAAGCTCATATTCCTTCACTTTAAGGGATGCCTCGAGTTCATTGTTACGGGTGATAGCCTTCATGAGGTCCTCGTCTCGTTCCCTCAACTCCTTGACCTTACACGCCAATTGATCCTCCCTCTGTTTGAGCCCTTCGCGGAACAATTGGAAGTCAGGATCCTGAGTGTAGATGTCGGCCATCGCACGATGCTTGGTGCGATATTCTTGATATTTAGAAGACATCTTTCCACAAATGGCTATCCTCTTCCTTTCCCGGCGCTCGTGCTCGATTTCCGTAATAAAGGTCTGGCACAAAAAGTAAAGTTAAAACAAAGGACATGCCAAAAACAATAACACAAACCCAACGATGAAATGAAAAGAAAGATACCTACCCACAAGGCCATGCCAGAGACGCTCTGATACAACTCCATATAACTCATCGCTCTAAGCGCCTCGTTCTCAGAGGCAACACATAAAGGAACTAAAGTAAACGCCACCTGATCACAGTCCGACAACAAGTTGTAGTCCTCAGGGACAACTATGTGTCGATCAGAACCCTCCACTCTGACCTCTACGTGAGTGTGATGCTCCAAAAACTCACGAACATCCCCCAGGTCGACATCCGAGCCTGAGCTTTTGCCCTCGATGCGTGGGCCTCCTCCGATGTTAGACGATGTGCCACCCTCAACAGAGCGCACAGAACCACCTCCTTGGTTAACCCCTTCTGTTTGGGGAGACCTCCCCACCAAGATGGCGTCGGCCATAAACGCTGGCACAGGTGCCGTCTGCGATGCACCCGTCCTATTCTTACCAGTATCAATGGCCACGCCCTTACCAAGCTCCACCCTCCTCGTTTTCCTCAGTAACGATTTGTCCCCATTAGAGGACTTGTCCACAAGGTGATGGACCGGTAAGGAAAAGATCTCTTCCCTCACGATCATATCGCGAGAAGAATATCCCACCTGTATCGGTTGAGCACGACCCTCTGGGATGGACTCACTCAGAGTAAATTGCATTCTTGCAGCAGTGGCGGCCTGTCGAAATGCAGGGACTGGGGCCCTACGCCTAGAAGCACCACGACCTGTCATCACAGAAAGCCATATCAGTAGATATGACAACAAATGACCAAATAGCGGCACAGAGGAAGACACTTACCAGAAGAAACTTTTGGCCCAAAACGTTTCACGAAAGCGGGCTAGTCTCGAGTCTTCGCTACATGGGGCAGCAGATGGGCTACCCGATCCCTTATACCTACAATAAGGTGGGGTGGGCACCCTATAACTGCAAACAAGAAGCAAATAAACACTAAGGTGAATAAAGAAGAAAAGAAAGAGTAAACAAGTGGCGACACTTACGATTCTCATTCCACCGCTCTGGGAATCTTGCGGGGTGAGACGCGATGTGTTCAGTTCAGACGAAGAAGTAATTATGCCCAAATTTGTGACTCGCCCAGTCATCAGTTCCGACCACCAGTCCTTTTGTCCCACGGTGCCTTAGATGTACCATAGTACCCCTATGAAAGCTGGGTGAAAACAAGTGTAGAAGGTGGTGAACGGTAGCCTCGCACCCCGCTAACTCCGCATATTTTGTCAACAACATGAGTATTTTGAGCGTGTACGGGGAAAGTTGCACCGGGAAACTTGATAGAATCGACAGAATTCTTCCGCCAACAGGAGAAGGGGGAAGGAATGACCAATCACAAAGGGGTACTCATAAAAGGCACAGTATCCAGGCCTATAGACTTCCACGAAGTCCCCCCCCCTCTCGCTAAAACTATCTCAATATGAGTGGGAATGTTATATTTCGCACGGAGAGCATCGATATGGACTTGCTCATTTTCGGAGAGTACGGGGGCAGGAGTAAGATAAGGGTCTTTAAGGAAATCGCTTCGAGACATAGGGTGTCTCGACAGCAACTCCTCCACGGTCGGAAAGTTGTCCCCTTCCTCCACCGTCATGTCCTTACCGCCGGTAGGGGGCGCTACGGACATCAGGGTAGTATCAGAAACCCCATCACGAGATCGATATGATCTAGGCATATCTATGGCGATGAATGTGTTGACAGAAGAGAAAAATCCAATAACGGCAAACAGAGAGAAAGCAAAGAGAATTGCTAGAGCAAAAATGGGAGAGAAGGTAAGGAATAACCAAATAAGAAATGGCCAAGAGTTTTTAAAAAAACAAACCCTCCATCTATTTATAGGATTGGGTGGTGCCAGAATCGAAGCAGAAGGCTGCAGCATGGCACCGAAATCGAAGCGACAAGCCCTCAGCCCTTGTCTCGAAAACACACATAATGATGGCGCACGTGGAAGTAACGTCATTTCTCGATAAGATACACCACCCAGGGTCTCGCTGAGCATGCTAACCTTCCATTGTTGGCCAAGCCATGACGCTTCATGAAACCAAATTTTTCCACAGGTATGGGCGGTGTCCGCTTATCAAGGATGCTCCAAGTCGCAACCTCGACAAGCGGATGGACTAACTGTATGGGTCCAAATTTGGTCGACCACAGCTACTGTCAAATACGACAAAAGATGAGATCTTCACAGCACGACATCCTATGGAGGACGACGACGACGGACATCGAATAAAGGACGTATGACTTTTACAGTGGTGTAGGCCTAACAGGGGGCATTAGGAATATATTTCAAAATATTCCCTATGGTATGTCTTCTAGGGTTCAGAAGGAGGTTGTCCCTTATATATAGTGAGGAAATAACCTTGTAAGGGGGAGACCTTTTCGACTAAGAACTTCCATTGTAATATTCACTCTGCATTCTTGGTGATCATTTTTACACGCTTAATCCTTTTGTTCCACGAGATCAATAAATACTATTTACCTTGTTCATACCTCATGTCTCTCATGCTGGAGTTTATTATACTTGACTGAGATTTATCCCTTTATCTTCTTTAATTGATTTAACCAAAAAGGGTTCAATATCTTTTGGGTCAAACACCTATATTGTTTCAAAGCTCCATCTGATTTAATTTATTAGATACTCCCCCCGGTTCACAATAAGTGACCAATTTGCTTTGAGCACACCCATTATGAAAATACTAAATTCTAGATAAAAAAAAGATAGTGTGACTAAACTACCCTTAATTAAATGTTGCAGTATAGTTATAGTAGCACTTACTTCTCTTCTCAAGTGTGAGGATGAAATGACTTTTTAGTGATACGTACATAAGGGTATTTTGACAAAACAAATTGAATTTTTTCTTGATTATATAAATGGACACTTATTTTGGACCAAAATAAAAAAAATAAATTGATCACTTATTGTGGACCGGAGGGAATAGCTAATAGAGTGAATTCCATCTTCTCAAATGATATAGAAATCAAGCAACAATTTTGTTTTAAATCAATCAATATATTTATATTTTATACCACATCATGGTTTCAGGAAAGTTTACCAGTTAACCATCAATGTTAGTTTGTCCTCTTTAGTATGCTATTTAGAATAAGCTTCCTGGTTTTACCAAAGGTACAAGAACAAATTCGAACATATTTTCAATAAAAAATAATTCCATCAGATTTTTATAGGTGATCCGCTTTCATGCATAATACTAAGGAAGTGAAAATATGAATCACATACACCTATAAAATCATAGTAGAATCGTTCATATCAAACATCTGCACAGTTGAGATCATGTCTACTTATCCTTAAAATGAGTAACAATTAAACTTGTACACGGTTTAAAGGATACATGTTTTAATTTAATACGAATGATCTAAGAACGACAAATAATTAAATTAAAAGGAAAAAAATTGATCAAACCAAATGTGATGGAACAATTAAGCCTGGCTTTAAGTTTGAACGTAGAAACCGGTTCCGATCGAGCCCTCAAGATAAACTCAGTTGCAACTAAGGAAATGAATATCTGAAGAATACTTTGAACAATAGCTAGAAGATAAAAATAAACTTTATTACTTTGATATGCGTGCCAACAATGGTTGAAAAATAAAAAGGTTTTTCCATTTATATAGTAAGGGAGTTTCAATCCTAGTACAAGTCTAAATAAGGTAAACATCCTTCTCTTCTAGTAAAACATGATCCACAGTTGATATCGGGTGAGATTCACACCGTAATATCCCATTGATGGCGGATATTTCAGCCCCTCGTTCCTCTTCTCTAGCCGTCCTCCCTTTAGCCTCGATTCTTTTATTTTGCTTGAGCTTGATTCTTCCCATGTTTAGGCCATGTCCGATTTTTGGTGCGTCATTCGCTCCCCCCCCCCCCCCCCGACTCTAATATGTGGGAGCCCTCTGTTTACCCAAGCCTGCATCTAACCATGTTGCCTATCGTTTCTTTATTGAAAAATTGGGGGTAACTTTATCCCCGATTTTACTCGTACACAGATAGTCCCCTCACTTCTCGGAGGATAGATTTATAGGAACGACGAGGAGTAACTAATTGACCCCAGTTCCTTCCTTTGTACGCCATAAGAAAGTTGACGAGCTGAAACATCTCATCAGTTATGTCACTCTAACTTTGGACACGTATCAGCCATCGATTGATCATCCCAGGTACTTACCAAATGCGAAATGTCACGCATTCATTATTTCTTTCCTATAAAAGCTACGGTTTCCTTTTTTTACTTTCTGATTTAGAATCTCCTTGATTTACCCCCGAATTTTCTATTTGTTCATCAATCTCCTAAACCTTCATAAATTCTTCTCCACATCTTCATCTCTCATCCTTAAACCTTCATATTTTACCTTCAAATCTTAAGTCCATATCTTCATATCTTCATATCAACCTTCAAACCTTCATATTCCCAAATGAAGAAGACTAAACCTCAAAATCAGTGCCTCAAAACACTGCACCTTCAATATCTACCTCAGCCGCAGGTACCGAGGACACTCTTTCAGTAGCAGCCCCAGAACCCTCTCTTACATAATTTATCCTCGGAGACTGCACTATAAATAACCACTTTAAGGTCGAAAAAGCCTCCAAACAAGGAGACCGGGGTGAGGAGGCGTGAAGGTATGTCTGCTCCATCACCGAGGAAATGCTCCAAGCGTTCTGGGAGGACTGCAAATGTGAAGGCAAAATTGAAGTCATTCCTAATCTTGACCAGGACATCACGATGCACATGGAAGGATACAACATTTTTATGTATTCCTTCATGCTCGGTTTAATAGACACAGTGGTCCTTGACTTTTGTAAGAGGTATGGGATCTGCTTGGGCAGATCCACCGGTCTTTTTGGAGGACCGTGACCTTTCTTCATCACTTTTACAACAACATGGAGGAGCCCCGGTTCATGATCAACCATCTACTCTGCGTTTACAGCCCCTGAATCTTCTGAGGGAGGTTAATCAAGCTTGCACAACGGGCAAAGGAGGCTCCCTTCTCCTGCATCAACGAGGATAGGGACCAAGGTTGGCAGAAGAGGTTTGTTCTGATAAAGACCGAAGACTTTATTCCCTCCGAGTTCCTACCGTTCCCCGAAAAGTGAAAATCAAAATGTAAGTTTGTTTCCTCTTAATTTACTCCTTTGAATTTACCCCTCTTTTCTAATTACTCATTTTTTCTGATATGCAACGATCGCCCGAGTCCCCAATACGGTCCCTCATTTTAGGGAGTGGGTCGAGGGCATCTGCAAATGATGGTAGGCTAGAAACCGTATTTTAGTCATAGTTTGCACTCTAATTATAATATTTTACATGTGTCTGAGCTCAAATGATAGTGAATTGTACTTATTATGTGTTTTATGCCTTACAGGAAAATGATTCTGAACTATTAAGATAATATGGAGCTAAATTGAATAAGTTGGAGCTTTAAAGTTTGAGTAAAAGCCCAAACAATTAAGACGAGATCACGTTTGGGGGTCGAGAGCCAAGTCTGGATATTAAAAAGTGGAGAAAACAATTTACACAGAGAAAACATCACAGCCACGCTGCATTGGGCACTGCAAGGCGCGGCGCAGTAGTGCAAAATGGCCCATCTAACAAAATCTGCTCTCTGAAAATTTACACTAATGCAATGCATTAGTGTATTTTTGCGGTCTCATTTTTTCACTTCAGCTTGGAAAGGATATTTTCATCTGGGCCCATTCCTTTATGGTATAAATACACTAAAAATATAATTTTTAGAGGACTTTTGACCTTGGGAGCTTTTGGAGAGAATTCAAGGCTTAAAGATACAAAATTCATCTTCCTCCTACCAATTCAATACGCGAGTTTGGATTGTAACGTTAGATTAATGCTTTCTTATTCTTGAACTCTTTTTGTGATGACTTTCTCCATATTTATGGAGTAGTTTACCTTAATGTTTGACATGATTTGGTGACTTGGTTGTTGTTTATGGATTGACTACTGTTTAATTGCTTGAATTCATTGGAGGACCTTTAATATTAGTTGTTATTTAATTCTTTATAGTGTTTAATCGAAAGAGGAACATCTTATTGAATATTATTGCAGCGTATGCCTTAGTTATTTTGGTGGTTGTTTGAAGTAATCGAGAAAGCTTTTTGAGTAACCCTTTAAATTAAGATTTAGAAATGTTCGCAATAAGTTTCTCTTAGATCATTCCTACTAATAGATTTTTGCAAGTTTCAACGCACTTCACATTAGTTTATTTGAAAGATTTAGATTTAATCGAGAGAGGAGTCTGAATCGAAAGTATAAGCTATTTGCCTATTGAAATCATGAGAATCGATAAAACCTCAAGAGTGAAATATAACAGTGTTATATCCGGGATAGCAGTCTTGCACCTATCATGTCAAAACTCTTATTCTTCGTCTTGATAATAACTCATTGCTTTACTCTCTAGTGTGATCAACTATTTTATTGCTTTAATTTTAGTAGTTAATTTTAGTTCATTATTGTCACACCTCCTTTTTACCGCACCCGAGGGGGTGCGAGGGAGTTTTTTCCAATTAAAGGACAATCGAAACGGGATTTGTTTATTTATTTCAGAGTCGCCACTTGGGGAGATTTAGGGTGTCCCAAGTCACCAATTTTGATCCCGAATCGAGGAAAAGAATGACTCCATATTACGGTCTGCGTACCAGAAATCTAGATAAGGAATTCTGTTAACCCGGGAGAAGGTGTTAGGCATTCCCGAGTTCCGTGGTTCTAGCACGGTCGCTCAACTGTTATATTCGGCTTGACTATCTGATTTTATACAAATATGAACTTATGTGCAAATTTTATCTTTTAACCGCTTTATTATTATTGGTTTTAAAAGAAATGTGAACATCGCTTAAAACACACCTTTGGACTGCGTCACATGAAATGCACCCACAATCCGGAACACATTTTATTTGATGTTTTGGGATTTGGATTTGGGTCGCATGAAATGTGTAAGCACGTGATTTTTGCCCTATATGAGAATTACTCCCAAAAAATTCAAAAAATAAAATAATTTTTCTTGGTGTGCAATTTTTGTGATATTTTGTGTAACTATTTGTATGTTTGTCTATACATGTTTATTTGTTAAATTAATAAAAAAATACAAAAATAGGCATCTTTTGCATTTTTAGCATTTAATGTCCAAATGAACAATTTTATGCTTAATTATTACTTAATTGTGCGTTAATTGTTATTGGAAGTTAATTTGCGCTTTTATAACTTAATTTAGTTCTTAATAATAATTTAAGTACTTTTATAATTTAGTTTTAGAAAAATAAAAGAAGAAAAGAGAACAAAAATACAAAGAAAAATCGGATTGGGCCACTTCTTCAATTTCAAACCACAGGCCCAAATAATTGCCCAACTTTCCCCATGACCCGGTCCGTTTCAAACCGGGTCGACCCGGTCTGCTCCATTAACCCAACACCCCATCTTCATTTTTGTCCAACACAAAACAAAACCAAAAAAATAAAAAATAAAAGGTGAATTATCACTATTAATAGTTTTATTTTTTGTTTTTTTTATATATAAAAAAAAATCCGAAAATATTTTATTTTATTTTTTTATTTTTATTTTTTATTTTTTTAAAAAAAAACATATATAATAATTTCGGGAATGTTTTTTTTTTAAAAAAAAAAAAGTAAAAAAAGTTTTTTAAAAAAAAAAAAAAAAAAAATTAAAAGTAAAAGAAGGTTGGAATTAAAAAATAAATATAAAGGTATCTGAAAATTTAAAAAAATTTAAAGTAATTGAAAGTAGCATTTTTAAAAGAAAAAGAAAAGATAGTGGTTTGTTTTTTTAAAGAAAAGTTAAATAAAGTGAGATTCTCTTTTAAAAAAAATAAAAAGTGGGATTTTAAATAAGATAAAGTAATTAAAGTTGGAATTTTAAAAATAAAAGTAAATAAAGGTGGGATTTCTTTTTCTAAAAAAATAAAAGCAATTTGTAAGTGGGATTTCTTTTAATTAAAAAAATAATAAAATAATAAAAAATAAATCTGAAAATTTCGAAAATTTTGCTATAAATAGAAGAGAAAATTTAGGAAGAAGGGTGGAAAAAAAGAGAGGAAAAACTAGATAGAGAGAAGAAAAAAAAAGAGGGGGCGGAGTGAGAAGTATACACCCGATATACATTCTGGATACACTGAATATACAGGGACAGAATTCATTTTGGAGAGTTTTGAAGTTGAAAAGAATAGTTACTGTTTCATTGCCTCGCTTAAGATCTGAAATAGTCAGAACCTTCCTGCCTTTTACTTCTTCTCTATACTTGGAGTCGTTTATAGTCTCCTGGTTTACTACTATTCCTACTGTTACTGGTCTATTCCTGTGTTGCTGGACTGTCGTTGTTGTGCTACATTGTTACTACTGTTGCTGCTTCTCAGCTTCATCTTCTCTTGTTTTCCAATACCAGGTACATGTCTTTTAAATTTTAAGTTGGAAAGAGATTCAACATGACTCATCAATGAAGTTTGAATTGAAATTCTGTTTTCTATTTGTCCAAGTTCATCAATTTAAATTTCATTTTTGTTTTATGTTAGTTAATTAGTAGTGAATTCAATTTGATAGCTATGAGCTAATTGTCTTACTTTGAAAGTTCGTATAAAGATTTGTAATAATATTAGCTCATTATCTCATTAGTTTAATCATATTAAATTGTCAAAGTAGGGAATATGGCATGAATGTTGGTCATTATTTAATTTTGTTGTTAGTTAAGCAAGAAGTGATGTAGAAGTGCCAAGAAAATTACAGTAGTGATATTTATTGTTAAATAAGGTTAAGATGGTGTTGTTGGTATATTTTTATAAGATAATAGATGTGTGTATAAACGTTGGCGAAAGGTGATATGATGTAGCTTGTTACAATGTTAAAATGTTATGAATGTTTACGATATACAGTTAAGTTGCATGTAAGGTAATTTTATTGAATTAACTTGTATAATAATTCCTTTCTTATAAACTCGATACCTATATACCTTCATAAGACAAATTGATCAAATAATTAGGCTTATTAGATTAAAAGCGATTATATGAGAATGAAACGAGATGTATAAGTACCAATTGCAACACTTGATATCAATGGTAATTAGAAATAGAATTTGCATTAAGTAAATCATGAAAAAAAATTTGGAAAATATTTCCTTCCTTTATGAATCATTCATTTTCAGTTTTATATGCAATTTATTCTTTGATATATATATATATATATATATATATATGTCATATTTGTTTATATATGTCATATTTGTTTTTTTTAAAATAATATTAATCATATTTGTATTCTGTCCTTTGAAATTGAATAGTTGAAATGAATATAACTTATATTCGGAAAATATAATCAACGGTCAACATTTAATAAATTGTAAATTCTTTTCAAAGAATTTAAGGGCACCTTAAATGAGAATTTATCATGATTTTCACATAAAAATGTATAGATATAATAAACAATTTGTGGAAAATCCCTAATATCATTACGAATATTTTGCACAATTAGGGATACGTTCGCGTACCCTGATTATATTTTTAAAAGCAAAAATTCGGATTATGCGTACGCGCAATTTCGAACGAATATTTAATAAAAGGATTTTTCCAAAAGGCGTTAAATCAATTTCATAAAAACCCGAGATGTACGGTTCATTATTCAAGAAAAACAAATATTCTTGATCCAACACAATTTCGAAAAATGATTGCTTAATAAATATATTATAAAAAGTTATTGTGTACACGTACGCGTGACACAAGTCCGCAATTTTTTTTAACACGAATATACGTACGCGTAATTCGATTCAAAGAAGGGTCATCAATAAGCGGTAGTAAAAACATGTAACATCAATGTATTTAATAAAATCAAGGTAATTAAGCCAATAATAAAAACAGTTAAGCGACCGTGCTAGAACCACGGAATCCGGAAATGCCTAACACCTTCTTCCGGATTAACAGAATTCCTTACTCAGGATTTCTGGTTCGCAGAATAATAAACAGAGTCATATTCTCCTCGATTCAGGGATTATAATTGGTGACTTGGGACGCCTTAAAATTCCCAGGTGGCGACTCTAAAACAAATAAACAAATCCCGTTTCGACTGTCCTTCAATTGGAGAAAACTCCCCACGCGCCCTGCGGGCGCGGCGAAAAGGAGGTGCGACAGCTCTGGCGACTCTGCTGGGGATAAAACCCAGAATCTCTGGTTCAGGGTTTAAAGAATTCAAGCTTAAAATATCTGTTTTTATCGGCTTTACTTACTATATAATTTTCAACTGTTTATATGCTAATATGCTAAATTTTTTTTTACCGCTTTAATATTATTTGAATTGTGAATATATACAACTGCTACGAAACCCCTTCTTTCTGAGTCTTCTGAATTTATGGTGTACACGTGCGCGTGACCCACCTTTCTGTTAAAGTCATACCAAATAAGACGGAGTTGGGACAAGTAACTAGGCCGGGCAGACTTTCGTGCTCCCGGTACGTTACCCCCACTTCGGCTCAAACTGTCCGTTTGGGTAAGCCAGGTTTAGAACAATCAACCTAAGGTTTTACACTTAGAATAACTCAGCCATGTACCGGATCCCTAGTAGGAACGAATATTTGCATCATATGCATTTGCCCTTGGAGACTCAACACAGGGGTTGGGTCTGTCTAGGACAGGTGAACCCAAAATTAAAAGACCATCATGATGCATCCTACTTGCTACTTGTGCATTCATTTGCCTCGAACATGCTTGTTGACCAGCTTAAAATAAAATCATGGTAAGAAGCAAGGAATAAAATGGGTTGTTTTAAAATTTTCGAAAAAAAAATAGTTTTAAATTTTGAAATAAAAATATTTAATAAAAAAAAATTCGAAAATAATTTTTAGTATAAATTTTCCAAAATAAATTTTGACTTTATTAAAATTAAATTTCAGATACAAAATGAGCACCACACAAAGCCCCTCATCCACAAGTACGGAGGAATTTCTATGTCAGCTTCAAATGTGGTGGTATGATTTGGGCGAAGACGGTCAAAAATGGGTCGTCAAGCATTTGGGAAATCTCACGGACATTATGAAAGTTGAGCCTCGGGATGATCTGATTACGGCATTAGTAACTTTCTGGGACCCTGTTCACAATGTTTTTCGTTTCTCTAACTTCGAGCTTACTCCTACATTAGAGGAGGTAGCTGGCTATGTTGGTTTTGACGGAAGTTTAAGAAATCAAAGCTTGATATTCACAAAGGCTCCTTCAATACATCGATTCTTCGGTCTTCTGAACATCAGCAGTCAAATCAGGAAAAGCAATGTCATCAATGGATGTTGTTCCTTCAACTTTTTGTATTCCAGATTTGGAAAGTCAGATGGGTTCGAAATTCATGAGAAAGGCCTTACTAATAAGCAAAACAAAGACACTTGGCAGATGCACCGACGATTTGCTTTCATGGTGGCTTTTCTAGGAGTCATGGTCTTCCCAAATAAAGAGCGAACAATTGATATTCGCACCGCAAAAATTGTGCAAATCCTCACCACTAAAGAAAATCACACCCTTGTCCCCATCATTCTGTCAGATATTTATCGGGCTTTGACTTTATGCAAATCAGGAGCGAAGGTTTTCGAAGGATGCAAAATTTTGTTGCAAATGTGGGTGATTGAACATCTCCAACAACAACCCAAGATCATACAGTATGGGTCGAACAAAGCTAATTGCATCGAGAGCTATGAGGAAAGAACAAAAAATTACCAAGCTCCAGAAGGGATAGAAGCATGGGTATCTCATCTAAAGGCTTTAACGGCAAATCAAATTGAATGGACTCTGGGATGGCTCCCGATGAGAGAAGTAATACATATGTCAACCTCAAATAATTATCTACTACTATTGGGATTGAGAAGCATTCAGCCATATGCACCACTAAGAGTCCTAAGGCAACTAGGGAGATATCAAATAGTTCCTGATGAGGAAGATTTGAGTATGCAAGTAATCGAATTACACCCAGAAGCCACTATTCCCGAAGCTCTACTTCAGCAGATGTGGAATGGGTGCCGATACTTGAAAAGTGATACTCAAGTCCTAGACGCTACCAAGGGTGAGATAAATCCTGGATATGCAAGGTGGTTTGAAAAACGATCTCGCATGGATGATGTACCGGAACCTGAGCTAAAAAGGCCAACAAAAAGACCCCATGTTCAAAATTTCAATGATAAAATCCAAGAGCGGTTAATCTGGGGAGAAAAAGAAAAAGGGTACAAAGCCACTATCCATGCCCTAAAAGAAAATCTAAGAAGCCTCAGTTTGGAGAAAGATTTGCAAGAACAAGAAGCCAAAGGCGAGAAAAAGAGTCTAGCTTGTGAGAATGAAAATCTTCATGCTCGATTCCAAAAAATGAAAAGAGTCTCTGAAACGCCAAAGAGAAGCTGGAAAGATCAAAAAACCATCGCCAATCTCTTCGAAAAAATGCAAGATTATGATTCCATTCTTGCAGAAAACGAAAGGGCATTGAGCAAAGCAAAAGAAAGGATCCAACAATTAAATGAAGAAGCCAGATCTAACAAGGAACGCCAGGATAGGCAATCCGAAAAAGACAAGGCTCAATTCAAGAAGGAAAAAGATTATTGGATGTAATCAGAAGACCAGCTTCGTGCACAACTAGAAGAGGCAAGAAGATACAACAGAGAATACCAACAAGCAGACCTCGACAGGGAAAGATCACAAGCAATATTAGAGCAGGCCAGACTCCGAGCTCTATTAGAATCAGCTTTAGATCGTGAAAACCATGTCAGAGACATAGCCACCACTCGTCAGCAGCAATTGCAAGACCAAGACCAACGTCTCCAAGGTTTCAGGGCACAAGTCCACGACTTGGCAGTCTTCACATCTCAAAGTTATGTAAACTGCCAAGGAATGGATTATGAAAGGTTTACAGAGCATGCGCCCACTTTTGCTCGTCATCTAGCAATAGAGTTGGAAAGGATGTATCGTACGCTGGGAGGCCATCCAGGTCAAGCCCCACATTGAGCAGATAATCCAATATTAGAGAACAAAAGTGGAAAGTGGGGCATTTTGTGAGATGTTATGAATTGTATCTTTTATTCTGATTTAAGTGTGTGTGTTTCAAGCTATTTTCTTAAAGTTTTCGAATGTAATTCCATCTTTGTGTAATAAATAAACATGATTGACTTTGGTCCGAACTACGCAAGGTCTGATTCATGTTTGACATAATACATAGGCAATCTCTAAGAGTCGACCACCATGATAAAGATATCTGTAATAGATAAAAGTGAATAACAATAAAAAATTTCAAAAGCTGGGACGATACAAGCAACCGAGCGAATGCATAATAGAAAGGGATTATTTGTCTAGGAGCATTGAATCTCAATGTGTGATTATATATGTGTTAAACTCTCGAAACTAACAAGTTTGTTCATTTTCAGAATTCAACCAGTTAGTTTCTCTAAAGAGTATACTGGCATATTATCACTATCACACAAGATCAAAAGGACCAATACCCGAAAGTATGTCTATCCCAGATGTTGACACAAGTATGGAGATAGAAGAGATGGATGTCGGGAAAATGAAAGAAGAAATGCTTAAGCTCAAGCAGCAAATGGCAGAAATGTATCAAGCTTGGTCTACAGGACAGTTGCCCCCATCTTACCCAAATAACCCTGCTCCATCAATAATCCAAACTCAGGATAATATCACCACTGAATTATCCCCAAGTTTCCCCATTTATCAGCACTACCGAGGCACCACCTCTCAGACACCACAGTCTCCACCTCCAAAACCAGTTCCATACCTTCCTCCACCTATGACTCCTGTTTTTGTAGCACCCCCCCCTGCTACATTTCACAAATCTCCTAGTGAGCCTACATTTCAGGCCCAAGACAACCAATATTACCCCCGGAGCCCACCTTCAAAGCCTCCGAAATCAATTCACCTGCTCCTCAGTTTGATCTCCCAACCGAAATTAACAAGCCAGCCAAAAATGCTGAACAAGAAGAGATGTTCAGGAAGGTCAAAAGTCTAGAACAGTCGTTCCGAGACATGCGAGGATTAGGTGGGCAAGTCAGTGTAGCCTACAAAGATTTATGCTTATTCCCTAATGTACAATTGCCATTTGGCTTCAAGATGCCCAAATTTGACCTATACAGCGGGCACGGCGACCCAGTAGCCCACCTAAGGGGTTTCTGTAGCAAGATGCGAGGAGCTGGGGGAAAGGATGAATTATTGATGGCTTACTTCAGTCAAAGTCTAAGCGGATCAGCTTTGGAGTGGTATACACGCCAAGACCATGGAAGATGGTATACCTGGGATGACCTGGCACAAGCATTTGCATACCATTTCCAATACAATCTGGAAATCATCCCAGATCGATTATCTTTGACCAAATTTGAGAAGAAACACAATGAAAGTTTCAGAGAGTATGGTTTTCGGTGGAGAGAACAGGCAGCAAGAGTGGATCCTCCTATGAAGGAGAGCGAAATGGTAGACTATTTCCTCCAAGCCTTAGAACCAACTTACTACGCCCACTTGGTTTCAGCGGTTGGAAAATCATTCAACGAGGTAGTGAAAATGGGAGGTATGGTAGAAGAAGGCCTCAAGACAAACAAAATCATGAGCTATTCAGCAATTAAGGCAACTACTCAAGCTATTCAAGGCGGGGTAGGAGGAATCGGAAGAAAGAAGAGGGAGGAAGCAACCGTAGTTGATTCAGGAATTTGGCCAGGACCCAGGGGTTCACCGCTTTACTATAATCAGCAACGACCTCGCCAATCAGCTTACCACCATGATTCATCCCAACATTACTATCACCCTTCAGAGCCTCATTTCGCCATTAACCACGCTCAAGCATACAATCAGCCACCTGTTCACACCAATTGGCGTGCTCCTGTCACACCAAATACCTACCCCCGAGCTTATCCCGGACCAGGTTTCAGGCCTAGACCAGCATTCAGGGGAGAAAGGGAACAGAAAAAGAAAACTTACACTCCATTGGGAGAGTCTTACACTAGTCTGTTCCACAGGCTGAGACAGTTAGACATGTTAAGACCAATACAATCCAAGATACCCAATCCTCCACCAAAGAATCTGGATTACACCATTAGCTGTGAATATTGCTCCGGTACACCAGGCCATGATACGGAGAAATGTTGGCATTTGAAAAATGCAATACAAGAGCTGATTGACACTAATAAAATCGAGGTTCAAACCCCCGAAGCTCCAAATATCAATAGAAATCCAATGCCAGCCCATCAAGAGGCTAATATGATAGAAATCATACAAGCTGATGGGGAGACAAAGAAGCCGTCACAAACTGTCATGATGATCAAGTCTCATGAAACCAAGCCAGATAAGCAGTTAATGGAGGAGAAGCCGGTATCTAAGTATAACAAGAATGGTGGTGAACCGTCTATGATAGTCGATGAGGGATCATTGAACAAAGTTGCCGCAAAACAAGAGAGGACAAAGGTGATAGTACCAGGGGTTGCTAACAAACCCGTCGTAATTGTGGAAGGAGCACGTACAGATCGAGTTATTATTGCACCTGTAATTCAGCTGCCAATCATCAACAACAAAGCCATCCCATGGAACTATGAACGGGTGACCGTAATGTACAAAGGCAAAGAAATCAAGGAAGAAGTGTGTGAGGTACAAGGCTTGACTCGTTCGGGAAGATGTTTTACTCCCGAAGAGCTGAGAAAAACTAAAAACAATCCAATGCCCACGAAGAAAGCTGTGACGGAAGAAGAGGCGGAGGAGTTTTTAAGAAAAATGAAGCTCCATGATTATTCTGTTGTGGATCAATTAAAGAAGACCCCCGCTCAAATTTCATTGTTGTCATTACTGATCCATTCAGAGGAACACCGTCTGGCATTGATGAAAATCCTGAATGAAGCTCATGTTCCTGAAAAGATCTCTGTAAATCATTTGGGCAAAATAGCCAACAGAATCTTTGAGACGAACAGGATTACATTTGCTGATGATGAATTACCTGTGGAAGGTACCGAGCACAACAGAGCTCTTTACCTCACCGTGAAATGTGAAAATTCCGTAGTAACCCGGGTATTGTTCGACAATGGGTCCAGTGCAAACATATGCCCTCTCTCCACTTTAAACAAATTAAAAATTAAAGAGGAGAGGATTCAAAAGAATAGTATCTGCGTACGAGGATTTGACGGTGGAAGTAGAGATTCATTTGGCGACATAGTGTTGGAACTAACTATAGGGCCAGTTGAATTCACAATGGAATTCCAAGTTTTGGACATGACTGTTTCTTACAACTTGTTGTTGGGTCGACCATGGATCCATGCTGCTAAAGCAGTCCCGTCAACATTACATCAGGTTGTCAAGTTTGAATGGGACCATCAAGAAATAGTCGTGCATGGAGAAGAAAATTTAAATGCTCACAACAGCACCATTGTACCGGTCGAGAGAACAGAAATTGACCAAGGACCATGGGTATACCAAGTGTCCGACACGGTGTCGGTAGAAAAAATTCCAGAGGGGAAACACCTTTCGAATCCAAAGATATCCTCTGCATCAGTCATGGTAGCTTATGAAATGCTGAAGAATGGCTTTATACCCGGCAAAGGTCTGGGCTTATCTCTGCAAGGAATTGTACAACCAGTATCTCTCCCCGAGAACTGGGGAACATTCGGTTTAGGGTTCACACCTACCGCCAATGACGTGATAAGGGCCAGGAAGTTGAAACACCAAGCATGGTTTCTTCCAAAACCAGTACCACAGCTGTCGAAGTCTTTTGTCAAGACCGGTGCTAAAAATCGCCCGATAATAACAATTCCTAAATCCCAGGTCAATCCTGAGGAAGAATTAATTGAAAGGTTCGAGAAATTGTTTAGTGATGTGAATATGTTGGAAGGCGGAGAAGGGTGTAGCAACGCAGAAGTTCAATTCGTTGGACCAGAAACAAAGCTCAATAATTGGAAAGCCACTCCTCTCCCAATTCGAAAGGAGTCTTGGTAGTTTATTTTGATTTTCTTTCAGTTTGTTTGGGTTATTTCAAGGTTGTAATCCCACAGTTTATCTTACAGTTTGGTTGAAGTGTGCAAACCTTGTTATTTTTCATCATCCAATAAAAAGCAGTTTCCTTTTTATTATCGTTCCTGATAGTTTTCTTTTCTTTTTCTTCTTTCCTATACAGTTCCTTTTACGCTGACTCTAGTGATATGGCATGCATGAGGAATCCTCAGCCCAGTCTTAAAAATCAATCTGGTTCCGAAATAATAATTCAAGAAATATATTGTGATTATGAATCAGAATATGATGAAGATGCGGTTTTTGAAGAGATTAGTAAAGAGTTAATTCACTTTGAGGAAAAAATCAAACCTAACTTGAGTGATACCGAGGACATCAATATAGGGGACACGAGTAATATCCGAGAAACTAAAATAAGTGTCCATCTGGAGCCAAAGATCCGAGAGGAGTTAATTAAAGCACTCATAGAATTCAAAGATGTTTTTGCCTGGTCGTATGACGACATGCCGGGCTTGAGCACTGATTTAGTGGTCCACAAATTGCCCACCGATCCAACAGTGCCTCCTGTCAAGCAGAGGCTGAGAAAATTCAAGCCTGAGATGAGTATGAGAATTAAGGAAGAAATCACCAAACAATTGGAAGCAAAGGTCATTCGAGTCACTCGATATCCTGTTTGGTTGGCTAATATCGTTCCTGTACCAAAGAAAGACGGCAAAATTAGAGTATGCGTCGACTATCGCAATCTCAACAAAGCAAGTCCAAAGGATAATTTCCCATTACCCAATATCCATATTTTGATCGACAATTGTGCCAAGCATGATATAGGGTCTTTCGTGGATTGTTATGCCGGATATCATCAAATTCTAATGGATGAAGAAGATGCAGAAAAGACGGCATTCATCACACCATGGGGAACTTATTGCTACCGGGTAATGCCATTCGGTTTAAAAAACGCCGGAGCAACCTATATGAGAGCAATGACCACAGTGTTTCATGATATGATACACAAGGAGATTGAGGTATACGTGGACGATGTGATCATAAAATCAAAGCATCAGGCCGACCACGTTGAGGATTTGAGGAAGTTCTTCTTAAGACTTCGCAGGTACAACCTCAAGCTTAACCCTGCCAAGTGCGCATTTGGAGTTCCATCCGGAAAGTTGCTGGGATTCATAGTCAGTCGACGAGGCATTGAGCTAGATCCGTCAAAGATCAAAGCCATCCAAGAACTGCCACCCCCAAGAAACAAAACTGAAGTAATGAGTTTGTTGGGAAGGTTAAATTATATCAGCAGGTTTATTGCTCAGCTCACAACAACCTGCGAGCCAATTTTCAAATTGTTAAAAAAGGATGCTGCAGTCAAATGGACCGATGAGTGTCAGGAAGCGTTCGATAAAATAAAAGGGTACTTATCAAACCCACCCGTGTTGGTCCCGCCAGAGCCAGGAAGACCTTTGATTCTTTACTTGACGGTTTTGGAAAATTCATTTGGTTGTGTATTGGGGCAGCATGACCTCACTGGCAGAAAAGAACAGGCCATCTACTACCTTAGCAAGAAGTTCACAGCTTATGAGGTTAAGTATACTCATCTGGAAAAGACATGTTGCGCCCTAACATGGGTAGCTCAAAAATTGAAACACTATTTGTCATCCTACACTACTTACCTCATTTCTCGTTTGGATCCCTTGAAATACATTTTTCAAAAGCCTATGCCAACGGGAAGACTTGCAAAGTGGCAGATATTGCTCACGGAATTCGACATCATCTATGTGACTAGAACTGCAATGAAGGCTCAAGCACTGGCCGATCATTTAGCCGAAAACCCGGTCGATGAGGAATATGAGCCGTTGAAGACTTATTTTCCTGATGAAGAAACAATGCATATCGACGAGGTGGAACAAATCGAAAAACCTGGCTAGAAACTTTTCTTTGATGGAGCCGCCAACATGAAAGGAGTCGGAATAGGAGCTGTAATCATTTCTGAAACAGGGCGTCACTATCCTGTTACGGCTCAATTGCGATTTTATTGCACCAATAATATGGCTGAATATGAAGCTTGCATTTTGGGGTTAAGGCTAGCTGCAGACATGGGTATCCGAGAAATCTTAGTCATGGGAGATTCGGATCTTTTGGTACATCAAATTCAAGGAGAATGGGAAACCCGAGACTTGAAGCTCATACCATACCGACAATGTCTACATGATCTTTGTCAGCGGTTTCAATCAGTGGAATTCCGACATATTCCAAGAATCCATAATGAGGTAGCCGATGCATTGGCTACCCTGGCATCAATGTTGCACCATCCGGACAAAGCTTATGTAGATCCGATACATATTCAAGTCCACGATCAACACGCTTATTGCAATATGGTTGAAGAAGAATTTGATGGTGAACCATGGTTCCACGACATCAAGGAGTATATCAGAATGGGAATATATCCCGCACAAGCCACAAGAGATCAAAAGAGGACCATTAGGCGATTAGCAAATGGATTCTTCTTGAGCGGAGGAGTTTTGTATAAAAGAACACCAGATCTTGGATTGTTAAGATGCATAGATGCCAGACAAGCTACAACTGTCATGTCTGAAGTACATTCAGGAGTTTGCGGACCCCACATGAGTGGATATGTGTTGGCAAAGAAAATCCTCCGAGCTGGTTACTATTGGCTTACCATGGAGAGAGATTGTATCAGTTTTGTACGCAAGTGTCATCAATGCCAAATACACGGAGATTTGATTCATTCTCCACCATCCGAGTTGCACACAATGTCGGCACCATGGCCTTTCGTTGCTTGGGGCATGGATGTGATTGGTCCAATTGAGCCGGCAGCATCCAATGGACACAGATTCATTCTGGTAGCTATTGATTATTTTACCAAATGGGTTGAGGCCAAGACATTCAAATCAGTAACCAAGAAAGCTGTGGTCGATTTTGTCCACTCAAATATCATATGTCGATTCGGAATCCCGAAGGTGATCATCACAGATAACGGTGCTAATCTCAACAGCAACTTAATGAAAGAAGTATGTCAACAGTTTAAGATTACACATCGTAACTCTACCCCATATCGGCCCAAGGCTAATGGAGCAGTAGAAGCAGCCAACAAAAACATAAAGAAGATACTTCGGAAAATGGTAGAAGGTTCAAAACAATGGCATGAAAAATTACCATTTGCATTATTGGGATACCGCACTACTGTTCGCACTTCAGTAGGAGCAACTCCTTATTTGTTGGTATACGGCACTGAAGCAGTAATTCCTGCAGAAATTGAGATTCCTTCCCTTCGGATCATCGCCGAAGCAAAGATTGATGATGATGAATGGGTCAAAACCCGTCTAGAACAGTTAAACTTGATTGACGAAAAACGATTGACCGCAGTATGCCATGGTCAATTATATCAAAGAAGAATAGAAAGAGCATACAACAAAAAGGTGCGTCCCCGGAAGTTTGAAGTAGGTCAGCATGTGCTGAAACGTATTCTTCCACATCAGGTTGAAGCAAGAGGCAAATTTGCTCCGAATTGGCAAGGACCATTCATTGTGACCAGAGTATTATCGAATGGTGCACTATGTTTAACAGATATTGAAGGCAAATGCATAGATATGGCGATCAATTCTGACGCGGTAAAGAGATATTATGCATAACTTTTTGAATGTTTGTATTTAGCACTATTTCGAAGATTGAAATGACAAAGGCAATTTATTCTGCTATCCAAACACTATACCATTTGCTTCCCCTTTGAGCCATACTTGTTTCTTTCCTACCCTCTCTTGGAATCAATAAAAAAAAAAAAAAGATCAAAATCTTCACTATTATGTAGTGAACTACGTTTGACCTGATTCCTCAAAGAAGGATACGTAGGCGCCTCACGGCTCGGTCATAGGGTGCACAACATGCACAATGTGCACGGAAAAGAAATATTAAGAGACCCCAATCAAGAAACTGGGGCAGGAATTGTATTGGAAATAAGAAAAGATTCCAAGAGTTGTAATTTTAAACCCATACCAAAGCTATTTAGTTTTTAATACCTTTTCCATTCCTAACCTTAATACCAAAAAGACCTTTTGATCAATCTTAGAAAAATGCTGAGGCAAGCAAATGAAGTGGTTCATAACACTCTGGTACAAACAAGGAAAGAAAGTAAAATGAGAGAGTCTTATAGGTGAAAACCCACACGGGCACCATAAGGCGACGGAGGTTGAGAGAAAAGTAAAATGAGAGAGTCTTATAGGTGAAAACCCACACAGGCACCATAAGGCGAAAAGGAAGTGAAGAAGTGAAAAACGAGGAAAATTTATCGGTGAAAACTCCTTGAGACAATTGAGAGAAGATGGATTAAAAGACTGGGTTGATTAATCCGAAATGCATACCCTGATCATTGGTGCCAGTAATTCCAATCAGATAAGTCCTTTATTCCTTTTCCAACAGTCATCCAAAAATTGGATTTTTCTTTTCATTCTATAATTGTCGAAATCAGCGTATTTCGTTACTAATAATCTTACTTTCTCCAAGCTTTGAGATAAGTTTTATTCCAAACAAATAAGAAGGAATGTCAAGGTATACTACCAAGATTCAAGGTTACAAAATACAGCCACGAAAGGTGGGAGATAAAATACGGGTGTAAGAAAGATGAAATCAAAAGTGGATCAGCAAAGTCAGAAGAGGCACATGATTACAGTTGAAAGGTTTTGAAGGAAAACACACAGAGGGGAATCCTATAGTCAAGGATCAATTACAAAGACAAAACAGTCTTTTCAATCATTCCAAGGCAATAAAGAGAGACGAAGAGAAACATCACCATCTGCAAGAATACCACAGCCAACCACCCTGCTTTAAACTAACGAAGTTTTCTTTGATTTAAAACAGGGGCAAAAACAATATTTGTGTCAGGAAATACCTGGTAAAGAAAAAGAAGAAGTCAGGCGTCCACCTGGAAAATGAGGATGAGAAAAAGAAGAAGTCAGGCGTCCACCTGGAGAATGAGGATGAGAATTAAAAGAAGTCAGGCGTCCACCTGGAGAATGAGGATGAGAATTAAAGAAGTCAGGCGTCCACCTGGAGAATGAGGATGAGAATTAAAAGAAGTCAGGCGTCCACCTGGAGAATGAGGATGAAGAATTAAAGAAATCAGGCGTCCACCTGGAGAATGAGGATGAGAATTAAAGAAATCAGGCGTCCACCTGGAGAATGAGGATGAGAAAAAAAAGAAGTCAGGCGTCCACCTGGAGAATGAGGATGAGAAAAGAAGAAGTCAGGCGTCCACCTGGAGAATGAGGATGAGAATTAAAGAAATCAGGCGTCCACCTGGAGAATGAGGATGAGAATTAAAGAAGTCAGACGTCCACCTGGAGAATGAGGATGAGAAAAAGAAGAAGTCAGGCGTCCACCTGGAGAATGAGGATGAGAATTAAAGAAGTCAGGCGTCCACCTGGAGAATGAGGATGAGAAAAGAAGAAATCAGGCGTCCACCTGGAGAATGAGGATGAGAATTAAAGAAGTCAGACGTCCACCTGGAGAATGAGGATGAGAAAAAGAAGAAGTCAGGCGTCCACCTGGAGAATGAGGATGAGAATTAAAAGAAGTCAGGCGTCCACCTGGAGAATGAGGATGAAGAATTAAAGAAATCAGGCGTCCACCTGGAGAATGAGGATGAGAATTGAAGAAATCAGGCGTCCACCTGGAGAATGAGGATGAGAAAAAAAAGAAGTCAGGCGTCCACCTGGAGAATGAGGATGAGAAAAGAAGAAGTCAGGCGTCCACCTGGAGAATGAGGATGAGAGAAGAAGAAGTCAGGCGTCCACCTGGAGAATGAGGATAAGAATTGAAGAAGTCAGGCGTCCACCTGGAGAATGAGGATGAGAATTAAAGAAGTCAGGCGTCCACCTGGAGAATGAGGATGAGAAAAAGAAGAAATCAGGCGTCCACCTGGAAAATGAGGATGAAGAAAGAAAAGAAGCAGTCGAGGCACCCACCTGAAGAACGAGGAAATGCAATTGAAGTGTTGAAATCAAAAGCCCGCTCATATGAAAAAGGAGCACACTTAGAATCAATAAAACAGAGGAGTCCAACAAGATCCCCAACAAGAAACAACAAGAGTTCCAAAAGGAATACGGAATAAGACCAATGCCCAAGAGTCACCAAGATATCAAGACAACAAGAAACGCGAGAGCATGATCTAGATAAGATTTTATAATTCATGTACCATAGTCTAGTTTAATTTTGTATTTCCTTTACAGTAAGGTGTAATAAGGAGGTCAGCAAGCAGTAAAAACAGCACGAAGCAGCAGTAACATCACAGTCCCACGGTAGTCCCAGCTACCAAAACTTCCCGAACTACATTGACCTGATTCCTGTTTAGCCCAGGATATGTAGGAAACCTTTGAAGCAAAGGTTCGGTCAAATCTTTTTCAAAAAAAAAAAAAAAAAAAAAATGCTTCACACTGAGTACTCGGATGGGCAAAAATCGCTCGCTTTATCTTTGCACGAAAACCCTTCGTGTCTTCGGGCAAAGAGGGGCAGTTGTAAGCACGTGATTTTTGCCCTATATGAGAATTACTCCCAAAAAATTCAAAAAATAAAATAATTTTTCTTGGTGTGCAATTTTTGTGATATTTTGTGTAACTATTTGTATGTTTGTCTATACATGTTTATTTGTTAAATTAATAAAAAAATACAAAAATAGGCATCTTTTGCATTTTTAGCATTTAATGTCCAAATGAACAATTTTATGCTTAATTATTACTTAATTGTGCGTTAATTGTTATTGGAAGTTAATTTGCGCTTTTATAACTTAATTTAGTTCTTAATAATAATTTAAGTACTTTTATAATTTAGTTTTAGAAAAATAAAAGAAGAAAAGAGAACAAAAATACAAAGAAAAATCGGATTGGGCCACTTCTTCAATTTCAAACCACAGGCCCAAATAATTGCCCAACTTTCCCCATGACCCGGTCCGTTTCAAACCGGGTCGACCCGGTCTGCTCCATTAACCCAACACCCCATCTTCATTTTTGTCCAACACAAAACAAAACCAAAAAAATAAAAAATAAAAGGTGAATTATCACTATTAATAGTTTTATTTTTTGTTTTTTTTATATATAAAAAAAATCCGAAAATATTTTATTTTATTTTTTTATTTTTATTTTTTTATTTTTTTAAAAAAAACATATATAATAATTTCGGGAATGTTTTTTTTTTAAAAAAAAAAAAGTAAAAGAATGTAGAAAATTTAAAAAAAAAAAAAAAGTTTTAAAAAAAAAAAAAAAAAAATTAAAAGTAAAAGAAGGTTGGAATTAAAAAATAAATATAAAGGTATCTGAAAATTTAAAAAAATTTAAAGTAATTGAAAGTAGCATTTTTAAAAGAAAAAGAAAAGATAGTGGTTTGTTTTTTTAAAGAAAAGTTAAATAAAGTGAGATTCTCTTTTAAAAAAAATAAAAAGTGGGATTTTAAATAAGATAAAGTAATTAAAGTTGGAATTTTAAAAATAAAAGTAAATAAAGGTGGGATTTCTTTTTCTAAAAAAATAAAAGCAATTTGTAAGTGGGATTTCTTTTAATTAAAAAAATAATAAAATAATAAAAAATAAATCTGAAAATTTCGAAAATTTTGCTATAAATAGAAGAGAAAATTTAGGAAGAAGGGTGGAAAAAAAGAGAGGAAAAACTAGATAGAGAGAAGAAAAAAAAAAGAGGGGGCGGAGTGAGAAGTATACACCCGATATACATTCTGGATACACTGAATATACAGGGACAGAATTCATTTTGGAGAGTTTTGAAGTTGAAAAGAATAGTTACTGTTTCATTGCCTCGCTTAAGATCTGAAATAGTCAGAACCTTCCTGCCTTTTACTTCTTCTCTATACTTGGAGTCGTTTATAGTCTCCTGGTTTACTACTATTCCTACTGTTACTGGTCTATTCCTGTGTTGCTGGACTGTCGTTGTTGTGCTACATTGTTACTACTGTTGCTGCTTCTCAGCTTCATCTTCTCTTGTTTTCCAATACCAGGTACATGTCTTTTAAATTTTAAGTTGGAAAGAGATTCAACATGACTCATCAATGAAGTTTGAATTGAAATTCTGTTTTCTATTTGTCCAAGTTCATCAATTTAAATTTCATTTTTGTTTTATGTTAGTTAATTAGTAGTGAATTCAATTTGATAGCTATGAGCTAATTGTCTTACTTTGAAAGTTCGTATAAAGATTTGTAATAATATTAGCTCATTATCTCATTAGTTTAATCATATTAAATTGTCAAAGTAGGGAATATGGCATGAATGTTGGTCATTATTTAATTTTGTTGTTAGTTAAGCAAGAAGTGATGTAGAAGTGCCAAGAAAATTACAGTAGTGATATTTATTGTTAAATAAGGTTAAGATGGTGTTGTTGGTATATTTTTATAAGATAATAGATGTGTGTATAAACGTTGGCGAAAGGTGATATGATGTAGCTTGTTACAATGTTAAAATGTTATGAATGTTTACGATATACAGTTAAGTTGCATGTAAGGTAATTTTATTGAATTAACTTGTATAATAATTCCTTTCTTATAAACTCGATACCTATATACCTTCATAAGACAAATTGATCAAATAATTAGGCTTATTAGATTAAAAGCGATTATATGAGAATGAAACGAGATGTATAAGTACCAATTGCAACACTTGATATCAATGGTAATTAGAAATAGAATTTGCATTAAGTAAATCATGAAAAAAAATTTGGAAAATATTTCCTTCCTTTATGAATCATTCATTTTCAGTTTTATATGCAATTTATTCTTTGATATATATATATATATATATATATATATATATATATATATATATATATATATATATATATATATATGTCATATTTGTTTTTTTTAAAATAATATTAATCATATTTGTATTCTGTCCTTTGAAATTGAATAGTTGAAATGAATATAACTTATATTCGGAAAATATAATCAACGGTCAACATTTAATAAATTGTAAATTCTTTTCAAAGAATTTAAGGGCACCTTAAATGGGAATTTATCATGATTTTCACATAAAAATGTATAGATATAATAAACAATTTGTGGAAAATCCCTAATATCATTACGAATATTTTGCACAATTAGGGATACGTTCGCGTACCCTGATTATATTTTTAAAAGCAAAAATTCGGATTATGCGTACGCGCAATTTCGAACGAATATTTAATAAAAGGATTTTTCCAAAAGGCGTTAAATCAATTTCATAAAAACCCGAGATGTACGGTTCATTATTCAAGAAAAACAAATATTCTTGATCCAACACAATTTCGAAAAATGATTGCTTAATAAATATATTATAAAAAGTTATTGTGTACACGTACGCGTGACACAAGTCCGCAATTTTTTTTAACACGAATATACGTACGCGTAATTCGATTCAAAGAAGGGTCATCAATAAGCGGTAGTAAAAACATGTAACATCAATGTATTTAATAAAATCAAGGTAATTAAGCCAATAATAAAAACAGTTAAGCGACCGTGCTAGAACCACGGAATCCGGAAATGCCTAACACCTTCTTCCGGATTAACAGAATTCCTTACTCAGGATTTCTGGTTCGCAGAATAATAAACAGAGTCATATTCTCCTCGATTCAGGGATTATAATTGGTGACTTGGGACGCCTTAAAATTCCCAGGTGGCGACTCTAAAACAAATAAACAAATCCCATTTCGACTGTCCTTCAATTGGAGAAAACTCCCCACGCGCCCTGCGGGCGCGGCGAAAAGGAGGTGCGACAAAATGCACACCCGAGCTTAAGAAAGTAAATTATTAAACACGCGCCTAAAGAGACCATCGCGTTATTATTTTGCGGAGGCCGTGAAATTCGCTAAACGTCCCTCCTGAATTCTAAGTAATTTTAAACAAGTATTTACTGAGGGCCCCGCAATTTGTGTTTTTATTCGGCGAGGCTCATCTCATTCTTATTTTTTAAAAGGAATTTGAAACGTCATGGACATGCATCTCGGGCCACGTCACAATCAATGTGCCCGTGACTAGAGACATATTTCGATCCCGTTAAGATTTGGATTTGGGTCACATAAATGTGCACCCGAGTTTAGGGAGATAACATTATTAAAGGCGCGCCTAAAGCAACTAGCGCATTATTATTTTTTGGTAGGGCCGCGAAATTTGCTAAACGGCCCGTCCCGGAATCTAAGTATTTAATACACATATTTTGTGAAGGCTCCGCAATATGTACATTTTTATTTTTTTGCGAAGCTTGCCGCGTTTTTTTTTATTATCATTATTATTATTTTAAAAGGATGTCATTTTTACGCCTTTAACCATACTAAACCTTACCGTTTCTTCACAACTAAAATCTCATAACTTGTCAAAAGTTTAATAAAAGAAGTTAAGCGAATGAGTGTTTCGGGCGTAGTAACAACAGGTACTAATACTAATTTTGTCCAAATAACTAAGAAAACGAAGGGAAAAACGAATCAACGTCAAACTGTGTCCTAGACCTCCTAATACAACTAAATCAAATGACATCAAGTAAACAAGAATAACATGACACAAAGATGAACCAAAATGCATACGGTGAAACATAAGCAGAAAATTATCATACCAATTTCTATATTACATCTTCGAACATTTAAAATAGCGTTTCTTTATCTAATACATTGAGGTTTACTAACCTGAACAAGCAGAAACGCATAAAGCCCTGGATCAAACCTCTACATCGACCTCAACGACCAACCTCGACGTGCCGGACCTCGACGAACAAAACGACCTCACGGAAAACTGAAAACTCAGCCCGAAAGTGCTAACAACCTACCATGCTCGCTTCTACTGACTTTTCTCGACGCATCAGATTGGTGCGAAGAGATGAAGCGGAAGGGGTCGAGGGGGCAGAGGTGTTTGACGTGGTGTTAGACGTGAGGTGGTGGCGATGGCTGGAGCCTGGACGTGACAGTGGTTTGGGGTGAGGGTTTTTGGACTGGTTGGTTTGGGTGTTGCTGGGGTGCGAGGGGACGTTTGGGAGTATGACGCAACAGCATCAGCAACAGCTGCTGCTCGACGGGGGTCCGGTGGTCGTGAGGCAGGTCGGTTTTGGGGTAGGGATCGTTAACGGAGGTGGAAGGGTCGTGGTGTAGGTGATGGACTGGTTGCGACGAGCAGTGGTCGACGAGCCTGTTTGGTTGTTTGACGGAGCTAGGGTTTTTGATCTTCTTCCAAAGAGGAAGAAGATGAACAGTGATTCGGACGTGAGGTTAGGTTGTTGCTGTTGGTCGTGGTGCTGGGGGAAGGTGACGGGGTGGTGTTTGGACAGTAGGGAATGGAGTTGGGCTGGTAGGAGGAGGGTAGTTGCCGGTGGGTTTGGACGCGGGGACGTTAGGGTTCCTTCCGTAGGGTTCTTCTTCTTCTTTTGAAGAAGATGATCAACAGTAGTCCCCCCTCCAAAAAAAATCCAAAATCCTCCTCCGTAGGGTTTTCTTGCTTCTTCTTTCAAAGAGAAAGAAGAAGATGCACAGTAACCTTTTTTCCAAAAATTCAAAAGTCCCCCTCTTCAAATGTTTCATCCGTGTATTATAATGGGTTTGCCCCAAAAAATGAGCCCACGCGTGGTGGGGTTTAAGGTTTGTGTCCCCCACGCGTGGTGGGGTTCCCCATGTGTCCTGGACACGGTTTATTATGGGTTAGGTCCGAAATTAGGCCTAAAACCGGGTAGTTTGAACCCGAATATTATTCTTTTGCCCGGACCCGAGAAATAGGAACACGTTGCTTAACTAGTCCTATGTAAGTAAAATAACTACCAAAAATAAGACTAGTATTTAAACAAAACTATATTTTTTTTAAATATTTTTCAAGGTTTAAAATAGCTACAAAATATTAATAAAACTATTTTTTTTGTAATTTTCATTTTTTTAAATATTAAGATAAAATATGAAGCAATATTTTTTTTGTATTTTTCAAAGTTAAAATGACTATAGAATATTAATAAAACTATTTTTTTGTAATTTTTGTTTTTTAATAAAGACAAAAATATAAAGTAATATTTTTTTGTATTTTTCCAAGTTTATGAGAAATACATAAACTAAAATTTATATATATATTTTTTTGAAATTTTTTTTTGCAACGAAATAAAGTAAAAATAGTTAAAATAGCTATATTAGTCCTAAATTAGATATATAAGCTAAGAACGTAAAAATTCCCGGGGAGGGTCAAAAATCACGTGCTTACAGCTGCCCCTCTTTGACTGGAAACACGAAGAGTTTTCCGACAAAGAACGACTAGACGTGTTTTTGACCCGACCATTACTTGGACGAACTACACTGAAGGAAAGGGAGGGAATGTGACCGAGCCCTGGTATCTGAGCTGCCTACATATCCATGGTTTTACAGGAATCAGGCCACGTGTAGTTCGGATATGAGAGAGATGGTAGAGGGTACCGAGGTGGAGAGCCGATCGAGGTGCCGTTCCGTTGAGGTTCCGGTCCGCGGTCCTGTCATTACAACAAAAATGAAAACTGAAAAGGACTAACTAAGCCTATCTGCTACTAGTTACAAGGATTCCTATCTCTTAAGTCTTCTGAAACTTGGTCTTGAATCTTGAATGGTGCTTCATACAGACTTTGGATCTGAACCTTGATACTTGCTAGTTGTAGGTGCTAGTTCTTGAGCAGACCACATTTGTTCTCCACTTCCGTATTTTGGGCTCTTCTCTTTCTTTTTCTTCTTTTTTTTCTCCTTTTTTTTTTGTTTTTTTTTGTTTTTGTGACCAGCTTCTGTTGATCATCCCAGACTATTGATTCGCGTTCTTGAGGCGAGCTTCTAACTTGCATTGAATGCTGGGGATTTCTGTTGTAATCCTTCTGCTTTCCAGTGGGTCACTGCTTGATCTTTGACAGGCAGACTCCTGACTTCTTCGATCTTTGACATACCACAAACTCCGTTCTACAGGCGGGTCCCTGACAGTCAAAACAAACAAAACAAACAAAATTTCCTAACCCAGTTTGCACTGGGAAGGTTTGTGAGTCGTTAGCAAAATCGTAGCCCACTGATACTACTGATGCAGTGCTGAGAGTGAACTAAACACTAGATTAGGATGTATTCCCTTGTTATACAGGTGGGCGCCTAACTTCAATGCTTGAAATGTAAGGACTGAAATGTATTCCTCTGTTTTATGGGCGGGCTCCCAACTTCAACACTTGAAAAGTAAAGACTGAAATGTATGCCTCTGTTATCTGGGCGGGCTCCCAACTTCAACACTTGAAAGTAAAAACTGAAATGTATTCCTCTCGTTATACAGGCGGGCGCCTGGATTTAGGAAAATGACTCATTTTTTTTTCTTTTTTTTTTTCAAAATGTTTTTTTTAGCATCTTAGGAGAAAGATTCATCAGACTAAGATTTTGATCCTAGGAGAAGGTTCGTCAGACTAGGTCTCTATCTTAGGAGAAAAATTCATCGGACTAAGATTTTGATCCTAGGAGAAGGTTCATCAGACTAGGTCATTTTTGTTTTTGGTTATCTTAGGAGAAAGATTCATCAGACTAAGATTTTGATCCTAGGAGAAGGTTCGTCAGACTAGGTCTCTATCTTAGGAGAAAAATTCATCGGACTAAGATTTTGATCCTAGGAGAAGGTTCATCAGACTAGGTCTTTTCTTTTTGGTATCTTAGGAGAAAGATTCATCAGACTAAGATTTTGATCCTAGGAGAAGGTTCGTCAGACTAGGTCTTTTCTTTTTGTTATCTTAGGAGAAAGATTCATCAGACTAAGATTTTGATCCTAGGAGAAGGTTCGTCAGACTAGGTCTCTATCTTAGGAGAAAAATTCGTCAGACTAAGATTTTGATCCTAGGAGAAGGTTCATCAGACTAGGTCTTTTCTTTTTGGTATCTTAGGAGAAAGATTCATCAGACTAAGATTTTGATCCTAGGAGAAGGTTCGTCAGACTAGGTCTTTTCTTTTTGTTATCTTAGGAGAAAGATTCACCAGACTAAGATTTTGATCCTAGGAGAAGGTTCGTCAGACTAGGTCTCTATCTTAGGAGAAAAATTCGTCAGACTAAGATTTTGATCCTAGGAGAAGGTTCATCAGACTAGGTCTTTTCTTTTGGTATCTTAGGAGAAAGATTCATCAGACTAAGATTTTGATCCTAGGAGAAGGTTCATCAGACTAGGTCTTGTTTTTTTTTTATATCTTTAACAACCACTTAGGAGGAAATGCATCTCCTATGGGTAAAACATAAACTTAGGAGGAAATGCGTCTCCTATGGGTAAAAACAAACTTAGGAGGAAATGCATCTCCTATGGGTGAAACTTAAACTTAGGAGGAAATGCGTCTCCTATGGGTAAAACTTAAACTTAGGAGGAAATGCGTCTCCTATGGGTGAAACTGTAACAAACCTAGGAGGAAATGCGTCTCCTATGGGTGAAACTGAAACTAAACTTAGGAGGAAATGCATCTCCTATGGGTAAAAACTAAACCTAGGAGGAAATGCATCTCCTATGGGTAAAATAAACTTAGGAGGAAATGCATCTCCTATGGGTGAAAGTAAACTTAGGAGGAAATGCATCTCCTATGAGGCGAAACTAAAACAATCTTAGGAGGAAATGCATCTCCTATGGGTAAAACTAAAACTTAGGAGGAAATGCATCTCATATGGGTGCAACTAAAACTAACTTAGGAGGAAATTCATCTCCTATGGGTAGAACTCTAACGATTTCAAACTAGGAAGTGCGTCTCCTATTAATGAAACCTTCGCTTTCTCTTTTTTTTTTGAATTATTTACTTACCTGTGTTGTCTTCCCTTGAAACTGTTGGGGATTATTTAGACGGGGATGACTTTCCTTTTTTTTTTATCTTTTTATTCTTTTTGTTTTTCTTTTTATTATTCTTTTTATTATTCTTTTTTTTTGTTTTGTTTTTGCATAGCTTCTTCCTTCCAAGACTACCTCCCTTGATTTACTTACCCGTTGGGGGGTAAAATGTTATCAGCTGGGGGTACCTGACTTCCAGAAAATTTTTCTAAATGGAAGGAAAATTTTCTGCCCCAGTTTGATAATATCCCTTGTGGCATGTGTTTCTGCATCAATGCCGTTTCCTTTACCTGTTTCAAATCAAACAAAATTGTTAGTTTAAAACATGGTGGTTGGTTGTGATACTCCCAACGGGATGGCTTTTCCTTTTTTCCTTCCTTGCTTTGCGTTGCACAACTTGTTGGGGACGATTTTATTTGCTGGGTACAATCCCTTTCTGCTGGGGATATCCCTCTTCTTTTGTGGCATAGCTCGGAAACTGGCATTTCCCCGACCTTTTAGTCTAGTATGGATTTCGCCAAATCATGCTCACTGCTTTCCTTGCTTTGTCCATGGGCCTTGGCCTTGAGGTTTATAACTTTTGATAAAGGCAACGGTATCCCTCTTGATGCTTGTCAATCCTTCTGTCAATTCCCTTTTGTTGGGGATATCTTTTTGACACTGGCTTCGCGTTTGTTCCCTGCTGACTATACCACTTGGATGTACTAGTCAGATCTCATTTTGGAAAGCTGATGGCCTATTTGAAGTCATTTCATACTTGTTCTGACCAGACAGACTCTATTGGGGATTTTCTATGAAAGGAAAAAGATAAAAGGGAACAGAATAAAAAGACAAAGGAAAAAAAACATGACTCTTTAACAAAAGAAACTATAAATAAAAAAAACCCTATCAAATGCAGATACCGACTCTAATGGCCATGACATGCGTATGTGGCCTATCCTCTACCGTCAATCATCTTTCAAGATCTTCAATTGGCGATTCCCCATCTGATTCTCAATCTTATTCGACTTGTAGTGCCCGGAGGGTTTTCACTATCAAGTCTCTCTCATTTTTGGGTTCTTCTCTCAGCTTTCATCGCCTTATGGTGCCTGTGAAGGTTTTCACCGATAAGACTCTCTCATTTGTATCACTTTCCAGTTGGGGATTTGGAGTGTCGCCGGTATGACTCTTTCTGCTGGAGATTAGAGTCCTTTCTGCTGTGGAACAGAATGTTATGTTCGCCGGTAAGACTCTTCATTTGTCTGACTTGGCATCTTTTGAAGACTGATCGGAAGGTCTTTCTTTGGACCGTAATATGGGTTTTTGGATAGGGTATAAAAAGGCTCAAAAATACATTAATTTTGGGTTATCTTAATTTTGGGTTATCAAAAACAACAACGACCGCAACCTCTGCCCCAGTTTCTTGCTTGGGGATATCTTAATTGTTTTTTTTTTCATTTTTCAAAACTATGACCGAGCCGTGAAGCGCCTATGTATCCTCTTTGAGGAATCAGGTCAAACGTAGTTCCCAATTCCTCTGTTTCATTTGACTTTTTTTTCTTTGTTATCATTTTCCTTTCTTTTCTTTTTCTCTTTTTTTTTTCTCTCTTTTTCGTTTTGTTGTTTTCTTTCTTTCTCTTTTTCTTTTTTTTTCTTCTTTTTCGCTGCTACTGATTCCGAACGAGGGGTATGAAAGAAAATAAATAAGGCTCAAAAGGTGTTAACGAAGGATAAAGTGTTTGGGTAGCAGAACAAAATGCCTTCGTCATTCTAGTCTTCAAAACATGCCAAGTGCAAACAACACAATCAAACAATAGATTTATAGTCTCTTCCGATGGTGCTGGATTTGACAATTATATTCAATCATATGTTTGTTCATTTGTCACTTCTAAAGCACCGTTGGGCGACACTCTCATTCTCATTATTATGAACGTCCCTCATGCCAATTTAGGCGAATCTTTCTTTAACGGTTTTCTTTGTGCTTAACTTGCCCCAGTTCCACATGACTCGAGCTCTGAATAATCTCAAACCGTCCTTATTTTCTTTAAATGGTCTGATCGCCTTTCCAGGGTTTTATGATTAACTTTAAAGACTAGGCCCAAAGTGTGTGCGCATGTCATGTCCCTAGAATCGGCATTGAACGAAATGATAAAAGGACTAAACAAAAGACGACTGGAACTAACAAAAGACTGACTTTGTATTAGACTACCGGCGAAATGGTTTGAATAATAAAACAAACAAAACAACCAGAATAAAATCCTAACACAAACTGGACAAAATTTAAACAAACTGCTATGACAAAATGGAAAGATAAGAAGGTTTGACACAGGACAAAATCCCAATTACAACCTTAATAATCCGAACAACAGAAATGACCACAAAATAAGCCACCACAAGCTTCTCTCTTGCTGACCAAGGAACGAAGCGTCCTCCAAAAAAAAGATTGGCATCTTAGCCACTGAGCTTTGCATCAATACTGCCAAGACCATTACCCGCTTCAACATCGTCACCCTCTATCAACAAGTTCTCGATAGGGTTCGAGTGCTCCATATCACTGTTATTGATCACAATCCGCCCTTCTTGGATCATTTTCTCCACTTCCCTTTTCAAAGTACGACATCTCTCAACGTTGTACCCTACGACATTGGAGTGGTATGCGCATCGCGCTGCCGGATCAAAGTTCCTTGCAAGTGGATCTGGAGTACATGCGGGGAGTGGCTCAATCAAGCCAGCATGCCTTAGCCTTCCAAACAGACTGGCATAAGATACTCCGATAGGGGTGAGAGTCTTTCCTCGTTTCAATAGCCTCTTCATTCTTGCATGTTGACAGGGCCGGAAACCTGATCCAGGTGGCTTTTGGTAGGCTTGTGTAGGTGGGTAGGCATTTTGTGGAGACGGGTGCCTGGAAAGTGAAGTATGGCGGGGAAAGAAGTGGTGTTGGGGAGCGGAGAAGTATTGAGGAGTGATGGAGCTACTCGGGTAGCTGGGAAAGCTGCCATAAGTGGGTTGGGATGGAGAGTATGGGGGATCTTCCATTATGGTGTTGGGTGCTTGGGAAGTGACCGAGCCCAAGAGACTTGGCGGTGGAGGGGGTGGTGCTTTTCCCGTTATCCATGCCTGATACATGTCTGCCACATGCTGTCTCAGCAGTCTCACTTCTTCTACCAACCCGCTGTTCCGTTCGATCAATTATTGTCGGTCATCAGTACCGACCCACTCGGTTCTGCGGTTCTGAGCCATTGTCCTTTGATTTTGCTTTGCAAGGAGGAGTTACCACAACCAATCACTTTTCTATATATGAACACAGCAAAGGGAAGCCATCAACGTTAGTGTTAGGGCATTTGACAGACAATCATATATCAGAGATACAATGCGCCTAAGCAGTCAGACAATTGTGCCCCCTGAAAATCTTCCACACTCTCTTTTATTTATTTATTATTATATTTTATTTTTTTTATTTTATTTTTATTTTAGTGGTGGTCGAATCTTATGGAGATTGCCTACGTATCACGTCCCCGCGTGAATCAGACCTTGCGTAGTTCGGACCAATAAAAGATAAACAATAATGAACATTTTTCTTTTCACTTTTCATATTAAAACAAACTGGGTTTCAAAGGTTTAAAGATGACCTACCAACTTGAAAATCAAACAACCCGCCTATTTTAATCAAAAGGTTTACAAACTTCAAAAACAAATGGTCAACTTCCTTCTTCCATTTGCTAATTTTAACCAAATGGTTGTTTTTGCAAACGTGGCCCTTTCCAACTCTCACATGAATTTTGAGGCCGAGGAGGATTATTTTATGACGCTTTACAAACTTGTCCGTTCTTTTACGAAAATAGCCTTTCGACAACTGAAAGATACTCTAATGCTATTTCGGCAAGAACGGTTTAAGACGCGGCCGAAGCTGGCTTGGCTTATTATGACAAAATTTGAATGGTATTCACCTGACCGCCGATTCTTTGTTTTTTTTTTCAAATCACAATAAAACTTGGTGTTGCAAAACACGGCCATTCAGCGTCTCGGGGACGAAGCCCCTTTTTTTTTAAGGTTGTGTGGGTCCATATCTCAAAATGACCCAAAGGTGGCTGTTTATGCCAAGTCAGCCTTCCGGCATCCCTTTCGGGAACATTCGGCTATTTATGACAAAACAGCATCACCTGACTTATTCATAACTCTTTTTTCATCGTTTTTCAAATTAGAAAAGTCAATATTGCGAACACGGCCTTTCAACGTCTCGGGGACGAAGATTTTTAGGCTGTGGGGGTCAACTGGACCAAGTCTTAAAAAAAATGACCCAAAGGTGGCTGTTTATGCAAAGTCAGCCTTCCGGCGTCCCTTTCGGGAACATTCGGCTATGTCTTGATAAAACAGCGTCACCCGACTTCTTTATGAAATTTGACATATATATTTTTGCTATATTTTTTTTTTTGTAAAAGGGGAAGTTGGACATCACCCGACTTATTTATGAAAAAATCTTGGCATGTTTTTTTTTTATTATTATTATTTGTTTTTGGCTTTTTAGCAAAAGGTGGGTTGGACATCACCCGACTTATTTATGACAAGATTAAAAATTTTTGATTTTTGGCTATTTTAGCAAAAGGTGGGGTTGGACCCGATGAGGGTTGCCTACGTATCTCACATCCGGTGAGAATTTTTTTTGTGAATTTGTGAAAGAACTACTTTAAAAGAAGAAATGAAGCATTTTTTGATTGATTTTCTTTTTACAAGAAACACTTCTAAGATATATTTTTGAATTTTCATTTGCTCTTTTTTTCTTTATTCTAAAGAAGAAGAAGAAAATATTTTTCGGAATTTTGCTTTTAATAAAAGAAATGCTTCTCAAAAATGTTTTTTTTTTGAATTTTGAATTTTCTTTTCAATTTTGAAAAAAAGAATCAAAATATTTTCGGATCTGTTTATTTTTTTTTTATATATTATATTATTTTTTGAAAACAATTAGAAAGACTTCCTAAAGAAGTCAATAATGGAGAAAATATTTTTGGATTATTTTAATTTTGTCATTTTCACAAACAAATAAATAACACAAATTTTAAAACAAGACTCTTTTTGGCAAGACAAACTATTTTCTTTTCTATTAATGTTTTTTTTTTAAAAAAAAAAGGAAAAAAATAAGACAAAACAATGATTATTTTTTCTACTTTTCCTTTGCTTTAATAAAACAAACTAATAAGACATATATATTTTTTTTATTTTATATCCTCAAAATTTCGGCAGAGTTTCGACACTACTTGGACATTTGTTTTTTTTTCTAACAATAAGTAGTTATATCTCTACACTGTTATTTTCTCCTATTTTCCACTATTTTCTAATTTGTGGATGATGATGAAAACATACACAATCTTTTTTTTTCCGAATTTTCAATGTTTTTTTTTTATATATATACATATATATTTTATTTTTTATATTTATTATATTTTCAAAAATGTGGCATGGGGGACATAGGGAATTTCAAGACTTCTTGGATTCCGCAAATGTTCCCCATGTGCTTTTCCCAAAAATGAAGCGTGGGGGACATAGGGAATTCCAAGACTTCTTGGATTCCACAAATGTTCCCTAGGTGCTTTTCCCAAAAATGAAGCGTGGGGGACATAGGGAATTCCAAGGCTCCTTGGATTCCACAAATGTTCCCCATACTTTGATTAAAATAACAGCATGCTGGAAATGACCAAATGACCCATTCGCCCTTGACTAAATACAACATGTAGCACATAGGATGCCAAAAGCTGGTCTATTATTTTCAGGTTGCTTGTCCTAGACGGACCCAACCCCTGTGTTGAGTCCCCTAAGTCAAATGCACATGATGCAAATAAACGTTCCTACTAGGGATCCGGCATGTGGCTTTGTTATACTAAGTTCAGAACCTGGGTGTTTGTTCTAGACCTGGCTTACCCGAGCGGACAGCTCGAGCCGAGGGGGGGCAGCGTACCGGGAATACAGAAGCTTCACCGGCTTAGCAACTTATCCGAACCTCGTTCTAAATTGGGATTTGACACTATACAGAAAAGAAGTCGTACGAAGTACGCCCTTCTTCATGATTTAGAAAACTCAGAAAGGATATGGGTTTCGGCACAGTTTATATACAGTTCAAATAATATCAAAGCGGTAAAAGCAGCATTTAACACATTAGGCTCAAACATGTAAAAATCAGATAATAAATAAAGCCAAATAATAACAATTATTTCAAGCTCGAATTCTTAACCCTGAACCAGTGGTTCTGGGTCCTACTCCCCAGCAGAGTCGCCAGAGCTGTCACACCTCCTTTTTACGGCACCCGAGGGGGTGCGAGGGAGTTTTTTCCAATTAAAGGACAATCGAAACGGGATTTGTTTATTTATTTCAGAGTCGCCACTTGGGGAGATTTAGGGTGTCCCAAGTCACCAATTTTGATCCCGAATCGAGGAAAAGAATGACTCCATATTACGGTCTGCGTACCAGAAATCTAGATAAGGAATTTTGTTAACCCGGGAGAAGGTGTTAGGCATTCCCGAGTTCCGTGGTTCTAGCACGGTCGCTCAACTGTTATATTCGGCTTGATTATCTGATTTTATACAAATATGAACTTATGTGCAAATTTTATCTTTTAACCGCTTTATTATTATTGTTTTTAAAAGAAATGTGAACATCGCTTAAAACACACCTTTGGACTGCGTCACATGAAATGCACCCACAATCCGGAACACATTTTATTTGATGTTTTGGGATTTGGATTTGGGTCGCATGAAATGCACACCCGAGCTTAAGAAAGTAAATTATTAAACACGCGCCTAAAGAGACCATCGCGTTATTATTTTGCGGAGGCCGTGAAATTCGCTAAACGACCCTCCTGAATTCTAAGTAATTTTAAACAAGTATTTACTGAGGGCCCCGCAATTTGTGTTTTTATTCGGCGAGGCTCATCTCATTCTTATTTTTTAAAAGGAATTTGCAACGTCATGGACATGCATCTCGGGCCACGTCACAATCAATGTGCCCGTGTCTAGAGACATATTTCGATCCCGTTGAGATTTGGATTTAGGTCACATAAATGTGCACCCGAGTTTAGGGAGATAACATTATTAAAGGCGCGCCTAAAGCAACTAGCGCATTATTATTTTTTGGTAGGGCCGCGAAATTTGCTAAACGGCCCGTCCCGGAATCTAAGTATTTAATACACATATTTTGTGAAGGCTCCGCAATATGTACATTTTTAATTTTTTGCGAAGCTTGCCGCATTTTTTTTATTATCATTATTATTATTTTAAAAGGATGTCATTTTTACGCCTTTAACCATACTAAACCTTACCGCTTCTTCACAACTAAAATCTCATAACTTGTCAAAAGTTTAATAAAAGAAGTTAAGCGAATGAGTGTTTCGGGCGTAGTAACAACAAGTACTAATACTAATTTTGTCCAAATAACTAAGAAAACGAAGGGAAAAATGAATCAACGTCAAACTGTGTCCTAGACCTCCTAATACAACTAAATCAAATGACATCAAGTAAACAAGAATAACATGACACAAAGATGAACCAAAATGCATACGGTGAAACATAAGCAAAAAATTATCATACCAATTTCTATATTACATCTTCGAACATTTAAAATAGCGTTTCTTTATCTAATACATTGAGGTTTACTAACCTGAACAAGCAGAAACGCATAAAGCCCTGGATCAAACCTCTACATCGACCTCAACGACCAACCTCGACTGCCGGACCTCGACGAACAAAACGACCTCACGGAAAACTGAAAACTCGGCCCGAAAGTGCTAACAACCTACCATGCTCGCTTCTACTGACTTTTCTCGACGCATCAGATTGGTGCGAAGAGATGAAGCGGAAGGGGTCGAGGGGGCAGAGGTGTTTGACGTGGTGTTAGACGTGAGGTGGTGGCGATGGCTGGAGCCTGGACGTGACAGTGGTTTGGGGTGAGGGTTTTTGGACTGGTTGGTTTGGGTGTTGCTGGGGTGCGAGGGGACGTTTGGGAGTATGACGCAACAGCATCAGCAACAGCTGCTGCTCGACGGGGGTCCGGTGGTCGTGAGGCAGGTCGGTTTTGGGGTAGGGATCGTTAACGGAGGTGGAAGGGTCGTGGTGTAGGTGATGGACTGGTTGCGACGAGCAGTGGTCGACGAGCCTGTTTGGTTGTTTGACGGAGCTAGGGTTTTTGATCTTCTTCCAAAGAGGAAGAAGATGAACAGTGATTCAGACGTGAGGTTAGGTTGTTGCTGTTGGTCGTGGTGCTGGGGGAAGGTGACGGGGTGGTGTTTGGACAGTAGGGAATGGAGTTGGGCTGGTAGGAGGAGGGTGGTTGCCGGTGGGTTTGGACGCGGGGACGTTAGGGTTCCTTCCGTAGGGTTCTTCTTCTTCTTTTGAAGAAGATGATCAACAGTAGTCCCCCCTCCAAAAAAATCCAAAATCCTCCTCCGTAGGGTTTTCTTGCTTCTTCTTTCAAAGAGAAAGAAGAAGATGCACAGTAACCTTTTTTCCAAAAATTCAAAAGTCCCCCTCTCCAAATGTTTCATCCGTGTATTATAATGGGTTTGCCCCAAAAAATGAGCCCACGCGTGGTGGGGTTCAAGGTTTGTGTCCCCCACGCGTGGTGGGGTTCCCCATGTGTCCTGGACACGGTTTATTATGGGTTAGGTCCGAAATTAGGCCTAAAACCGGGTAGTTTGAACCCGAATATTATTCTTTTGCCCGGACCCGAGAAATAGGAACACGTTACTTAACTAGTCCTATGTAAGCAAAATAACTACCAAAAATAAGACTAGTATTTAAACAAAACTATATATTTTTTTTAAATATTTTTCAAGATTTAAAATAGCTACAAAATATTAATAAAACTATTTTTTTTTGTAATTTTCGTTTTTTTTTAAATATTAAGATAAAATATGAAGCAATATTTTTTTTGTATTTTTCAAAGTTAAAATGACTATAGAATATTAATAAAACTATTTTTTGTAATTTTCGTTTTTTAATAAAGACAAAAATATAAAGTAATATTTTTTTGTATTTTTCCAAGTTTATGAGAAATACATAAACTAAAATTTATATATATATTTTTTTGAAATTTTCTTTTTGCAACGAAATAAAGTAAAAATAGTTAAAATAGCTATATTAGTCCTAAATTAGACATTTAAGCTAAGAACGTAAAAATTCCCGGGGAGGGTCAAAAATCACGTGCTTACAATTATTACCCTAACTAAAGTGTTAACCATCTTGAATAACATTAAACTAGAAATTATTTGAACATTATTTAAATCCAATCCCTATGGAGACGATAATTAAACTATACTATCTTAGGCTAATGAGCATCAATTTCGTTTGTGTTATGCGCTTGTCAAATTTTTGAAAGCTGCTACGAAGAAGGAGAAGAAAACAAAAAGGAAGAAAAGGATCCCTGACTAGTCAGACGCTCATGCCGAGGCCAAGAAGAAGAAAAGGGTCGTACTCAGGGTCAGAAAAAAGAAACAAGAGGACCTGTAGTGCTCGTGTACCTGATTCCAAAGCCCTGTACCAGCACAAGGATAATCCCGAGGACGACGATGACATAGAGTTCGTTACTAACAAGTTGATCGACAACAAACTGGAGTTGGCGCCCCAGGATGGGAATGCTCGAAAGGCTAAGTCCCTTGTGGCTCGGGGACTAAGTACTAAAGCTACAGTCAAAACCCGACCTCAGGTCCTCCAGACTGGCCCATCATCAACACACAGAAATCACATCTCGCACCTCATCCAAGGAATCAAAAGTCGTCGATGCACAGCTGATACCGAGCGCTCAAGTGTGCATACGAATGCGTGGAAGGAATTCAAAGGATTATGCTTCAAGCTGAATCAATGCCGCATTATAAGGAAAGAAAGATGGGAAGTATATCCTAAATACCCTGTAGCCTCTCGAAGATAGGTATGGACGTCAACATACCAATCTGCAAGACTCTACTAGACACTTGCTCATGACTTGTAGAACCTATAAACCTAGAACTCTGATACCAATCTGTCACGACCCAAAATCTACTAGTCGTGATGGCACCTAACCCCAACCCGCTAGGTAAGCCAACTAATAACTATCCAATTTTAATATTTCTAATAAGTCAACTAAACAAAACAAATTATTTGGATCTATTACATTTCCCAATGACTGGTAGTACAAATCATGAGCTTCTAAGAATAGAGTTTACAAAGTTGATTGATATGAAGAAAAGACGTATTTTGTTTGAAAAGTACATAAACAGATTTTTTTTATAATCTAAGGCTACCGTGAACAAGAGGCAGCTACATCAGGAATGCAAGTACACCTTCGAATCCAGCAACAATCGAACGCAGCAACATCGGCATTCGGGATCTGCACGCAATGTGCAGGAAGTGCAGTATTAGTACAACCGATCCCATGTACTCAAAAAGTAACAAACCTAACCTCAGGTTGAAAGCAGTGACTAGCTAGAACATTGGTCGGGTCCAACACCAATAACCACCTACATTTCATACAACGCAGAGCATATAGACAAGGAAATAATCTTAGAGAAAATAAATGTTCAGCTTTTGTGCAGTTTTCCAAAAAATATTTCCGCTTTTCAAAGATATCATTGAAAACTCAAATCCTTTATCGAAATCATCGAAATTTTTTGAGATAGTTTGAAAAATGTAATTGTCCTAAAAAATCCTTTCCACGATAAAAATAATTAATTTCCTTTCCAAGTAATAAGTGTGAAATACCACTATATGGCCGCATATCATTGTGTGTAAAAAGTCATGAATGATGTGATACCGTACATCATGAGGAAAATGCGTCTCTAGCATGTATTCCATATATGCATGCCAATGCCATGTACCTCAGAGATGAATCATATACACACACACTCTCAGAGTACTCAGCCTCACTGTATCACACCTTCCACTCATCATAATCAACCACTCGGTACTGTATATGGCCCATACGGCCCAAGGAAGATCCATCCCGAAATATATACATCATTGACTATAAGTCACCCAGTACCGAGGAAACAGGCCAATCCAGCCTCATGGAGAAGATCCATCTCCATAACAAGTGAAGATCCATCCCTGAATATAATCAACCGCGCTCACTAGGGGTGTACAGACTCCGGAGGGTCTCCTTCAGCCCAAGCGCTATAACAAGCCAATCATGGCATAAATCAATCAGGCCTTCGACCTTACTCAATAATCAATAAAACATGTTGCGTCGTGCAGCCCGGTCCTATAATTGTCTCTCATAATATGGCTCTCGGCCTCACTCAATATTCAATCTCTCCAGTCTTACCCACGGGCTCACAATGTCATGAAAACTGACCCGAAACAATGATATGATATATCAATAAGTAACAACTGAAACTGAGATATGATATGAATGTATGAATGTGACTAAGTACGAAATATCAATAAATTCAATGAGATGATAGCAAGAAACGATTGCTAGGGTCCCAACAGTATCAGCATAAATCCTAAACATGATATCTAGCATGATGTACAACTCAATTACTTTATCATATGGTGAAAAACACAAATATCAACAAACTGGGCCACTAAACTATGCCCTGGAAACAACAGAGTCACAACTCACAGGGTGCACGCCCACACGCCCGTCACCTAGCATGTGCATCACCTTAACATCAATCACATAACAAATAATTCAGGGTTTGATACCCTCAATACTAAGTTTAGAAGAGTTACTTATCTTAAACAAGCCAATTCTGACACCGAGCAAGCCAAACGATGCCCCAAGAATGCCATCACGCGCGTTCCGACCTTCGAACGGCTAGAAACTAATCAAAAACAACTCAAATACATCAAACAATGCTAAAAGAACCAATCCCAATTGAAAAAGATCGAATCTTTAATAAAAAAACCAAAATCGGCCAAAAAGCCCAAATCGGACCCGCACCTCAAAACCCGACAAAACTCACAAATTTCGTCAACCCATTCAATTATGAGTCCAACCATACTCGTTTCACTCAAATCTGACTCTGAATCGGTGTTCAAAATTCAAAAATTTATATTATGAAACTTTAGGCCAAAACCCTCAATTTCTTCTTTAAAATTCATCATCAAAAGCTAAATTCGAAGATAGATTTACGAAATATAACAAAAATCGAGTAGAGAACACTTATCCCAATTCATATACTGAAAATCACCTCGAACGTTGCCTAATTCCGAGCTCCCCAATTCAAAATATGTTAAATGCACAAAACCCTCGTTTTAACACTGTTCTGCCTTGTTTCTTGTGCCAAAATATCTCAAAACTTACTTTTGATGCCTACAATGGATTCCTTGTAAAATTCTAGTCAAGTTAGGCTCTTGAATCACTCCATTTGACCTTATATTGAAGGAGATATGTTGGTTTCAATATTTGAAAATAATGCAGATTTAGCAGTGACAATTTCGTAATTAATCTGAAAAATCTGGCAACTCAATTCTTAGTAAAATGACCATAAAATCCTCATACGATGTCCAAATTTGATGACTCTTTTTGCTATGGCTTCATAATTACGATATGGATCTAATACTTCAATCAAAACAGAAATTGGAGCTCATTTGTTCAATGTGGTACCATTTATGCCTGAAGAAACGACGTCGAAACATAAGAAAAACGAGCGCAACACAACCCAAACCTATCCGAAACTTACCTGAGCCCCTCGGGACCCCGTCGAAAGATACCAACAAGTTCCATATCATAATATGGACCTACTTGAGGCCTCAAAACACGCATAACGATATCGAAATGACGAATCACACCTCAATTCAAAATCATTGAACTTTGAAAGTTCAACTTCCACAACCGATACCGAAACCTATCAAATCACGCCCGATTGACCTTAAATTTGTACACAAGTCACATTTGTCATTACAGACCTGCTCCAACTTCCAAAAATCGGAATCCGACCCTGATATCAAAAAGTCCATTCCTTGTCAAACTTTCCAAAAATTCCAACTTTTGCCATTTCAAGCCAAATTCCATTACGGACCTCCAAATTACAATTAGGACATATTCTAAGCCCAAAATCACCCCCGGAGCTAACAGAACCATCATAAATCCAATCCGAGGTCAAATTCTAAAAAGCCAAACTTGGTCAAACTTTTCAAATTTAAAGCTTCAAGTTGAGAATCATTCTTCCAAATCAATTCTGAAAAACTAAAACTGACGATTCACATAAGTCATAATACATCATACAGAGTTACTCATGCCCTCAAACAACCGAGCGAAGTGCAAATGCTCAAAACGACTGGTCGGGTCGTTACATCCTCTCCCACTTAAACATATGTTCGCCCTCGAACGTGCCCAGAGTTGTTCCAAAAGCCAACAAATCGTTGTATAACCTTACCATTGATCGCTGCCGACTCGACACTACACTATGGTAGGATGAGCGGGTCGCAATAGCTTTTACCCGAATAGAGGTCCGGGATCGAATTTCCACAAGGAGCTAGTAGTGGAGTTGTATTTTCTGTCTAGCCTAGAGTTGCGGTTGTGCTTCTAATGTCACTTCAAACATTTCTTGAGTTTTTGTATTTATAATCACTATTATAAAACTAAGGATTAAAGCTAAATTATGCTAGGATAATATTGCTACGTTGTAATTAATGGGAAGAAGAGCACTAGGGTCGTAGCATCACCTATGTGGCTAATTGACGGGTAGATGTTACTAGGGATAGATTGACATATTTGGGGATTATGCTGAACCCGTTGCAAAATTGAATCCACTCTCACACCTCTCAGTAGAGAGAGTGATTTTGCCCAATTGACTCTCTCGAAGCTAATTGGATAGGCCAATGAGACCAAGCAACTAGGGTTCAAGTAGGGTAATTACTCTCTCGAGATTTAACCCGTTAATTGGGACTACCATTTCTCATGGGTCCATCCCAATTTCTTGTTGAGTCAATTTTAGGGTCATAGACTCTCTTTCTCAAGAAGAGTTAAACCCACTAAGCTTGAATCAACGTTTGCAACCACCAATTCTTGAATAAAAACATAAAATCAACCCAAATAGCAAACACCCAATATCAATCTAACCCTAGATGGCAACACCCATCAATTACCTACACTAGGGTTGAGCCACAACCCTAGCTAATGGGTTTATCTACACATAATTAAGGAAAAAACTGAAGAAATAGATGAAGAACTAAACATATTAATTAATTACTAAGAAAAAACTACAATAATCTATTGTTAATGGGAAGCAAAATATGCCAAAAATGGCTACAACACCAAGCGCAGCTTTCGTCTCAAGTTCCCCAGATAAACACCCACCCTAATAATGGTAAAATGTTCTATTTATACAAGGCTAGAAAAACTGGATAAAAATACACCTGCGGGGTCAGTGCGGCCGCACAAAATGGACCGCGGCCGCATTGGCTCTTGGACTTCAACTGTTTGATAACTTGAACTGGGGGACGCGGACTGCATGTAAATGTACTGCGGTCGCGATGGCAACTGGCGCGGTCCGCGTGATCAAAAGTGCCCTTCTCTGAACCTTATGAACGCGGACCGCACAAAGTAGGAGTGTGGCCGCGAAGCTTCACCGCGGACCGCAAAAATCCTACCGCGGCCGCATGTCTTTAAGCCTGAATATGTCATGTCTATAAACCTCCTAGTGCGGCCGCGGTCACTGTTATGCGGTCCGCACTAGGCCCTTTCTTCTTCAATTCTCTTGGTCTTTGATACTTGAGCAGGTTTCACTCCTTTTTGAGCCGATCTTTGACATTTTGTCACTTTGTCGATCAAACCTGCAATCGAGCACAACTTGTGAGCATTTTGGGACTATTTTGTATCAATTTATACTCAAAGCATAGGCAAGTAGGGGCATAAACACGTAAAAATCCTAAGTTATCAACTCCCCCAAACTTAAGCCTTTGCTTGTCCTCAAACAAACAAAATAAAACCCACCCCTTAAAGGAACGTCCAAGTAATTCCAGCTATCCTGAAAGAACCTCAACAAGCATCAATTGGGACTAACAATTGCCCTCAATACGAATGCATCATTAACACATTTAAAACTTTGAAAACTATGGATCAAGTGTGACACAAGAGCATCAAGAGTTGACACATTTCATCAAAGAACTTCTCTCAATTACTTTGGTCATTGTGGAACCTAAACTCCCACATCCTCAACTCTCCCTAAGCGAACCTCACCTTTTAAGTATTGACACACAAACCGAGGTTAATGGAATTTCGCTCATCTCTCTCAAGAAGAAGGTCACAAGTCCACTCTAAGTACCATATGCTTGCCCCTTATGTAAGTATCCACTAATGTAAGCTCCCTTCAACTCGAGATCAAATAGGGCTTTTGTGGAGTCATTGTGAAGGCTTTTAGGTAAGGGTAGGACATATTTTTATTCAAGTGGGTTCAATCTTCCTTTAAGCATTTCTTTTAATTCATTTTGGCACAACTCTCTTGACTCTTTTGAGTATTTCACTTCTTTACAAGGAGTTAGAGAGACACATTGTCACTCTTTCTTATACAATTCAAAATATTTCTCCTTTTTCTACTTTTTCCACACACCTTTTTCACTTTTGTTTTCCTTGAGTCCCTTTTTTTTATTCTTGTTCACATTGGACTTTCTTTTTGTCTTTTTCTTTTCTTGCTTTTTCATTGCCTTCCTTTTCTTTTGCTTTTGTACCTTTTTACCACTTCGCTTCCTTTCTTGTCTCTCCCCCCCCCCCAAACTTAGATATTTGCCATTACTCAAGGGAAGATTTGGGGGCCAAGAGAGGGTAATCATTTAGAACGGGTATAGGCTTGTAGCATTGGTTCTTGAAAGAAAAAGGTTTAAAGCTCAAAAGGGTTAACTAGGGATCATCTCATTGGTAGGCTACGGAATTGTTCAATTTAAAATTTGGATCAAGGAGAACCTATAATCATTTCTCAAGTCAAATTTCACCTAGGATTTCGCCTCAACAAACATTCAGGGCAAGTTCTAGACCATTGACTCGGGACTTGATTCACATTTCGATTCCTCACAACACACGCTAGGGGATTGCTAAAGACATCGAGTCTAGGGTCCACCACGACCTTAGTTATGATTCAAGCACACAATGCTCCGAACAGACCATATGATGATTGTTTGGTCAATGCAAGAGTCTCAAAGCCATGACTTTCATCATCCTGAACACAACATTATGTCTTTGACCATGGGATCAAAGGTAAATGTGCTAGGCCCAAGTGAAGCTTTGCTTGAGGTACCTTTAACTACAACTATCAAAAACAAAAGAAAAATCAAAGAAACGGACTCAAACCCTTAAGAAGGTAGTCACGCCATCTATCATTGGGAAGAGCCACCCGGTTCGCACAATACTCCACCCTTGGAAAGAACTGTGGCATTAAAAACCCCAAGGGCTTATTGGAGGCGTCAAAAACAAAACAAGAGGCTGCGAGCCTAACTACAAAGCTAAAAATGAAATTGTTTTGCGAAAATAGAAAATCGAATGAATATATACAATAAGGGAGGATAATATACAACGGGGATGAATACATACAAAAATGTAAAGTTATATACAACCCAAAATAAAAAAATATCAATAAATACATAAACTAAGAATCTGTATATACAGTCATCCAGATAAAAGTAGGGCGCACCTCCATGAATAAAAGCTGGCATTGTCTTTAATGCCAACTATCAAATAAGCATCAAAAACCAAGTAAAGGATATAGGAGCTCCCTAGGCCTGGTCCGTCTGCATGGGATCATTAGTGGTCCCCAAGTCCTCTGTATGTACGGGAACCTCAGACTGGTTCCCGATCTCGTACTGCTCAGCTGTTGGGACTAGGGCCTGCTCCTGGACTGGCTGGATGATAGGTGCATCACTAGAGGTGGTCTCCTATGGGTCTGCTAGCTCAATAACTACACCAACTGAACTGGGGAGCTTCCTCTTCTTCCTTGGAGGCCTGAGTACCTGCTCCTGCTCCTGCTGTGGCTGTGGCACTGGTGCTGCTGCTGGGGCTGGATCCCCGAATAGCAAGTTTAAAGGCATCTGGTCCGCCAATAGCTTGTCCACATCAGTCCTTAGCACTCTCATTGACTCCTTGGAAGCCCTTGACTTCCTCATCTTCTTGTGCTCCTTGGCAAGCTCTCTCAAAGCCTTGCCATGTGAATCCACCGCCTTAGTCAAGGTGTCCTGAGTCCTCATAATCTTCTCCTGATTGTCCAGGAGCTTTTTCAGTGTATCCTCAATGGACTGAGGAATCTGAACAGTGGAAGGTGCTGAGTGGGCCTCAACTGTAGCAGACAATGCAGACAACTTGGATGTCACGGCTGGCATCCAGTTGTTCAAACTGGCTAGTGTCTGGCTCAATTGATGGACCGTGAAAGGATGAGTCCGGGAAGAAGGAACCCCCGGGTCAGCTGAAGTACTGGGACCAGTAGAAGAGGAGGGTCCTGGAGGCAAATCATCAACAGTGGTGGCAGCAGGCATGGTAGAAGGCTCTGTGGAGGGCTCAACAGAAGACTCTACCGCAACTGGCTCCTCAGACTGGCCAGCTGGGGTAGAAACAGGCGGCTTGTAATTTTTGTCCTTGGGGTTGTCTGATCCCTTCAAACTATACCAGGAGAACGGAGCCACAGGTTTGACCTTGACGTCAAACGGTCTCTTCTCCACCTCCAAGTCCCGGAAATACATAGTGAGGGTGCTGGGAAAAGGGTAGTTCCGGTCATGTTCAACCCCCACTGCAGAAATGGTGCGGGACATCACATTGCTCACATTGATAGGATAGCCTACCATAATAGAAGCAATAAGAACCACCCAGGTAAGTGGAATAGTCTGATCATGGGTAGTAGGGTCGAGCCGACTGCACACAAAGGTCAACAACCCTCTAGCCTCGAAGTTGAAAGTTTTCCGAAGTATTTTGGCCCCTGCTTGTAACCATTCTGGAATCGTACCCGGGATTGCCAGGTATGAAGCTAACCATGGACGAACCTCCTCGCCCATTTCTAACTTTTCATTGTAAAGGGACTCATCTTCATCAATGAACCCCAAGTATTCATTCAGTGCCCTCCCGGTGAATACCGCATTTTTGTTTCTCACCTTGGTCACCTTTGTGCCCTTTAAGATATGGGCCACATTGCTGTAAAATTCCTTGACCATATGCTCATTCACCTTCAAACAGTTGTCTTTAAAGAACTCCCAACCCGCTCGAGCCTGAAGCTGTCTATGCACATTGGGGTGTAGGGGTAAAAGGTCTTTGTCAATGAAGCTTCTCTCAAGAATCAACTTCCGTGACAGCCACCATTCCCTAAACTTGTGGAATGCCACCTGGCTGACAAATCGATCTTCCCAAACTTCAGGTTTTCTAGTTCGTTCAACACCCCCAACCTGGGGCACACCACTGTTCGGTACCTCATTATCACTATTAGTCCCACCTTCTGCACTCTCCTTAGATACTGAAGCTGTGGGGGAGGTGGACTATTCACCGCTGCCTACTGCTGAGCCATCAGACGACTCAGAAGGTACACGTTGCGGGGCTTGGGCAGTATGTGAAACTGGGACTGCAGGAGTTGGCCCTGAGTCAGAATAGAGGTCTTGAGATGGTACGTACTCACTCCCCAATTGATCATCTATAACAACTTGTTTCCTTGTTTTCAGTTTAGGTCGAAGAGTGAGTTTAACTTGTTTTCCTTTTCCTCCCCGGGAGGGGTCTCCTCGGCCGGGTTGTTTGGCACCTCTTCCTCGTTGTTTTACCATTGTATGCAAGAAAACGCATCTAACATTGTTAGTTTAAGCACAGGCAGTTAAGCAGGTGAATGAATTAAAGTTGCAGACAACAAACAAAATTGTTGCAGACACTGCTGCAAAACCAGTCACGCGACCCGCGCACAAGGGAGCGCGACCGCGTTGGGGGTACCGCAGACCGCGCAAAGGCTACCGCGGTCCGTATTGATCAAGTCACAACTAAAGTCCTTCTCTAATCTAAGCACTGCGGTCTGCATAAAATGGGTACGCGGCCGCATTGGACCAGTGCGGACCGTACAAAAGTTACCGCGGCCGCGCTGGTCACAAGTTATTCCTCAGAATCAAGCATCGCGGACCGCGTGGAAGTATAACACGGACCGCGTTAGGGCACTGCGGACCGCGTAGAGGCGACCGCGGACCGCACTGGATCAATTTCAGGGACTAAGCTAGGGTTGCATGTTTTCTTCTATTTTTGTTCAAATTTTTACCCCTACTTGTCCCTACTCAGGTACCCAATCCTTAGTTACTTTAAACTAACATGAAAGCTACCCTAGACTACCAAATTCAAAGAAAATCGTGAAGAAAAAGAAGTTACAGACTACTGGCAAGCAAATAAAATAAAAAAATAAGAAAGTAAGTAATTATGAATGCATGAAATGTTACCAGGATTAGGAAGAATGAATGCAATCTATCCAAACAATCAATAATTTCAGTCTTGGCAGAGGATGAACAGTAGAATTAGGGTTCTGGGTTTTCAAATTGCGAAAAGGGTAAAATGAGACCCTTGGTCTCTATTTATAGGTACCTAGTGGGACCCGTGCTCACCTACCAGCGCGACCGTACAAAAGCAACCGCGGACCGCGCTGGGTTTATTTGTGTGACCCTTCAGTAATCACCCTACGCGGACCGCACACAAGTGCAATGCGGCCGTGAAAGTCCTCTGCGGACCACACTAACTTGACCGCGGTCGCGGTGAAGAAATTCAGAGAGTCCCCTTCTAAACTCATGCATGTGCGGACCGTGCAAAGTGCATCGCGGCCGCACTGGCAACTTCAGAGACTATGCAATTTTCATACTTTGTTTTGCACTGCTTCAACACAATCCCTACAACATCTCACAAACAATTAGCTCAAAAATTCCTAAGCTACAAATAAAATCAAAGAGAAAGACATGGGTTGCCTCCTAAGAAGCATCTGATTTAACATCGCGACACGACGCATGTTACCACCACATCACTTTAGATGAAGAAGCGCCACTACGTGGCTGCCATCGAACTTTCCAAGATAATGTTTGACCCAATGGCCGTTTACTCTGAAAACTTCACCATTTTTGTTTTTTAGATCAAGAGCACCAAACGGGGTCACGAATACAACTTCAAATGACCCACTCCATTTTGACTTGAGCTTACCCGGAAACAGACGTAGCCGGGAATTAAACAAGAGAACCATATACCCAACTTTGAACTCCTTGCCCCGAGCATATTTGTCGTAAAAATACTTCATTTTGTCCTTGTACAAGGACGAGCTGGAGTATGCATAGAATCTAAACTCATCGAGCTTATTAAGTTGTTCAACCCTCAGATTTGCAGCAACATCCCATTCTAAGTTCAACTTCCTCATGGCCCACATAGCCTTGTGCTCCAATTCCACCGGAAGATGGAAAGCTTTCCCAAACACCAACTGGTATGGAGACATACCAATTGGGGTCTTGTAAGCTGTCTGATAGGCCCAAAGAGCATCATCCAATTTTTTCAACCAATCGGTCCTATTAGCATTGACAGTTTTGGACAAGATACTCTTAATTTCTCGGTTGGAGACTTCCACTTGACCGCTAGCTTGAGGATGATAGGGGGTGGTCACTTTGTGATTAACTCCATATTTGGCAAGAAATGAATCAAAAGACTTGTTGAAAAAGTGAGATCCCGCGTCACTAATGATAGCACGGGGAGTGCCAAACCTCGTGAAGATACTCTTTTTGAAAAATGCCACAACACTCCGGGCTTCATTGTTGGGTAAAGCCACGACTTCAACCCACTTGGAGACATAATCTACCGCCACAAGAATGTAAGTGTTTCCACAAGAGCTCACAAAAGGAACCATGAATTCGAGGCCCCAAACATCAAAAATATCTACCTCGAGAATCATATTGAGGGGCATCTCATCCCTTTTTGAAATTCCGCCGGCTCGTTGGCATTCATCACATCTTTAGACCACATCACCGGCATCTTTAAACAAGGTAGGCCAATAAAATCCGCAACTGAGTACCTTTGAGGCCGTCCTTGCCCCGCCATGATGGCCACTATAGGGTGAAGAATGGCAAGCCTCTAGGATACTCAATTGTTCCTCCTCCGGAACACATCTACGGATCATACCATCAGTGCAAATCTTGAACAAGTATGGCTCATCCCAATAGAAACCCAAACTATCCCGCTTGAGCTTTTTCCTTTGGTTAGAAGAGAGCTCACACGGGATTATTTCGGTCACAAGGTAATTGGCAACATCAGCGAACCACGACATTCCACTCATTGACACTGCAAGGAGTTGCTCATCGGGAAATGTATCATTGATCTCAAGGCCGTTACAAGGCCTCCCCTCCTCTTCCAAACGGGACAAGTGGTCCGCCACTTGATTCTCACTAACCTTCCGGACAACAATTTCTAAATCAAACTCTTGAAGAAGAAGAACCCATCTCATCAATCTTGCCTTTGAATCTTTCTTGGTCATAAAATACCTAAGGGCGGCATGGTCGGTGTGCACAATAACTTTGGCCCCCATAAGGTAAGGACGGAACTTTTCCATAGCAAAAACAATAGCCAATAACTCCTTTTCAGTGACTGTGTAGTTCCTTTGAGCCTTATTCATGGTCTTGCTTGAGTAGTATACCGGATGGAACATCTTGTTGATCCTTTGGCCTAAAACCGCCCCCACCACAACGTCACTAGCATCGCACATGAGCTCAAATGGTAAACTCCAATTTGGTGTGGTGATGATGGGGGTAGTTGTCAGCTTTTGTTTAGGGAGCTCAAAAGCCTCCATGCACTTCTCATCGAAAACAAACTTGGCATCTTTCTCTAGCAACTTGCACAACGGGTTAACTAACTTAGAAAAATCTTTGATGAACCTCCGGTAGAAACCCGCATGCCCAAGAAAACTCCTCACCCCTTTGACAGAAGTAGGAGGAGGAAGCCTTGAAATAATCTCGATCTTGGCCTTATCAACTTCAATTCATTGCTTCGAGATCTTGTGACCTAACTTTATACCTTCTTCTACCATAAAATGGAACTTTTCCTAGTTTAGAACAAGGTTGGTATCTTCACACCGAGCCAACACTCTATCCAAGTTTACCAAGCATTCCTCAAAAGAATCCCCAACCACGCTAAAATCATCCATGAAGACCTCCAAGATATCCTCCACCATGTCGGTGAAAATAGCCAGCATGCAACGTTGGAAGGTCGCCGGAGCATCACATAATTGAAATGGCATTCTAGAGAAAGCAAATGTGCCATAAGGACATGTAAAGGTGGTCTTCTCTTGGTCTTCTGGGGCAATTAGAATTTGATTGTACCCTGAGTAACCATCCAGAAAGCAATAGAAAGCCCGACCCGCAAGACGATCAAGCATTTGGTCAAGGAACGACAACGGGAAATGATCTTTTCTAGTCAACTTGTTAAGCTTCCGGTAATCCATACAAACTCTCCAACCCATCACTGTCCGAGTCGGAATAAGCTCATTGTTGTCATTGGTCACCACAATCATTCCACCTTTCTTCGGTACACATTGCACCGGAGAAGTCCATGAACTGTCAGAAATGGGATAAACCATACTGGCATCAAGCCACTTGATAACCTCTTTCTTTACTACTTCTTGTATAGCCTCATTTAGTCTTCTTTGATGCTCAAGTGAAGGCCTCACATCCTCCTCCAATATGATTTTATGCATGCAAAAGGCGGGGCTTATACCCCGAATATCAGCTAGAGTCCATACCGTGCAATGCATTCACGCACTCCACTCTACTAGAATCATCATTGACATCCATATTAAGAAGCACGGCCTCAAGAGGATCTTCAACATTGATCATGGAACTTGTGTCATCCACTATCATAGTTGTGACAATGTCCACAAATGAACACACCTCCGTGCTATTGGGTTGTCTTATTGATTTGCAAACATGGAATACCACCTTCTCATCTCCCACTTGGAATGTCAACTCACCCGCTTCAACATCAATCAATGCCTTCCTCGTAGCCAGGAAAGGCCTAACAAGAATAATCGGCACTTCAAAGTCCACCTCACAATCTAATATTACAAAGTCGGCCGGCAATATGAATTTATCAACATGGACAAGAACATCATCAATTATGCCCAAGGGTCGCTTCATCGATCGATCCGCCATTTGAAGTCTCATTGAGGTAGGTTGAGGTTGCCCAATTCCCAAAGTTTTGAAGACTGAGTATGACATCAAATTAATACTATCCCCCAAGTCACAAAGGGCCTTAGCAAAATCCGCACTTCCGATAGTACAAGGGATAGTAAAAGCTCCGGGATCCTCAAGCTTGGGTGCCATTGAATGCACTATGGCACTCACTTGATGAGTCATCTTAATTGTTTCACACTCCATCAACCTCTTCTTTGTAACCAAATCTTTCATGAACTTCGCATACCCCGTCATTTGCTCAAGTGCCTCAACTAAAGGGACATTGATTGTGAGGCTCTTCATCATGTCAATGAATTTTTTGAATTGATTGTCACTCTTTTTCTTTTCTAACCATTGAGGATAAGGTGGAGGTGGCCTAGGCAAAGGTGCATTGGCCTTTTGTACAACCGGCTTGGGCATGTCAATCACGTGTTCCCTAGACGGGTTCACGACATCTTGAGTCTCCACCTCGGTTTCATCATCAATATCAATACGCACATCATTGTTCACATTTTGATTAACCATATCATCAACAATCAAAGGTACATCATCATCCCACAACTCAACATCTTCATCCATAGCTTGCTTTTGCATCAAGGCATTCACATCACCGCCTCTTCCACTTCTTGTTGTAACTGCCATCACATGATTATTATTCTCACCCTTCGGGTTCACCACCGTATCACTTGGTAGAGCACCCTTGGGACGAGTATTCAATGCTTGAGAGATTTGGCCTAATTGTACCTCCAAATTCCGGATAGATGTGTTATGTGAAGCTAATTGGGCCTCAGAATCTTGGTTCTTTTTCATCATTTGCTCGAACATGCTCTCAATTCTTCCCATATCACTTCCGAACGAACTCAGACCTTGAGAAGGAAAAGGGGTGGATTGTTCGGTTGTTGGTACATGGGGGGTCTTTGAAGGCCTTGCCCCCGGTTGCCTTGGTTCCCGCTATTGTTCCACCCTCCTTGAGTGTTGTTGTTGCCCCAATTATTGTTATTGCCATTCCAATTTCCTTGGTTGCTTTGATTACCCCAATTGTTGTTTTGGTTGTTGTTATTCCAATTACTTTCGTCTTGTTGTTGATTGTTCCAATTTCTTGGAGGACGCCATTGTTGATTCGAAGAGTTGCCTCTATTCCCTTGGTAGTTATTGACATATTGGACCTCTTTGCTTTGATCGTCATAGCATTCATTTGAATAACCACCACCATCATTGTTGTTGTCATATTATTCACAATTACCTTGAGGTTGTTGTCCTCTTTTCCTCCTTTTCAACATAGACACACCTTCAATTGCATTGACTTGGCGCTGGTTTTGGACTTGTTGCAATTGAGCCTTTGCCAATTGATTCATAGTTGTTGTAAGCTCAGCGATGGCTTGGCCATGATCATGTAATTCCTTGTACAAATGGATGACCGTGGGGTCACCTTGGGGCACATTTGCTTGGCTTTGCCATGCCGAAGAGGTGTCGGCCATTTCATCAAGTACATCACATGCATCTTGGTAAGAAAGTTTCATAAAGTTCCCTCCGACCAATTGGTTCACAATGCATTGATTCGTGGTGTTGATGCCCCGATAAAAGGTTTGTTGAATCATAGCCTCGGTCATATCATTATTAGGGCACTCTTTCACCATTGCTCTATATCTTTCCCATATCTCATGCAAAGGTTCTGTTGGCTCTTGCTTGAAAGCTAGAATTTCATCCCGAAGAGCTGCCATATGACTTGGAGAGAAGAACTTGGCAAATAAATTTGTCTGCCAATTCATCCCATATTGTAATAGAATGATTGGAGAGCCTTTCTAACCAATCTAATGCTTTACCCCAAAGAGAGAATGGGAAAAGCCTCAATCTCAACGCATCCTCGGACACGTTTGTCTGTTTGCTACCCCAGTATGAATCCACGAACCCCTTCAAGTGCTTGCAGGCATTTTGATCGGAGGCACCCATGAAATACCCTCTTTGCTCGAGCTAGGTCAACATAACATTTGTGATTTGAAAGTTCCCCGCCCGAATTCGGGGAGGAACAATAGCACTGGCGTATCCTTGATTTGGTAGAACTCTGGGAGCCACTCTCGGCGGTGCCGGAGGAGGGTCTGGAATATTGTTGTTCTCATTTGCATTTACATTGGCATTTCGACCTCTCCATGGAACTTGAGGTAAGACCTCATCTTGTTATAGATCCTCTACCTCCTCCCCCGCTCTCACATTGCCGAGAGGGTCATTTGCATTAAGAGCCATTGTACCTGATAGTGATCGACACAAACAAAACTAGTAAACAAGAAGGAAAGATAAGTAAAACACAAAACTAACTAAATAGATAGTCAACACCGTAAGCTCCCCGGCAACGGCGCCAAAAAGTGATCACTGCCGACTCGACACTACACTATGGTAGGAAGAGCAGGTCGCAATAGCTTTTACCCGAATAGAGGTCCAGGATCGAATTTCCACAGGGAGCTAGTAGTGGAGTTGTATTTTCTGTCTAGCCTAGAGTTGCGGTTGTGCTTCTAATGTCACTTCAAATATTTCTTGAGTTTTTGTATTTATAACCACTATTATAAAACTAAGGATTAAAGCTAAATTATGCTAGGAGAATATTGCTAAGCTGTAATTAATGGGAAGAAGAGCACTAGGGTCGTAGCATCACCTAGGTGGATAATTGACGGGTAGATGTTACTAGGGATAGATTGACATATTTGGGGATTATGCTGAACTTGTTGCACAATTGCATCCACTCTCACACCTCTTTGTAGAGAGAGTGATTTTGCCCAATTGACTTTCTCGAAACCAATTGGATAGGCCAATGAGACCAAGCAAGTAGGGTGATTGCTCTCTCGAGATTTAACCCGTTAATTGGGACTACCATTTCTCATGGGTCTATCCCAATTTCTTGTTGAGTCAATTTTGGGGTCATATACTCTCTTTCTCAAGAAGAGTTAAACCCACTAAGCTTGAATCAGCGTTTGCGGCCAATTCTTAAATAAAAACATAAAATCAACCCAAATAGCAAACACTCAATATCAATCTAACCCTGAAGGCAACACCCATCAACTACCTACACTAAGGTTGAGCCACAACCCTAGATAATGGGTTTAGCTACACATAATTAAGGAAAAAACTGAAGAAATAGATGAAGAACTAAACATATTAATTAATTATTACGAAGAAACTACAATAATCTATTGTTAATGGGAAGCAAAATATGCCAAAAATGGCTACAACACCAAGCGCAGCTTTCGTCTCAAGTTCCCTAGATAAAAACCCACCCTAATAATGGTAAAATGTTCTATTTTTACTAGGCTGGAAAAACTGGACAAAAATACCCCTGTGGGGTCAGTGCGGGCCGCACAAAATGGACCGCGGCTGCACTGGCTCTTGGACTTCAATTGTTTGATAACTTGAACTGGGGGACGCGGACCACGTGGAAGTATACCGTGGCCGCGATGGCAACTGGCGTGGTCCGCGCAGTCGTGACCGCAGACCGCGTGATCAAAAGTGCCCTTCTCTGAACCTTATGAACGCGGACCGCACAAAGCAGGAGTGCGGCCGTGAAGCTTCACCGCGGACCGCGAAAATCCTACCGCGGCCGCGTGTCTTTAAGCCTGAATATGTCATGTCTTTGAACTTCCTAGTGCGGCCGCGGTCACTGTTATGCTGTCCGCACTAGGCCCTTTCTTCTTCAATTCTCTTGGTCTTTGATACTTGAGCAGGTTTCACTCCTTTTTGAGCCGATATTTGACATTTCGGCACTTTGTCGATCAAACCTGCAATCGAGCACTACTTGTGAGCATTTTGGGACTATTTTATATATTTTTACACTCAAAGCATAGGCAAGTAGGGGCATAAACACGTAAAAATCCTAAGTTATCAACCATGCACATCCCCGGGGTGATCCCATGTCACCCTATCCCATATAGGTCTAATAACACAACATGGTTGAAATTCCTTAACCCAACCTAGCCTATAAGGCTTAGAATCTGATTTCCACATCCGAAATTTTCTATAAAACCAGAATCTTGCATCTTCACACTATATAAGTCTGAACAAGCTGTGACAAGCCATAGTCATAACCCAAGATGGAATCATATGATATACCACATAACTCAAACACTCATAGCGATAATTTCTAATCACAGTAGCTGCTCAAAACAACCCAATGCCGGTAATAAACCTCTTATCAAACAAAACCTCGTTCTAATACCTTCATATACTGCTAATGATGAAAGAAACGCGCAGAAACTCATAACCATTTGTTAGATCAACAAGTCATGGAGCTCCCTCTTTTCCGACAGGAACTATAGCAGATTTCTAAGCCGACTTTTGGTATTATCCTTCCAACCATGCTGTAATCATTTTTGATAGTATTCATTCTAGGTCCAATGACCTGATATTATCCAACACGACCACTCTGGTGACATGACACATCAATACCATCCAAATCCATAACTTGTGCAATTTGTGCACCCAATAGTAACATCCTAAATATACTCAATCATGAAAATGAATCAAACGAGAGAACTGTCCCGCCAGCCTAACAAGTACCATCACAACACCATGCTAAGAGCTTGGCACACATCGTAGAACCAAAACACATGAATCCGACACCAAAGATCATATCTTAACATAACTTCACTGCAATGCGTGATCCCATCCAAATGTCGGTCCATATTATATACCTTGAGCCACCTTGCTCAAAATCAATAACCACACGAAATTCGACATCAAGTACCCAAAGTGCATTACCACAACCACGGAGAGCAAATAACACTATGCCACCATCCAAAAAGAACATAGTCAACGCACAATCAATCACGCAATACCCGAATACTCATCTTGCTCGAATTTCCGCTATAAGCCCAAATAGAACCGCATCATGTGTGCATATAACCAATGATTCACAACTCTTCGTAACATAGAAGGGTAACTCACAGATCATTTCAGAACACGAATAAGCTCAACAACAACTGAATGGCACATCCCTCAACAATAGCAGTTCGGAGTCAACAAATCCGATCGGTGCAGAACGCACACCCATATTGGCCTACCAATGAACCCAAAATCAACTCTGGTCACCCACAATAAAAAATAACCCTCCGAAAGTCCACAATGACTAAATCACAACATATACTATCCTCTGCCCAACCTTGGATACATTTTCACAGTCCACAACCACGGAAAAATCAACTCATGAGAACTCCCAGTCACCAAATCCATAGAACACACAAATTACCACATCTGATCTCAACTCCATCGCCTGAATGCCTAAGACTTCTCCAATACGCGATCATCCCACAAAGAGTACTTCTATAACTTTTGCGTGCCACATAGCAAAATTTTGAATATGAGAAATCGATCAACCAAGTGAGCACCGCAATACCAATGAACCATCCATAAAGCAAAACATAGTGCCCCTTCTGAAACTTACACTCTCAGCAAGCCATAACTAATAGTAATATCATTTACCTAGACATTTGAAACAGTCCATGATGCCTAAGAATTTATGTCCTTCCCTTCAAAACTGAATTGTGACCTTGCACATGCCAATCTCGATCCCACACAACACACCACATATACCATGCCATCATATGAAAAATACGAGAACTTCATAATCCACTCCAAGTCACAAGCAACTACATACTCAATTAGCCAAGAACTTTCTATTTGATTTCATTCGGAGAAAATCACTGTACATCATATGCTCCTCACGCCAATAGGAAATATGCTCCTCGAATTGTGGTAGAAACTATTGAGATCTCTTCGAAACCTATTTGCACATAATTAAGTCATCAAAACTAAATCTCTCTAACTCAACCAAGCCACGCAGGTCACTAAAAATCCAAGAGCATTGCCACGAAATACATGTAGAAACCCACCACATCATAACCACCCAAAGAACCGATCATATCCATTACCATACCGATCCAACCTACTACCAAGCTGTCATATTCCTTCGAGTTCCTTCTGAATTACCTCCAAATTGATACTTCTCCTTGCCATAATACCACAATCCTCAACCAAGACTCATCACACGAGACCCAAGCATAAAACCACACAGCCCTAAGGCTCATAAGCGGCTGAATGCTCTCTTAAGCACCCCACAATTACCACAATTGAGATACCCACTCTGAAGAGACCTTCTGTGAGTTTAAAGCTGCTCATTTTACCTTCTTGATACTGAAATGTAGAATCCATAATGATATAGAAATACTGCGAGTCTCGACACCATCCAATGTAACCCTCCGATTCTAGCCATGTACAAATTTGCAAAATTCTCAATTGCCACATTTTGATCTTGAATCCATTAGAACCATTCTTGAGAGTCTTCCACTATACTCAGATCTCAATTAAACTGATCAAACGAACTGAACGACCTATTCCCCATTAGAACAATAACATCCAAGGAAGTAATCCACTCTTTTAAGCAACCGAGTGAATCCCTACTCCATGCACGCTACATCCTTTGCAAATAACAACTCAATCATCCAATGTTTCTCATATACCCATAAAGCATAATACAACCCTTATCCAAAATTTCCTTTACTTGAGTCACCCCCGACCTCGACCTTTGCAAGCCATAACTGATTCCCCAGTATACCTCAAACTAAAATCAATACAGCACATAACCGTGCAATCAACCTGTCGATAGCAGACTCTCCCACTTGGCTCATAGCCACCCCCACACAGGCATAACACCACAACAGGATTCAACTAAATCCTTCCTAAGCTCATGTAACACAAACTGTATAATACCTCAAATCATTTGCAAATCTCGTACTCATCCTCGTAACAGTCAAGCCAACTTCACAAGCGATCCAAACTCAAATTGCACTAACATATAATTCACTGGTAAAAGAGAACTCTCAACAAAACAACATAGGGATCACACAACCTTAGGACATCCCGCAAGAGATAACCCACTTGTTTAGCCTCAAACTGACATCTTTATATACCCTTCCACAATCATAACTATTACGCAACCACTTAATCTTCCTGAGTCTGAACTCATATCTCGACATGAAAATCTACTCCACTCCTCAACTAAACAACATGAAAAAGGTCCTTCAACACACTCTTAACTCGAGACTATACGTCAAATCAAGATGGAAATCAAGCACCAAATAGTTCTTTCTACACATCAAGAAAATCTTTCTCATCACATTAAAATCATATGAACACATCTCGCAGTCACATCATACTCATCACGTAGCCATCCAGCCATAAATTCCACTAATAGGGACACTTCCAGACATGTAAATCCAAAAGCACATGCTGACACGATCAACACCTCAGCACTCAAGCTACAGTCAAAATCCGACCTCAGGTCCTCCAGACTGGCCCATCATCAACACACAGAAATCACATCTCGCACCCCATCCAGGGAATCACAAGTCGTCGATGCACAACTGATACTGAGCACTCAAGTGCGCATACGAATGTGTGGAAAGAATTCAGATGATTACGCTTCAAGCTGAATCAATGCCTCATGATAAGGAAAGAAAGATGGGAAGTATATCCTAAATGCCATGTAGCCTCTCGAAGATAGGTATGGACGTCAACATACCGATCTGCAAGACTCTACTAGACACTTGCTCATGACTTGTAGAACCTATAAACCTAGAGCTATGATACCAATCCGTCACGACCCAAAATCCACTAGTCGTGATGGCACCTAACCCCAACCCGCTAGGTAAGCCAACTAATAACTATCCAATTTCAATATTTCTAATAAGTCAATTAAACAAAATGAATTATCTGGATCTATTACATTTTCCAATGACTGGTAGTACAAATCATGAGCTTCTAATAATAGAGTTTACAAAGTTGATATGAAGAAAATACGTCTTCTGTTTGAAAAGTACATAAACAGAATTTTTTTTATAATCTAAGGCTACCGTGAACAAGAGGCAGCTGCACCAGGAATGCAAGTACACCTTCGAATCCAACAACAATCGAACGCAGCAACATCGGCATTCGGGATCTGCACGCAATGTGCAGGAAGTGCAGTATTAGTACAACCGATCCCATGTACTCAAAAAGTAACAAACCTAACCTCAGGTTGAAAGCAGTGACTAGCTAGAACATTGGTCGGGTCCAACACCAATAATCACCTGCAGTTCATACAACACAGAGCATATAAACAAGGAAATAATCTCAGAGAAAAACAATGTTCTGCTTTTGCGCAGTTTTTCGAAAAATATTTCCGCTTTTCAAAGATATCAGTAAAAACTCAAATCCTTTATCGAAATCATCGAAAATTTTTGATATAGTTTGAAAACTATAATTTTCCTGAAAAATCCTTTCCATGATAAAAATATTTCATTTCCTTTCGAAGTAATAAGTGTGAAATACCTCTATATGCCCACATATCAATGTGTGTAAAAAGTCATGAATGATGTGATACCGTACATCATGAGGAAAATGCGTCTCTATGCATGTATGCCATATATGCATGCCAATGGCATGTACCTTAGAGATGAATCATATACACACACTCTCAGAATACTCAACCGCACTGTATCACACCTTCCACTCATCATAATCAACCACTTGGTACTGTATATGGCCCATACGGTCCAAGGAAGATCCATCCCGAAATATATACATCACTGACTATAAGTTACCCAGTACCGAGGAAACAGGCCAATCCAGCCTCATAGAGAAGATCCATCTTTATACCAAGGGAAGATCTATCCCTGAATATAATCAACTGCGCTCACTGGGGGTGTGCAGACTCAGGAGGGGCTCCTTCAACCCAAGAGCTATAACAAGCCAATCATGGCATAAATCAATCAGGCCCTCGGCCTTACTCAATAATCATTAAAACATGTTGCGGCGTGCAGATCAATCCCATAACTGTCTCTCATAATCAGGCTCTCGGCCTCACTCAGTCATCAATCTCTCCAGTCTCACCCACGGCTCACAATGTCATAACAATTGACCCGGAACAATTATATGATGTATCAATAAGTAACAACTGAGACTGAGATATGATATGAATGTATGAATGTGACTGAGTACGAAATATCAATAAATTCAATGAGATGACAGCAAGAAATGACCGCTAGGGATCCCAACAATATCATCATAAAACCTAAACATGATATCTAGCATGATGTACATCTCAACTACTTTATCACATTGTTTAAAACACAAATACTAACAAACTGGGCCACTAAACAGTGCCCTGGAAACAGCAGAGTCACAACTCACAGGGTGCACGCCCACTCGCCCGTCACCTAGCATGTGCGTCACCTCAACATCAATCACATAACACATAATTCGAGGTTTCATACCCTCGGTACTAAGTTTAGAAGAGTCACTTATCTTAAAAGAGCCAATTCCGACATTGAGCAAGCCAAGCGATGCCCCAAAAATGCCATAACGCACCTTCCGACTTTCGAACGGCTCGAAACTAATAAAAAAAAACTCAAATACATCAAACAATGCTAAAGGAACCAATCCCAATCAAAAAAGGTCGAATCTTTAATAAAAAGCCCAAAATCAGCCAAAAAGCCTAACCCGGGCCCGCACCTTGGAACCCGACAAAACTCACAAATTCCGTCAACCCATTCAATTATGAGTTCACTCATACTAGTTTCACTCAAATCTGACTCCCAATCGGTGTTCAAAACTCAAAAATTTATATTATGAAACTTTAGGCCAAAATCCTCAATTTCTTCTTTAAAATTCATCAACCAAAAGCTAAATTCGAAGATAGATTACAAAATATAACCAAAATCAAGTAAAGAACACTTAACCCAATTCATATGCTGAAAATTGCCTCGAAAGTTGCCCAATTCCAAGCTCCCCAACTCAAAATATGTTAAAAGCACAAAACCCTCGTTTTAACACTGTTATGCCTCGTTTCTTATGCCAAAATATCTCGAAATTCACTTTTAATACCTCCAATAGATTCCTTGTAAAATTCTAGTCACGTTAGGCTCTTGAATCACTCAATTTGACTTTATATTGAAAGAGATACGTTGGTTTCAATATTTGAAAATAGTGCAGATTTTTAAATACGCAGCGGTGAAAATTTTGTAATTAATCTGAAAAAATATGGCAACCCAGTTCTTAGAAAAATGACCATAAAATCCTCATACGATGTCCAAATTTGACGATTCTTTTTGATATGGCTCCATAATTACGATGCGGATCTAATTCTTCAATAAAAACAAAAATCAGAGCTCATTTGTTCAATGTGGTACCATTTATGCTTGAAGAAACAACGTCGAAACATAAGAAAACGAGCGCAACATAACCCAAACCTATCCGAAACTCACCTGAGCCCCTCGAGGCCCCGTCGAAACATACCAATAAGTTCCATATCATAATACGGACCTACTCGAGGCCTCAAAACATGCATAACAATATCAAAACGATGAATCACACCTCAATTCGAAATAATTGAATTTTGAAACTTCAACTTCCACAACCGATGCCGAAACATATCAAATCAAGCCCGATTGACCTCAAATTTTGCACACAAGTCATATTTAACATTACTGACTTATTCCAACTTCTGAAAATCGGAATCCAACCCCGATATCAAAAAGTCCATTCCCTGTCAAACTTTCCAAAAATTTCAACTTTCGCCATTTCAAGCCAAATTCCACTACGGACCTCCAAATTACAATCCGGACACACTTCTAAGTCCAATATCACCACACAGAACTAACGGAACCATCAAAAATCCAATCCGTGGTCAAATTCTAAAAAGCCAAACTTGGTCAAACTTTTCAAATTTAAAGCTTCAAGTTGAGAATCATTCTTCCAAATCAATTCCGAATAACCTGAAAAACCAAAACCGGCGATTCAAATAAGTCATAATATATCATATGGATCTACTCATGCCCTCAAATAACCAAGCAAAGTGCAAATGCTCAAAACGACCGGTCGAGTCGTTACACTTACAGTTACATATTTTGTCGAGTAGCAGTACTCGGTTCATGGTAGCCCGTAGGCTTAGATTATTTTGAACCCAACATTCATTCTAAGTAACTTAACGACAATATTGCTTGTGCAAATGTGAACCGATGAAACATAGAAGGAAATTTTCTTTTATTACTTTGAATATAGTGTAAATAATTGAAGGTACAAAAGCTATCTGCCATGGCGAGAATGAGCTATGCGGGCACGGTTCGTCTGACCGTTTGACCCTTACCGAAGGTGGCTCTTTCATGGCCGTAATTCGAGATTGAGTAACTTGACCGAGTCTGAAGTAATCTTTCATGGATTAAAAAGTGTAAGGAACTTACTTTTTTATGCACGAACTCAAACGTCTCCGAGCTGTTTATATGTTGTGACTGAAGCTCTAAAGGCTTTGTCCCCTAAGTTGGACGTGGCCTTTTGTGTTTGGGCCTTGCCTTGTAGGCTTGGTGCCTTCGGGATTTAGCAACCCGAATTTACCGATCTTACTATCGAGTAGCAGTTTCTAGTTCGGCGTGGCCCGTATGCTTAGAGAAGTTTTAAACCAGCATTCATTCTAAGTAACTTAACGACAATATTGCTTATGCAAACATGAACCCATGAAACATAGAAGGCAAATTTCTTTTATTACTTTGAATGTAGTATAAATAATTAAAGGTACAAAAACTATCTGCCATGGCAAGAATGAGCTAGGCGGGCACGGTTCGATTTACCCTTTGACCCTTACAATTAGTCCTAATATTCAAGCCTTGGCTTTCAATATCGAATAGGAATGCCTTTTAAATTTACAAACATAGGACTTTGGTTCTTGACCCAGGGTTTGATGGCCCCCTAGTATTCGAGATTGGATTTTGGGGGCTAGAATACTATTGATTTAAAACATATGATCCCAGTCCCCGGTCTTAGACCGGTCTTCAAAACTAGGGTAGCACACTTACTATTGCCTCATTAAAAATCTTGTCAGAAAATCCACTTTGGGAAAAAACTGGTCCAAGGGAAAAAGAGTGCAATGCGTGCTTTCAAACTTAATTCTTAGATTTGACTTCGATTGAGTATCTGCATGGGTTAGTTTGAAGCGTAAGAAACCACAAAGGATATTGTGTTCATACCTTAGCAGTAATACCGCTTTAAGTGTGCCACATTCCAGTTGTTGGGTAGTTGCACACAATTTTTGGACTCGAGCTGGTTGAGCCTTTCCCGGTTATACCGATGACTCTGTACGGCCCCTCCCAATTCGGGCCTAGTTTCCCGTTATTCAGGTTTTTGATATGCAGTGTAACTTTCCTCAACACCAAGTTCCTAGCTCGGAAGTATCAAAGTTTTACCCTTCGGTTGTAATATCTCCCCATTCATTGCTTTTGAGCCGCTAGCCGGACTAGGGTGGCTCCTCACGTTTAATCTACTAAATTTAAGCTCGTGGTCATTGCCTTGTCATTTGATGTCTCCGTAGCATATTGGAACCTTAAGCTCGGTTCTCCTACCTCTATCGGAATCAAAGCTTCTGCCATAGACTATAGAGAATGGTGTTTCACCGGTACTCGACTTCGAAGTTGTTCGATATGCCCATGGGACCTTGGACAAAATTTCTTTCTATTTTCATTTTGATTTGGTCAATCTCTTCTTCAGGTTCTGCAGTATAGTTTTATTTGTTGACTCCGCTTGACCGGTCGCACTTGGGTGGTAAGGTGTCGATAGAATCTTTTTGATTTTGTGGTCTTCGAAGAACTTATTAACCTTGTCACTGATGAACTACCTCTCGTTGTCACACGTGATCTCATTCGGTATCCCAAACTGATATATTATATGATCCCAAATGAAGTTGATGAACTTCTTTTCCCTATATTTTTCGAATGCCTGTGCTTCAACCCACTTAGAGAAATAATCAGCCATAAGTAAGATGTACTGGGCTTTGACGGGTGCCCATGGCAAAGTACCCACAATGTCCATTTCCCATTTCATGAACGGCCAAGGGAAAAGGACCAGGTGAAATATCTCCCCCGATTGGTAGATCATCTGGGCGTGCCTTTGACATTCATTACAATTTTGAACAAAGTCTTTCGCATCCTTTTCCATCTCGTTCCAGTAATAATCAACCCTGATCAATTTTCAAACCAATGATTCCGCTCCTGAATTGTTTCAGCAAGTACCCTCGTGGGCTTCCCTCATCACGTAGTCGATCTCCCCGGGACCCAAACACCTCGCTAACGGTCCAAAGAACGATCTTTGGTATAGTTTTCCTCCAACAAAGCTAAACCTGGCAGCCTTAGTTCATAGGGCCCTCGATTCTTTGGGATCTAATGGCAATTTTCATTTCTAAAGGTAGTCTATGTATTTCTTTCTCCAATCCCAAGTCAAGCTTATTGATTTTACCTCGGCATGACCTCCTTCTATCACCGAGTTTATCAATTGCATCACCGCTTTGGAATTGAATTCATCAGAGTCAACTGACGACCCTAGATTAGCCAATGCATTAGCCTCATTACTCTGATCTAGGGGTACATGTTGTAGTGTCTATTCCTTGAAATGATGTAATGTCACTTGAAACTTATCCAAGTATCTCTACATCCAGTCTTCTTTTACCTAAAATGTCCTGTTGACTTGGTTAAACATGAGGAGGGAGTCACACATGGCTTCGATCACATCAACCCCCAGACTCTTAGCCAGTTCTAGACCTGCAATAATAGCCTCATAGTCAGCTTCATTGTTAGTCAATTTCACAATTCTAATAGACTGCCTTATTACATTACCCGTGGGTGGTTTTAATATGATTTCCAACCCGGACCCTTTCGCATAAGAGGCATCATCTGTGAATAGGGTCCAGCCCCCCTAGCTAGTCCTCGAGGCAAGCAATAATTCCTTCTCAGCCTTGAGGATAAAGGCCGGTGCGAAGTCGGCCATGAAATCTTGCCAAAATCTGAGACTTTATAGCAGTTCAGGGTTTGTACTTAATAATGTGCCCGCTAACATCTAAAACCCGTTTTGCTAGTCAACCCGAAAGCTCGGGTTTATACATAACATCCCTAAGCAGATACGAGGTCACGACACCTATAGGGTGGCATTGAAAATACGGTTTTAGTTTCCTAGATGTGCTTAATAAGACAAGTGCTAATTTCTCTAAGTGTGGTACATTGTTTCGGCATCACCTAGGTTTCTACTAACATAATAGATAGGAAACTGTATACCTTCTTCTTCTCGGACCAGGACGCCACTTACCGCTACCTCGGAGACTGCCAAGTAGATGTATAACTACTCGTTTGCCTTCGGAGTGTGCAACAAATGAGGACTTTGTAAGTATCGTTTGAGTTCCTCTAAGCCTATTGAAATTCCGGGGTCTAAGAGAAGTCGTTCCTTTTCTTAGTAGCGAGAAGAATCAGAGGCTCTTATCCGATGACCCAGAAATAAATCGTCCCAATGCGGCTATCCGCCCAGTCAGTCTTTGTACCCCTCTTGAAGTTGTCAACAATGGTGATATCTTTTACGGCCTTTATTTTGTCATGACCCAAACCAATGGGCCGCAACGGGCACCCGGTACCTTACTCAACTGAGGACGTACGTAACGTATCTTTCATATCATACTATCATAGGTAAATGAGCCAGAGAGGCTGTCGTGATATAAGTAGAATAAAATATGGGGAAAATACTCAACAATGGATGACCCAACATGTAATCCAAACTTGTACATATGACATACGGGCCTATAAGGCTGGTATGATCCTTTATATACTCAAAACATAGGCCGACAAAGCCATACAAGTATTCGCATATATGACATTTGTCTACAAGCTAAGCCTCTAGGAATACATAATATCATAAAGGTCGGGACAGGGCCCCGTCGTACCAACAAATATATGTACTGATCATACTGACCAAATAGGCAACTCCAGAGCAAATAAAGCGCACCAACACCTTTCGTTGAGCTAATAGCTTACTTGGAGGGCTCATAACCTACCTATCGGGACCTGCAGGCATGAAACACAGTGTCCCCAGGCGAAAGGGACATCGGTATAAATAATGTACCGAGTATGTAAGGAATGAAAATCAGTAAATAATAAACATAAGAGAAACATGGAGTGAAAGACTCGACATGTAAGTCTGAATAACTCTCTGTAAATCATGAAATAATTATAGTGTCATGCATATGTGTACGAATATCATGTCGTGCATAGGTATATGTATTCATAACATCATCAAGCCTCTAAGGGCATCCCATCATATCATCTCGGCCATTATGGGCAAAATCATCAACGTATACCAGCTGATCAGGTGGTGGTGCATATATAACGCCGTAACATTTTCCCATATCCCATATATATATATATATATATATATATATATATATATATATATATATATATATATATATATATATATATATATATATATATATATATATATACACACACACACACACACACACAGTGTGTGTGTGTGTATATATGTGTGTGTGTGTATATAGCATCATCTGGTCAAGGGTCAATATATATGTATAAATGAATGCAATGCATGAAAAGTACATCAATAAAATCTTTCGGAATGTCATAAGACCATTATGCCTTTGAGTAATATCATGAAGTAAACTTTTTCAACTTAATAGGACATATGGGAATTCAAGAACATAGGCACCTATAATACTTCTATAAATAGAGTCATTTCTGGAAGTTGTGCATTTTCTCGTTTCGTTTGTGTCGTATAGATCATGCCAAAGGAAAGAAGGGATAGCCTTAACATACCTGAGCCGGTTTTCTTGACAATTCCTCTAATACACGTGAATTGAGACAACATTAATCGGCAAGATCGGAGTAGAAAAAATCCGTATGATACTCTTGAGAAAGATTGCACCGTACTCCCTTAAAATTGCAATACCTCACGTTGCTAAGATGCTAAGAGATCTTGTTTTGAATTTTGTTTCTAAGAACAATACGTTAGAGAGATGCAAACTTTTTTTCTAAATTGCTGAAGCCTCATCCATCACATAATTGTTGTAAACATCTCTATCTTTGTGACTTAGAGAAGCTTTTTATATTTAGTGAGTATGGGCCCCACTTTTGGGGATTATTTATTCAAAATTCCCCTAATATGCCACCAAACTATAAAGATCAAGAGTCATTGCTATCTTATGTTGCTTGCTGCCACGTAGGGATAGGAATTCTATTAAACTTATGCATAAATTTAAATTAATTTGTTAACTTCCCACTCAAATTAATAATTAACCAATTATCCACATAATTAAGAATTATCTTAAACTACTTAAAATACTACTGACTTTTAACATACTTCATACACTTTAATATCATGGTCATGTGGTACTTTATATGGTACTAGTCCATAAGTATCAGGTATTTTAGCTCGGGCCGTATTTTATCCCAAAATGTCAAACTTCGACAAAAATTCATTTTCTTCAATTTGCTTTGTCACGACCCAATTCTCCGAACCCGGTCGTGATGACGCTTCTCGTGAAGACAAGGCCAGCCAGACCAAAATAGACCACCTCTTTTAAATAGTTAAATACCATAAGTAGTTCTAAAACATGATATAATAACCATAATTTGTGGAATTAACGATAACAACAGTAGAAACCATCCCGACACAGCCCAAACCGGGGTGTCACAAGTCATGAGCAACTAAGAAATCCGGATACAAGTCTACTGAACACTAAATCCGATACAATAGTTCTAAAAACATGAAAATGATAAGATAAGGGAGGTACGGGGCTGCGAACACCAACAACTACCTCGTAGTCTCTGAATCACTGCCTGGACTGGGAGAATCAACACTCAGGAGCGGACTATGCGATGCCTGAATCTGCACACATGGTGCATGGAGTAATGTGAGTACTTCGACTCAGTGAGTAATAATTATAAATAATGGCTGAAAGTATGAAAACACATAAAGGCACAAATCAATTCCATATCAAGCAGTAAAATCACATAAAGCAGTAAATTAGTGAAGAAATCAAATGACATCCCTTTTTAAAACAAGTAAAACAGGTAATTTAACAGGTAAATAACAAGCAGAAATCTGCCCCTCGGGCATAATATCAATCGCTCAGAACAGTATCAGCCCCTCGGGCTCACTCTCAGTACAGTATCAACCCCTTGGGCTCAGTATCAATCACTCAGTACAGTATCAGCCCCTCGGGCTCAGTATCAATCACTCAGAACAGTATCAGCCCCTCGGGCTCACTCTCAGATCATAATGGGTACCCGCGCTCACTGTGGGTGGGCAGACTCCGGAGGGCCCCCTTACGGCCCAAGCGCTATATCAAGCCACCTCGTGGCATCATCACTCAGCACTCGGCCTCACATCACTCGGCACTCGGCCTCACATCACTCAACATATCCTCATATATGGCCCTCAGCCTCACTCAGTCCAAAAATCATCACAAGCCCCTCGGGCATTAGTAAAACAGTAGTTCTCAGCCCAAAACATCATTTAGAAATATCATATAAGTTTTCAAATATGAGTAAAAGTGGTTGAGTTTGTAAAACATAAGACACCAAAAGGACTGAGTTCAAATAATAAGTCAAAGCAGTTAGGAAATAGTGATAAAAATCCCCGAAGGGTTCAAATAGTTGGCACGAAGCCCAAATATGGCAATCAACCCAAATCGTGATGATAACAAATAAATTTCAGTCAAATACGCGGTAAAATCATCAATCGGGACGGACCAAGTCACAATCCCCAGTAGTAAAAGACCCCACGCTCATCATCCAGCGTGTGTCTCACCTCAATATAGCACTACGATGTGTAATTCAGGGTTTCAAACCCTCAGGACATCATTTACAATCATTACTCACCTTGAACAGGCTAATTCTCTAGCTCGCGATGCCTTTGCCCCTCGAATTGGCCTCCACGCGCATCGAATCTATCCAAAATCAGAACGAATACGTCACAATATGCTAAGGGAACAAAGCCCAAGCGAAAACATTCGAAAAATATCAAAAATCCTGAAATTAGCAAAACCCGAGCCCCGGGCCCACGTCTCGGAATCAGGTAAAATTTACATTTTCAGAATCCTCATACCCTCACGAGTCTAACCATACCAAAATTATCCAATTCTGATACCATTTGGTCTTTCAAATCATCATTTTATATTTTTGAAAGGTTTCACAATTTTCTTCACAAATTCCATCCCAAATCATGAATTCAATGATAGATTCATGTACTCTAGACAAATCTGAGTTAGAATCACTTACCCTGATGAATTTCTTGAAAAACATTCAAAATATCGCCAAAATCCGAGCTCTCTAGGTCAAGATATTAAATAAAATCCAAAACCTCGTATTTATAGAGTACCCCTCAGATCTCAACCTCCGTGGTCCGCACAGAACCACCGCGACCCGCACAAAACCACCGCGGCCGCACTTCATTTTGTGTGGTCCGCATAGCACATACCGCGGCCGCACTTCCTTTTGTGCGGTCCGCGCGGGTGGGTTCCAAGACCTGCAACCCTTCTGGACCTGCTACAGCTATGATTTCCGGCCTAAAACATCTCGGAACCTACCTGGAACCTACTTGAAACTCCCGGAACTGCAAACCAATTGTACCAACACATCCCATGACATCGTTCAAACTTGTTCAAAACCTCGGGATGCTCACAACAACATCAAGTCACCAATTTAACAGGGGATTCAAGCCTAAGAACTCCAAGAACTCTTAAATTATGCTTTCGATCAAAAAGTCTATCAAATCTCGTCCGAATGACCTAAAATTTTGCACACATATCCCAAATGACACAACGAAGCTACTGACACTCTCGGAATTCCATTCTGACCCCTATATCAAAATCTCGCCTATCAACCAGAACTGCCAAAATATCAACTTCGCCAATTTAAGCCTAAATCTTCTCTACAACTCCAAAACCCATTCCGATTGCGCTCCTAAGTCACAAATCACCTCCCGAAGCTAACCGAACCATCAGAACTCACTTCCGAGCCTTCTAACACATAAGTCAACATCCGGTTGACTTTTCCAACTTAGGCCTTCTTAAAAGAGACTAAGTGTCTCATTTCTTACCAAATCCTATCCGAACTCGAACTAATCAACCCGATCACATAAAATACGGATAACGAAGTGTAAAGAAGCTAAAATAGGGGAAAACAGAGCGGTAACTCATGAGACGACTGGTCGGGTCGTCACATCCTCCCCAACTTAAACAAACGTTCGTCCTCGAACGAGTCAAGAAACATACTTGAAGCCTCAAACAGGTGAGGATATCTGCTCCGCATCTCCCGCTCGGCCTCCCAGGTAGCCTCCTCCATGGGCCGACCTCTCTACTGCACTTTCACTGAAGCTATATTCTTTGACCTCAACTTCTGAACCTGACGACCGAAAATAGCTACTGGCTCCACATCATAGGTCAAATCATTATCCAACTGAACCGTGCTGAAGTCCAAAACATGAGACGGATCCCCAATATACTTTCGGAGCATAGAAACATGAAATACCAGATGCACACTCGACAAGCTGGGTGGCAAAGCAAGCTCATAAGCTACCTCCCCAATCCTCCGAAGCACCTCAAAAGGCCCAATGAACCGCGACTCAACTTCCCTTTCTTCCCAAACCTCATAACACCCTTCATGGGCGAAACCTTCAGCAAGACCTTCTCACCGACCATGTAGGACACATCTCGAACCTTCAGGTCGACATAACTCTTCTGACGCGACTGCGCTATACGAAGCCTCTCCTGACTCACCTTCACCTTCTCTAAGGCATCCTGAACCAAATCTGTCCCCAATAGTCTAGCCTCGCCGGGCTCGAACAAACCAATTGGAGATCTACACCTCCTCCCGTACAAAGCCTCATACGGAGCCATCTGAATACTCGACTGGTAGCTGTTGTTGTAAGCAAACTCTGCAAGCGGTAGAAACTCATCCCATGAACCTCCAAAGTCAATAACACAAGCACGCAACATGTCCTCCAATATCTAAACCGTACGCTTAGACTATCCGTCCGTTTGAGGATGAAAAGCTGTGCTCAGCTCCATCTGAGTACCCAACTCTCACTGAACAGATTTCCAAAACTAGGAAGTAAACTGAGTACCTCTATCTGAGATGATGGAATAAATCCCTGCCAACCGCTCTGAAGAATAGGTAGTACACATAGGGATGAAGTGCGCGGACTTGGTCAGCCGATCCACAATCACCCAAATAGCATCAAACTTCTTCAAAGTCCGAGGAAGTCCAACCACAAAGTCCATAGTGATCCTTTCCCACTTCCACTCGGGAATAACCATCTGCTGAAGCAAGCCACCCGGTCTCTGATGCTCATATTTTACCTGCTGACAGTTGAGACACCGAGCTACAAATCCCACAATATCTTTCTTCATTCTTCTCCACCAATAGTGTTGCCTCAAATCCTGGTACATCTTCGAGGCACCCAGATGGATAGAATACCGCGAGTTATGGGGCTCCTCCAGAATCAACTCTCTAAACCCATCCACATTGGGCACACAAATCCAGCCTTGCATCCTCAACACACCATCGTCACCGATGGTCACATCTCTGGCATCATCATATTGAACTCTGTCCTTAAGGACAAGCAAATGAGGATCATCATACTCGCGCTCTCTGATGCGATCATATAAGGAAGACTAAGAAACCACATATGCCAACACTCGACTAGGCTCCGAAATATCCAATCTCACGAACCGATTGGCCAAGGCCTGAACATCAACTGCAAGAGGTCTCTCGCCAACTGGGATGTATGCCAAACTCCTCATACTCACTGCCTTCCGGCTAAAGCATCGGCCACCACATTGGCCTTTCCCGGATGGTCAAATATAGTGATATCATAATCCTTAAGCAACTCTAACCATCTCCGCTGCCTCAAATTAAGATCTTTCTGCTTGAACAAATGCTGAAGACTGCGATGATTAGTGAATACCTCACAAGATACGCCATACAAGTAATGCCTCCAAATCTTTAATGCATGAACTATGGCGGCCAACTCCAAATCATGAACAGGGTAGTTCTTCTCATGGGGCTTCAACTGTCGAGAAGCATAAGTAATAACTCTACCCTCTTGCATCAATACATAACCAATCCCAACTCTCGAAGCATCACAATATACGGTATATGAACCTGAAGCTGATGGCAAAACCAATACTGGAGCTGTGGTCAAAGCTGTCTTGAGCCTCCGAAAGCTCTCCTCACACTCGTCCAACCATACAAATGGAGCACCCTTCTGAGTCAACTTGGTCAAGGGCGATGCAATGGATGAGAATCCCGGAACAAACCGACAATAATAGCCTGCCAACCCAAGAAAGATACGAATCTTTGTGGCTGAGGACAGTCTAGGCCAACTTTGAACCGCCTCTATCTTCTTCGGATCAACCTGAATACCCTTGCTGGACATCACGTGCCCCAAGAAAGCCACTGAACTGAGCCAAAACTCACACTTGGAGAATTTTGCATAAAGTTTCTCCTCCCTCAATCTCTGCAACACAACTCTCAAATGCTCCGCGTGCTCCTCCTGACTATGCGAGTACACCAGAATATTGTCAATGAATACAATAACGAACGAATCCAAATAAGGCCGGAACACGCTGTTCATCAAATGCATGAATGTTGTTGGGGCATTGGTTAGCCCGAGTCTGGTCCTAAAGGCAGTCTTAAGAATATCTGAATCCTTGATCTTCAACTGGTGATAACCGGAATAGGGATCAATCTTGGAGAACACTCTCGCTCCCTGAAGCTGATCAAATAAATCATCAATGCGAGGCAAAGGATACTTGTTCCTAATTGTTACTTTGTTCGATTGCCTATAATCAATGCACATTCTCATCATGCCATCCTTCTTCTTCACAAATAAAACCGGTGCACCCCAAGGTGACACACTAGGCCGAATGAACCCCTTATCTTGGAGTTCCTAAAGTTGTTCTCTCAATTCCTTCAATTCTTCTGGTGTTATACGATATGGCGGAATAGAAATGGGCTGAGTGCCCGACACCAGGTCAATACCAAAATCAATATCCCTGTCCGTGGCATGCCCAGCAAGTCTGCAGGAAACACATCGGGAAAATCCCTCACAACTGGGACAAAATCGATACTAGGAGTCTCAGCTCCAACATCCCTCACAAATGCTAGATATGAAAGACAACCCTTCCCAACCATACGTTGGGCCTTCAAGAAAGATATCACTCTACTAGGAACATAATCAGTCACACCACGCCACTCGATCCGCGGTACACCCGGCATAGCCAAAGTGACTATCTTAGCATGACAGTCTAGAATAGCACGACACGGAGATAGCCAATCCATACCCAAAATGACATCAAAATCCACCATGCTCAATAGCAATAGATCTACTTGGGTCTCCAGACCCCCAATAGTCACCACACATGACCGGTACACATGATCTACAATAATAGTATCACCCACCGGGGTAGATACATGAACAGGTAAAGCAAGAAACTCACAGGGCATACCCAAATAACGAGCAAAGTATGAGACACATAAGAAAAGGTGGAACCGGGATCAAATAATACAGAGGCATCTCTGTGGCAGACTAAAACAATACCTGTAATGACAGCATCTGAAGCAATAGCATCCGGCCTGCCTGGAAGTGCATAGAAACGAGCATGATCATCCCCTGATCGACCTCCCCCTCTGGGGTGACCCCTGGCTGCCTGACCTCCACCCTAGCTGGCTGGGCGGGTGGTGAGGTAACTAGAGCAGAAGTCGAGGGCTGACCCCTCTGCTGAGATGAACTAGCAATACGACGAGGACACTGCCTCCACACATGTCCAAACTCTCCACACTCAAAACAACTCCCAGGTGCGGGAGAAGGGGACTGAAGAGAACCCCTCGCACCGGAGTGACCAGCTGATGGACTCGGCTTAGAAGAACCCTGAGCTGACGGGGCACGAGATGAACTCTAGGCTGGAAGGGCACTAAGTGATGACTGGCCCTACTGAGTACCGTGAAAACCATGACCCGAAGATGCCCCACGATAACCTGGGAGGGCTGACTGAGCAGGCCTAAAAGAACGACCTCTACCATGCTGGAACTGGCCCCTCGAATGAGCACCACTATAACTGCCAGATTCTCGAGGCCTCTTGGCCTCCCTCTCCTTCCGATCCTGACGATGAACCGTCTCAATCTCGCGAGCGATATCAACCATCTCCTCGAACGTAGCACCCAACACTCTCTCTCTAGTCATCAGAATACGGAGATGGTAGTTAAGGCCATCAACAAATCTCCTGATCCTCTCACGATCTGTCAGAACCATCCAGACAGCATGACGAGCCAACTCAGAATACCTCGACTCATACTGTGACACAGTCATATCCCCCTGTCGCAACCACTCAAACTGCCTACGCAGCTCCTCTCTGCGAGACCGCGGTACATACTTCTCCAAGAAGAGAGTAGAGAACTCATGCCAAGTAAGGGGCGCTGCTCCAACCGGCATACGCCTCCCACCATGTGAAGGCAGCCCCAGTAAACTGAAAGGTAAACAAAGAATCACAGATTTAATTCTTGAATATTAATTACCGTAACCCACAGCTTTAAAAAGGAATATTAATTCTTGAAACCGGTAAACAAAGAATCACAGAGGCAGCAACTATGTGGATGTTGGATCATTTGACTTTGCAAGAGATATCACTTTTTCAGTGGGAGACATCACCGGCTAAAGTGACTTTATAAGATAACTTGAGTACTTTTATTGTCTTAAAATAAAAATAAAAACGTGACTTTAGTAGGTAATTCTCAATACTTGAATGATCATACGAGGAATTAACCCTTAATGACATGAAAGAATGAGGCTTTTCCTAAATATTCATGTAATATTTCATTTATAAGTGTGATTCACAATATACCCATAAACAATATCCGATTTGGACACGATTCTATAACACCTTAAGACTGATTTAGCCTTTTTTTCTCTATTGCCAAATCTGTAACGCCCCAATTCAAAAAGGCAAGTGACAGCTACCAGAGTCATTACTGACTTATAATGACGGGTTTTTTATAGTCGTTATTGGCAAGTGACGGGTTCAATTGAACTCATAACTTTCGGCATAGAATAAAAAATTTTACAAAATATTTATTAAAATTGCAAATATAGTAAATAAAAACCCATAACTTTAAAAATATAATGAGTTCAATGCTAAAAACCTTAAAAGATGAACCTATAGAGTTTAAATTCTCGATCAGCCTCTAATTTTTGGGACCACAGTCAAATCTTTAGGGACATTTTTTTCGTCGCTAACAGCCATTTTCAGTTACTTGTGATGATTTAGAAACCTGAGATTTTCTGAATTGGGTGTTTCTTTTCAAATTAGCAGATTGTATATATCTTCGGAGTGAGAAGAGCATCAAAAAAACATACAACAGTTTTTAATCAGCAGTGAAAAATGCAAGAGCTCATCTCATGCAATTAATACTTCCACTTTCACTTTTCAGCAATCAAAGGGAATTTAATGATAATCTGGCTAAGGACCAGTCGCACTTATCACCTATGTTGCGCGGACTCTCTAAAATGGTGCCGCATCCATGTCAGATCCTTAAAAAATGCACTTCTTTTGAAGGATCCACCACACAACCGGAGAAATTTTTTGGAGAATCCGAGCAACATAGCTTATCACTGTAGCCATGCATACGAAATACATATGCAAGAAAGAATAGGGGGAAATAAGACAGCATTAAGAACAGAAAACTACTATACTTGCCTAAAAATGACAAGCAAAAAGGGCGGAGAAAAAGAGGCAAAGAACTGATTCAGACAGTACGTGAACCTATTACTAGTAAAATGTTTGACACACGTTAAATCTCATTAATCAAACAGCACACAGTGACAAAGTTCATAAAGGATGATAGCAGAAGTGATCAAGATGCCATTGGAGGTAAGAGAGAAGCCATTAAAGGCACTCCCCTGTAAATTTTAACTTCCAATGTCATGACACAGCAACACAATTCTGCAGATAGTTGACCGGACCTATATATTGTCCTTGTGCTAGAAATAGGTGCCTTCGGGGGGCTGAACTAGCTTGCGATTGTGAGGAGCAGCCATTTCCTTTTTCAGCTGAACCAGTATGTCTTCCATTGTGTACTCTCGCTGCCAATTTGCAAGTAAAGCAAACTTTTTTGGTTCCACCTGTATCAAGAAGACAAAGTGTTGTGGCGTCTCGTCAACTGGATCATCGATTTACTAAGCGACAGGATAAGCATGAGCAAATACAAATACAAACACGAACAAAAGAATGTCAACTAGGTTGGTATACAATGCATCATGTAAGAAATGTTTGTGATGTTATTCACACAATATGCAAGTGTTGAAATAAACCCCACTTAGCACAGAGAACAAAAGTCCAGAATGTTATCCAGATCGAAAGCTCTAAACTGGAAAAGATCATTGGAATATAATATCGCGTTAGCCGCTAATCATGCATTGAGAAGGATGATTGATCCCAGGAATAAAATTTTGGGAAAATAAAACACAGAATCAATTTCGAGTCTTCGTAAATAACAGCCACATCTAAAGGCTTACAAATGAACAGCTAAAAACATGGAGATCGTAAAGTTGGAGTCTACATACTCAAGGACATCAAAAGTAAATCTACAACGGAAACAATGTAACTGCAGTTTTCCTAAATTTTTTCATGATCAAATTTTCCGCATCACAGCATCTCTGCTCTGCAATAGAGAAAGATTTTTATCCCAGAGCATGATACATTGTACAATTGCCTCCTATCCTCAATGATTCCCTTCTACATGGAATGTCATGAGAAGGAACAACTATGCATGTACTAAATTCCACCATGGTAAGGCAAAATCAGATTATCATTATTATATTTTGGATTTCCAGGTAATTTCAGTATGATAACACAGTGTTACATAAATTTTCTTGCTAACAACAGTGATGCATCAATTTTAGCAATATATTAATACTAGATTTGCTCACCACTCCTGTCTCATGGTTGACACACGTCATATTAACTCGAGAATGGAATCGGACACTTGGTGGCTTCTCTGGATAATCTTTGTCACAGAATAACTTCAACTGATAAATGCGACCTTCATGAACGGACTGGAAACATGAAAAAAAAATACACCAAAATGATGAAAAAAAAGGTAATGTGATACTATACACAATAGAAGATAGAGTAAAGATTTTATTTTACTTATTTACTCTCACATACAAAGCCATGTTAAAACCAAACTTAGAGATGGTTGGAACTAGGAAAGAGAAAAGAATGCTAACATTGTGAGGACCAATAATGGTGCCAGTCCAGGAACGCATATAGATATCATCTCCATCATCCATCCCATAGCTCACGGTCCCATCTCCAATACCCTTTTCACCGCGTTCAAGTTCCTCAAGTAATCTGAAATTCCGAGGGACTGCAAGGAATTAAAATTTTTGGTAAGTGAAGGATTTACAAAAGTAAACTAAGAATCCATAACATTGCAGATGCTTCCAACTTCCAAGTACATGTACAGGCTAAATGACAGTAGCAAAAGTGAGTGTTAGGTCATTGACCATTACTGATGTTCCTATCATCAGATCCAAATAGCTGAAGGAGTTGCTGTATGTCAAATCACGGTAACAGTTCCAATGACCTAATAAACTCATATAAAAGCACCACTTCAAATGCAAATGAATCTTAGGCTTCATTCGCCAACTCTCATTTCAGTGGAAAAAGTAGACATTATGAATATATGGTGAGTGGCTTGAATGGGGGTTCTTCATTAACAAAAGGACTTAACCTTTCAAATGCTCATGGCTAGAGCAGAGGTAAGGGGAAAGTGTCTGTATACTGTACGTAGCCTTCTCTTTGCATTTCCGCAAAGAGGCTTTTTATAGACCTTGAACCTTGACCTAGAGTTTACTAACGGAGCAACTCTACCGCCATGCCAAGAGCAACCACAAAGCTTTATCTATCATCTTAGATATGGTTGAAAGAACAACCACAAAGTTTTATCTTACATCTTATATATGGTAGACAGCTCCCCTTTTGTTGTTATGGATAATAAGAAAGGATTATTACAACTTTTGAAGGAGCTGAAAGTCTACCATGGAGAGTCAAAGATCTCTAATATTCCATTTGTTTTTATTTTTTATTTTTTGTGAAGAAAATATTCCATTTTGTATGAATAGTTGCTGGATTTTTAGGAAGCTTAACTTCAATTATTTTTCATTTTTTGTAAACCATCTATCTTGGTGTGAGATCACTTCAAAGACATCTAGGGGTAGTTTGGTTCAGTTCTGGGATATCCTATGGGACTATCTATCCCACCTTCAATATGGGATAACTAATACCACCATTTTGGTATAAAATCTATACTAGTATTAAATAATAGAGTGTTTTAGGGCAAGCAACAGAGTATTGAGGTACTGGCTAGACAGATAGTTCAAGAAATCCATTTTAGAGGTTCAATGAAGGTGAAGATTGCAAGTGGCTTGAGAGCTTAAACTACTACCCAGCCTAATTAGTTTTGTTATTGAGATAATTTTTTTGCTATTTTAGTTTCTAAGCCCAGACTGAAGGTTGGGACTTGATGTCCAACATTCAGTGTTTGTGTATTGTATATAACTCCAATTTTGGTAATAAAAATCTAACTAATTACCAAAAAAAAAAAACCTCACAACCAAATTGAGATAACTATAATCCCAAATTTTATACCAGAATTAATATCCTTATCCCGATAACTAGGAGGCCCCTTAGGGTCTTAGACTTAACAAGAAAAAGTACATTGCAACTTCGATATGCCATTCAATGTAGCATGCACACTGTATTTAAACATAAATGTGCTCCCAAGCCCAAATTCTCCTCCTCGATGCTTGTGAATTAACAAATTATGATGATGCATAGCATATCTTATGGGTTCATCCGAACCCAGTAACTTTGGCTCAAATCTTGTATATGTGTTAACTTTGGCTCAAACCCTGTCCAAAATACTCACCCTCCCTCATAGCGGGGGAGGGGAAATTTAAATGATTCTACGAAGGAGGAGGAAACAAAAGATGCCTGACAACTAATACCATCAAACATTGACAAAATGTTATTATGATATAATCACATGGACATTCATATACTTGGATATGACAGAACATGTATAAACTCATTTTCATTTAATTACGATGAGATTTTTAACACTGTCACTAGGTAACACAAATTAACTGTCACATAAATAAGAGGGTTTTGGGTCAGCTTATAAGCTCTTTTTAGCTTATTTATGCATTTGGCAGACATCAAAAGTGCTTATCAGCTAAGCCAAAAGTGCTCTCAGTCAGTGGCGGACCCAAGTGGTGGCTAGCGGGTTCAACTTAACCCGCTTCACAAAAAAATAATAATGTGTATATGTATAAATTAAGATTAAAGCTGTGTAAATTTTGTGTAAATATTTATTTGAACCCACTTGACAACTATTATTTTACGACTAAAGTTATATACTTCTAAGGTTGAACCCGCTTGCACAAAATCCTAGATCCGCCACTGCTCTCAGCCCCTAGCATTGTCCAAATACTCATCTAAAATTGAACATTGTAAGATCTGGAAATCCAAACTCTAACTGGAATTTTTCTGTAATAAGCACTCTTTTTAACAAATCGGCGATGATTTTACTGAATAATACTTACTAAACTATAACATTTACTCCACTACTAAAAAGATGCACCAACACACCTAAATAGAGTTATCCCTACAGGATTTAGACTAACTTTTACCAATACCTCACATGAAATAAAGGTCAATTGATGACAAATTTCATCTTAATACCTCAATACAATTACTGGGTTCAGCGCAAAAAAAAAAAACCTCACATGATAAAAAATTAAAAGAAGATTGCAAAGTTCTAATTTTTAAGAGAACAGAGATACAACACTAGAAAATAATTATTGATAAGTATATATCCATAACATATAAACATAAAACATGCAATAAAGAGAGAAATAAGAACAACCCATGATCAGATTTGAGATAAAAATTAAGGGCAGAATTGGAAAAACGTCTCACCCACGACACTAGATCCTCCTGAGCCAAGAGTCATAGCTGATTAATTGCAAAATGGTTTTTGGGGTTTGTAATTTGAGATCGATTGGATGGAGGAAAAATAGTGTACAATGGATGATGGAATACAACAAGAGGCAAAGTCAAGAGAGGCGCAGAATCTAATGGAGAAAAACGCAACAAAGGGCCAAAAAAGAAAGAGAATGGAATAAAGAGGTAATTTTTCTCTTTTTCTTTTTTTATTATTTTCCTTTTTTTTTCACCCCGAATTTGCACCAGAAAAATACCCTTTGAGGGTAAAGCTTTTATTAAAAGTGACTTCCACCTTGAGTTAATTCGAAACCTCTAGTTAAAAATATATTTACCGTCCGATTACAATTTTTGATAAAAAGATGAAAATATGATTGATAGGAAATATGCAAATTTCTAAAAAAGGAAAAAAAAAAACACAAAAAAAATATGGGAAAAGAAAATTGGGGTAGATGTATAATAACCTGAAAAGTAAAACTATCAAATGACAAAAAGAACAAACAAGCTACATAAGGTCAAATGGGGAGACTAATAAAAATATTGATCAAAATGGCTGAAAGTTGAATATTAAGGTACAAACGCGTAAAAACACTTTATTATAGTAAATAACAACAAATACCAATTGGAGTGGGATTATAAAAATCAAGACATTATAACAGCTTCGTCATATGTAATCTAAAAGAATGTAACCCGATGAAATGAAATAAAATGAGAAGCAAAAAAAAAATGTTAAAATTTCGTACTTTTGCAATAGTATAGGTAATAAATAGAAAATGCGAAATTTCTACCAATGCAGATAACATGTAAAAAAGAAAAAGAGGGCGTTATAACATGAAAAGAAACTAAGAGTAACTTGTAATAAAGTAGTACTATTTCTTCCTTTCATTTTATACCAAGGTGGTTAATTTGATACCAAGATTTGTATCTGGCATACGAATAATTTTAGCATCTTCTGGTCTCTAAATAATTTTACCCAAGCTCATCAAGTCTAGCAAATCGGCAAAAGCAGAAGATTTCCGTACAAAAGTTTTGGCTACCATTAACATGTTGGAGTTTGAGTTGGGCATACAACAAGTCTGCTGTGACTAAAAAATGGTTAGAGGAAAATTTTTCCAGCCTACAAAATCTAGAAAATTTTGACTTAATTCTTGCGCGCGGTACATTAAAGACTATGAAGGTCTCAAACGTCCAGCTTAAACAGTTTTTTGGCTTTTTACAAACTTATTTTTAGTTTTATGACCCTACCTCTTTTTTACATACGGGAAATTTAATTTTACATGTAAGAGATCTGTCTTTTACATATCTGACAAGGTCATTTTCTTAAATTCAAAATTGTAAAGGGCTATAATGTGCAAATAGCACATTAAATAATACCTACTGACCTTTTCTTTTTGGTTTTTGTACAGTGTTTATATGAAGATGCATTAGATGAAAATGAGAAACCTTTGTACAAATCAACATTGGAAATGTTGGAGGCATAAGTTATAGCAAGTCAAAATGCAACATTACATGTTCGGAACAAAAGCAGGATTTGAGAAACTAATTTTTTCACAAATGCAGATATCTCGGAGATTCCCTCATACCGCATTTAGTCCGAGTATTCATTTGAATAAGTGTACTTTATATACAAGTTTCCATTGTTCTTCAATGTGGTAATGTGTCTAGTCTTATCTTTTTATTCTCTTAAGATCAAAATTTCGCGGATAAACTTCATTCTTATATATACTAGATTGGTATATCTTGGAGCCAAACAAAGAGGCAAGTTTACCTTAGAAAACTAGTGGTGTCGTACACCAGAATATGTTAAAATAATATAAATTTGGAAGAAATGATGAAAGTAGGAGGTTATTTTGGTCATGATACTAGGAAATAGAATCCTAAAATGACACTTCGTATCTCTGCAAAGTAAAAGGGTATTCATACTATATTTGTTACTAGAACTGTTCATATCTTATCATAAGTTTGTGATTTGGTTTTGGAAAAAAAAAAAGTTCTTAATTGTTAGTATAAAAAATTGAATATGTGTGTTTTTTAAGCATAATTCATTTATGGTCTTCTCAATGATGAGTTTACCATTTTAGTGTAACGACCCGACTGGTCGTTTTGAGCAATTGCGTCTGATTCGGCGGTTTGAGGTTTCGAGGAGCTTCGTAATATGTGTATCGACTTGCGTGCATGGTTGAATTCAGTTTAACGGATGATTCAGATTCAAATTGGAAGAAGGAAACTAGTTTTGGATGTTTAAACGGTGAGAATTTGATCGGAATTGGACTTTTGAGTAAACGGCCCCGGAATAGGTCGTGGGTAATCTCAACAGCTTCGTATAGTGATTTTGGACTTAGGCACGCGTCCGGATTTGGAGATCCGTAGGGTAATTTGAGGTGTTTCGGCGAAAGTTGGAAAAGTTGAAGTTTGAAAAATGGAGAAGTTTGACTCATAGTTGACTTTTGTGATATCGGTTTAGAATGCGATTCCGAGAGTTGGAACAGCTCCGTTATGTCATTTTGAACTTGTCTGCAAAATTTGGCATCATTTCGGGTTGATTTGATAGGCTTCGGTACGAGTTTTGGAAGTTGGAAGGTTTGAAAGTTCCTAAGTTCGATTCTTAGTGTGATTCGTCGTTTCGGCATTATTTGATGTGATCTGTGACCTCGAGCGAGTCCGTGTTAGGTTATATGGTTTGTTTGTGTCTTTGGACGGGGTCCCGGGGGCCTCGGGTGTGTTCCGGGTGGGCTACGGGTCATTTTCCCTTATTTTGAATTGTTGTTTTCTGCTTCTGATATCCTCTTTCGCGATCGCGAACCGCCTTTCGCGTTCGCGAAGCTTTGTTGCTGACCACCTGGAAATCCTTCTTCGCGTTCGTGTTTAATACCTCGTGTTCGCGAAGCTCTGCCTTCTCCTTCATCGCGTTCGCGTTCCCCTCATGCGTTCGCGTAGTTATGCTATTCCACTCTTCGCGTTCCCGTACTAGTTCACGCGTTCGCGAAGAGCAGTCTCTGGGCCATAATATTTTTCTTCTTCGTGTTCGCGGACGTATTGTCGTGTTCGCGATGAGTAACATGGGCACCTTCTTTTTTTCTTTTTCGCGAACGCGATACTTCCTCTGCGTTCGCGATGCTTTAGGACCTGGGCAGAATAATAAGTACTCTATTTCGAGGGTTTGCCATTTTCACCATCTTTGGAGTTCTAGAGCTCGGTTTTGGGCGATTCCTTGCTGGTTTTTCAAGCAAAACGATTGGGTAAGTGTTCTTCACCTAGAATTGATTATATTTCATAAATTTGTCTTCATTTGTATCATTTAATTTGTGATTTGGGTTGAGGAAAATGTTGGTTTTTGAAAAAAATTCCTAAAATGAAAAATCATGATTTGAGGGGCCAAATTGTATCGGAATTTAATAAATTTTATATGATTGAACTCATGTTGGAATGGGTATTCGGTTTTTGTAAAATTTGTCGGGTTCCGAGGCGCGGGCCTGGGGGTCGACTTTTGAACTGATTTTTGGATTTTGTTAAAGATTGAGACTTTATGGTCCAGAATAGTTTCTTATGTGTTTTATTTGTGCTTTAAAGTTAATTTGGTTAGATTTGAACCGTTCGGAGGTCTTTTCACTCGAGAAGTGCATATTAGAGTATCGGTTTGTCGTCCTTGAGGTAAGTATCTTGCCTAACCTTGTGTGGGAGACTTCCCTTTAGGATTTGAGTCTTCTATGCTAATTTTAGTCCGTGCATGCGAGGTGATGAGTGTGTGCTCGGACTTATTTGTGGAAAATTTGCTCTAGGGTTTTTAGGTCCTTATGTTCATTATGTGGAAAGTATCCCGTTATGATTGAGATTAATAATTGCTTAAATTGTCTCTATATGCTCCATATGATGTTGTTAGCTTTTCTCTAATTCTTACGTATTACATTGATCCTTAATTTCCTTAATTGAAGTGATTGTCTTCTTTATTATTTTGATACTTCTTGATTATGAGTTCCTCTATGACTTCGTACAAATAGGTTACATGTCCAATTGTTGTGGTTACCGGTGTAGTTATCACGTGTTTATTATGTCTTATTGTTTTGTTGAGGTTATCGTGCTTCTTGGTTTTTCCGTGACCCTTATTATGTACTTGTTGATTCCCTTGTCGGGATGTTATTGCTTATGATATTGTTTCCCTTGCCAGGATATTGTTGCTTTAATATTGTTCCCTTATCGGGATTCTTTTGCGATTGGTGTTGATTTGTATATTGGGATCGGGTTGCACGCCACAACAAGGAGTAATAAGGGTGGACAGGTGGGGTCGGGTTGCACGCCGCAACATCATTATACGATTGGGATCGGGTTGCACGCCGCAACATCATTATATGATTGGGATCGGGTTGCACACTGCAACATCATTATATGATTGGGATCGGGTTGCACGCCGCAATATCATTATACGATTGGGGATCGGGTTGCACGCCGCAATATCATTATATAATTGGGATCAGGTTGCACACCGCAACAGTATTACATTATTGGGATCGGGTTGCACACCGCAACAAGAAAGAATAAAAGTGAATATTGATTGCATGGTGAGGATTGAGAGTTAAAGCACGAAGAGAAAGTGAATATTTGTTGTTATCAATTCAAGTGTTTTAACTGTTTAAATTCCTTTATTGTTGTGATCCTTTGTGTTGGAACCTACAGTGTTTTCAATACCTCGCCGTATTTACATATAGTATTTTAAAAGGCGTTCTTAGGGCGAGCCCTGGGGCGAGCCCTGAGGCGAGGCGTACCAAAAATGCCCCGGGGTGATGGTGGGGAGCGAAAGTCCCATAAGGTGTACGCCTGAGCGAGTTTTTTGGTTGAGGCGTAAGCCCAAGAGACATATTTTTAAAAAGGAACTAAAAACATTAAATTTAAAAGTAAACCTTTTAATTTTGCTAAAAGCCCTAAATTAGAAGTCTTTCCTAATTCTTTCTTCTAGTCTGCCTCTACCAAGAGCAGCGATTTATAACTTTTTTTTGCAACAGAAAACTTCATTCTTCTCCATATGTCAAATTCAACAGGTTTGTTCCTCCTCCATATAAAAACTTTATTATTTTGAACTCATTACTTTCCTCTCTTTTTATATTTCACTGTTAATTTGTAAATATGCATGTAATTAGTTTTTTAAGTTCAGTGCTTCTCTTGCTCTCTTTCAAAATATAATATGGGATTATATGTATGTGTGCTTTTATATGCATTGATTAGATTTATATATAATTTCACTTATTTATTTGGGATTTATAATTTCATTGAATAGTATGGGATTTCACTTATATATAATTATTTGAGATTAATATGTAATTTCACTTTATTTGGAACTTCTATATAATTTTATTAGATAATATGGGATTTATATATATATTTAACTTATTTATAGTTTTTTTTCAAAATTTTATGCAATTTTACCTATTTAATAATATTTTTTATAATTATATTATTTTATAAAATATTAAAAATTGAATATCCATGGGGCTTACGCCCCGCTGAGGCATATACAAAACGCCTCGCCTTACGTGATCCTTTATTTTAGAACCTACAGTATTTTCAATACCTCGCCGTATTTATATATATACATTCCAATACTTCAAACTTCAATAATTGTTACATCTTTAATTCAATTAGTTTCTCAATTATATCCCCTTTAACCGTCCGAGGTTATATTTTACTTAAAAAGAAATTTTTACTAAGTTTTAAGTTATTAACTCCCTTATTAAAGGTAATAATCCATTCGATGTTGTATTTTAATTGAAAGATGTATTTTCTTTACTCAAATGATTTCAAAAGAAAAAAATTCATCTTTTCTCGCTGGCTTTCCTAATTAGTTTAAAAATTGTAATTTACTTATATTAGGTAAATGAGACTTCTTGAACATCTTGAGGGCATTTGTACGGACATTATGTATTGTATAGCATGTGGATTTTATTGTTAAAAGTGAGATGGGAAATTTCACGATCCTAAACCCAGACCCGGTCGTGATGGCGCCTCTCGTGAAGATAAGGCCAGCCGACACACACCCAATTCATTTTTTTAAGCAATTAAGATAATACAAACTAAGTCTTTAACATGATAATAATCCCAAAACAAATGTGAATAATACAATTTGCGGAATAGACATAGCCCGACATCGGGGTGTCACCAGTCATGAGCATCTACTATCCGAATAAAGATGGGGAAAGTCTACATAGTCTATTACAGAACTAAAATAGGGAAAATAAGATAGGGGAAGAAGCACTGGGCTGCGATAGCCGAGCAACTACCTAGTGAATCTCCGAAACCGCCTGAGCTGGAAGAAATCAACACTCGCTAGCAGGACCTGAAGCGCCTAAATATGCACACAGGGTGCAGGGAGTAAATGAGTACTCCAGCTCAGTGAGTAATACTAATAAATGAAGACTGAGCGATAAGAAAGCACGTAAAAGCACATCAACATACTATAAAGAAGTAGTACAAAACCAGTAAAAGCAATGAAACGGTGAAAACATATAAAGACACCTTAGTTCAGAAGAAACTTCTTTAAACACCTTTTTAACAATTAAACAATTAAATGAAAAACAGCTAGAACAGATAAACACATAAAATCTGCCCCTCGGTCGCAATCTCAACAGAATCCACCCCTCGGGCAATATCATGGAACAACACCAGCCCCTCGGGCTATATCTCATATCACAATGGGTACTCGCGCTCACTAGGGATGTACAGACTCCGGGAGGGGCCCCTTATGGCCCAAACACAATATCAAGCCATCTCGCGGCGTACATCAGTAGGCTCTCAGCCTCATATCAACAAGCCACTTCGTAGCATACAATCTTTGGCCCTCGGCCTCATAATCACAAATCAGTGTATCCTCACAACACAGGCCCTTGACCTTACTCAGTTAGAATCTCATAAGCCACTCGGGCAATAGTAAAACATGATGCTCAGCTCAAATTATCATTTAGAATATCATTTAATGTGTTAAAATAGAGTAAACATGGTTGAGTTATGAAAACAGTAGAATATAGCATGACTGAGTACAAGTATAAAGTCAAAACAGTGAGAAAATATCAGTAAAAATCCCCTAAGGGTCCAAATAGTTAGCACGAGGCTCAAATATGGCATTCAGCCCAAAACATGATGATAGAAAATAGTTTTCAATCAAATACGTGGTAAAACAGTCATTCGGGATGGACTAAGTCACAATCCTCAATGGTGCACGACCCCACGCTCATCATCTAGCGTGTGTGTCACCTCAATATAGCACAACGATGTGGAATTCGGGATTTCATACCCTCAGGACAACATTACAATCATTACTCACCTCTATCCAGTCCAATCTCTAGCCCGCAATGCCTTTGCCTAAACGACCTCCGGATGCTCCAAATCTAACCAAAATCAGTGCAAAACCATCAAAATATGCTAAGGGAACAAAGCCTACTCGAAAGAAATCAAATTACAACATAAATCCCGAAACTGGCCAAACCCGACCCCCGAGCCCACGTCTCGAATTCTGATAAAAAATACATCAATAGACTCTTTATCACTCCCCGAATTCATTCATATCAAAAGGATCAAAATCCACCCACAAACGACCCCTCAAATTCCAAATTCTAGGTCTCCAATTACAAGCCCTAGTTCTTCAATATTAGGCTTAAATTCCATGATCAATTAGTTAGAATTCACATTAGAATCGAGTATTAAGTCCATAAATCTTACCTCCAAGTGTTTCTCCTTGAATCCCTCTTCAATCCTCTTCAAAAAGCTTTAAAATCGCCCAAAAATGGTAAAAGTTAGCCCCAAAATCGCGGACAATGGCTATTTAAACATTCTGCCCAGGCATTCAAAACCTTCTTCGCGAATGCGGTCAAAGCCTCGCGTTCGGGAAGCACAAACTGACGTTGACCAAATTTTCCTCTTACACGAACGTGATGATTCCACAACTCAAACCATCGCGAACGTGTCTGATACCCCGCGAATAAGATGCACACGACCTCATTCCTTCGCGAACGCAGAACCTCCCTCGCGAACACGAAAGCTAAATCTTCAGCCTCACCTGTTAACCCTTCACGAATGCGAGGGTCCACTCGCGAACGCGAAGCACTGGTGTCTGCAACACTTCAGTAGATTTTTCTGCAACTTTCAACAAGTTAAAATGGTCTGTTTAACCACCCGAAACTCACCCGAGGCCCCCGGGACCTCAATCAAACATGCCAACATATCCCATAACATTAGTCAAACTTGTTCCAACCTTCGAAACGCTCAAAACAACATCAAAATACCAAATTCGCATCGGATTCAAGCCTAAGAATTCCAAAATCTTCTAAATTCCGCTTTCGATCAAAAAGTCTATCAAACCACGTCCGAATGACCTGAAACTTTGCACACACATCCCCAATGACACAACGGACCTATTGCAACTTCCGGAATTCCATTCCGACCCCTATATCAAAATCTTACCTACCAACCAAAAAATGCCAAAATTCCAATTTCGCCAATTCAAGCCTAAATCTACTCCGGACCTCCAAAACACATTCCGATCATGCTCCTAAGTCCCAAATCACCTCCCAAAGCTATTCGAACCATTGGAACTCACATCCGAGCCCTTTAACACATAAGTCAACATCCGGTCGACTTTTCCAACTTAAGCTTCCTCAAAAGAGACTAAGTGTCTCAAACCTTACCAAAACCTCTCCGAACACGAGCCAACCAACCCAATCACATATAGAACAGATAAACAAAGCAATAAGAAGCAGAAATGGGGGAAACAGAGTGGTAACTTATAAAATGACCGGTCGGGTCGTTACATCCCCCCCTCTTAAACAAACGTTTGTCCTCGAACGAGTCAAGAAACATACATGAAGTCTCAAACAAGTGAGGATATCTGCTCTGCATCTCCCGCTCGGTCTCCCAAGTAGCCTCCTCCACTGGCCGACCTCTCCACTACACTTTCACTGAAGTTATATCCTTTGATCACAACTTTCGAACCTGGCGCTCCAAAATAGCCGCTCGCTCTACATCATAAGTCAAATCACTATCTAACTGAACCGTGCTGAAATCCAGAACATGAGATGGATCCCCCAATATACTTCCGGAGCATAGAAACATGAAATACCGAATGCACACTTGACAAGCTGGGTGGCAAGGCAAGCTCATAAGCCACCTCCCCAATCCTCCGAATCACCTTAAAAGGCCCAATGAACCGAGGGCTCAATTTACCCTTCTTCCCAAATCTCATAACACCCTTCATGGGCGAAACATTCAACAGAACCTTCTCCCTAACTAGGTAGGACACATCCCGAGCATTCCTGTCAGCATAACTCTTATGTATCGACTGCACTGTACGAAGCCTTTCCTAAATTACCTTCACCTTTTCTAAAGCATCCTGCACCAAGTCTGTCCCCAATAGCCTAGCCTTACCCGGCTCAAACCAACCAACTAGAGATCTACATCGCTTCCCATACAAAGCCTCATATGGAGCCATCTGAATACTTGACTGGTAGCTGTTGTTATAAGCAAACTCTTTGAGCAGTATAAATTGATTTCATGACCCTCCGAAATAAATGACATAAGCACGCAACATGTCCTCCAATATCTGAATAGTGCGCTCAGACTGTCCGTCCGTCTGAGGGTGAAAAGCTATGCTCAACTCAACCTGAGTACCCAACTCTCGCTACACAGATCTCCAAAACTGCAAAGTAAACTGAGTGCCTCTATCTGAAATGATGGAAACTGGGACACCATGCAAACGAACAATCTCCCAGATATAGATATCTGCCAACCGTTCTAAAGAATAAGTAGTACACACAAGAATGAAGTACGCGGACTTGATCAGCCGATCCACAATCACCCAAATAGCATCGAACTTCTTCAAAGTCCGTGGGAGCCCAACTACAAAGTTCATAGTGATTTGCTCCCACTTCCACTCTGGAATATCCATCTGCTGAAGCAAACCACCCGGTCTCTGATGCTCGTATTTCACCTACTGACAATTGAGACACTGAGCTACAAATTCCACAATGTCTTTCTTCATTTTACTCTGCCAATAATGTTTTCTCAAATCTTGATACATTTTCATGGCACCCGGATGGATGGAATACCGCGAACTATGGGCCTCCTCCAGAATCAACTCCTGAAGCCCATCTACATTGGGCACACATATCCGGCCCTGCATCCTCAACACCCCATCATCACCAATAGTCACATCTCTGGCATCATTGTGCTGAACTCTGTCCTTAAGGATAAGCAAATGAGGATCATCATACTAGCGCTCTCTGATGCGATCATATAAGGAAGAGCGAGAAATCACACAAGCTAATACCCGATTGGGCTCCGAAATATCTAACCTCACAAACCGATTGGCCAAGGCCTGAACATCAACTGGAAGAGGTATCTCCCCAACTAGAATATATGCCAAACTCCCCATACTCACTGCCTTTCAGCTCAAAGCATCGACCACCACATTGGCCTTCTCCGGATGGTACAATATAGTGATATCATTATCCTTTAGAAACTCTAACCATCTCCGCTGCCTCAAATTGAGATCCTTCTGCTTGAACAAATGTTGGAGGCTACAATGATCCGTAAACACCTCATAAGACACACCATACAAGTAATGTCTCCAAATCTTCAACACGTGAGCTATGGCAACCAACTTCAAATCATGAACGGGGTAATTCTTCTCATGGGGCTTCAACTGACGAGAAGCATAAGCAATAACTCTACTCTCCTGCATCAATACACACCCAATACCAACTCTCGAAGCATCACCATACACGGTATATGAACCTGAAGCTGATGGCAAAACTAACACTGGAGTTGTGGTCAAGGCTGTCTTGAGCTTCTGAAAGCTCTCTTCACACTCATCCGACCATACAAATGAAGCACCCTTCTGAGTCAACTTGGTCAAGGGCAATGCGATAGATGAGAATCCTTGAACAAACCAGCGATAATAATCCACCAAACCAAGAAAGCTGCGAATCTCTGTGGTTGAGGACGGTTTGGGCCAACTATGAACCGTATCTATCTTCTTCGGATCAACCTGAATACCCTCACTAGACACCATGTGCCCAAAGAAAGCCACTGAACTAAGCCAAAAACTCACACTTGGAGAACTTTACATAAATCTTCTCCTCCCTCAATCTATGCAACACAACTCTCAAATGCTCCGCGTGCTCCTCCTGACTATGCGAGTACACCAAAATATCATCAATAAAAACTATGGTGAACGAGTCAAGATAAGGCCGGAACACGCTGTTCATCAAATGCATGAACGTTGCTGGGGCATTGGTCAGCCCAAAAGACATCACCAAGAACTCATAATGACCATATCGGGTCCTAAAAGTTGTCTTAAGAATATCCGAGTCCCTGATCTTCAACTGGTGATAACCTGAACAGAGAACAATCTTGGAGAACACTCTCACTCCTTGAAGCTGGTCAAACAAATCATCAATACGAGGCAAATGATACTTATTCTAACTGTTACTTTGTTCAACTGCCTATAATTAATGCACATCCTCATCGTGCCATCCTTCTTCTTCACAAATAGAACTGGCGCATCCCAAGGCGACACACTAGGCCAAATGAACCCCTTATCGAGGAGTTCCTAAAACTGCTCCTTTAACTCCTTCAACTTTGTTAGATCCATACGATACGGGGAAATAGAGATGGGATGAGTGCCCGGCACCAAGTCAATACCAAAATCAATATCCCTGCCTGGTGGCATGCCCGACAGGTCTGCAGGAAACACATCGGGAAACTCCCTTACAATTGGAACAGAATCAATACTGTGAGTCTCTGCACCGACCTCCCTCACAAAGGCTAGATACGAAAGACAACCCGTACCAACCATACGTTGGGCTTTCAAGAATGAGATTACCCTACTGGGAACATAATCAGTCAAACCTCTCCACTCAATTCGTGGCACACCCGGTATAGCCGATGTCACTGTCTTAGCATGACAGTCCAGAATAGCATGACACAGAGATAGCCAATCCATGCCCAAAACAACATCAAAATCCACTATACATAACAACAAAAGATCCACTCGGGTCTCCAGAACCCCAATAGTCACCACATACGACCGGTACAAATGGTCTACAACAACAGTAACGCCCACCGGAGTAGATACATGAACAGGTGAAACAAGAGACTCATGGGGCATCTCCAAATAATGAGCAAAGTATGATGACACATAAGAAAAGGTGGAACCGGGATCAAATAATACAGAAGCATCTCTATGGCAGACTGAGACAATACTTGTAATAACAGCATTGGAAGCAATATCATCGGGTCTAGCTGGAAATGCATAGAAACGGGCCTGACCGCCACCTGATCGACCTCCCCCTCTAGGGCGACCCCTAGCTGACTGACCTCCACCCCTAGCTGACTGGGTGGGTAGTGGTGAAGTAACTAGTGCTGAAGCTGATAGTTGACTCCTCTACTGAGATAAACCCGCAAGACGACGAGGATATTGCCTCCACATATGACATATCTCTCCACACTTATAACAACTCCCAGGTGCTAGAGATGGGGACTAAAGGGAACCCCCAGCACCGGAATGACTAGCAGATGCACCTGGCATAGAAGACCCCTGAACTAAGGGAGCACGGGACGAACTCTGAGTTGAAAGGGCACTAAGTGATGATTGGCCCTGATGAGAACTGTGAGAACCATAACCCGATGATGCCCCACGATAGCCTGGGCGAGCTGGCTGAGCATGCCTAAATGGACGGCCTCTGCCGTGCTGAAACTGGCCTCTCGAAGGAGCACCACCATAACTATTAGATCCCCGAGGCCTCTTGGACTCCCTCTCATCCCGCTCTTGGCGACGAACTAACTCAATCTCACGAGCAATGTCAACAACCTCCTCAAAAGTAGCACCAGACACCCTCTCACTGGTCATGAGAATACGAAGCTGAAAAGTGAGGCCATCCACAAACCTCATAATCCTCTCTCTATCTGTCGGAACCAACCAAATAGCATGATGAGCTAACTTGGAGAACCTCATCTCGTACTGCATCACAGTCATCTCCCCCCCTTGACGCAACCACTCAAACTGCCTGCGCAGCTCCTCTCTGCGAGACAACAACACATACTTCTCCAGAAAGAGAACAAAGAACTGCTGCCAGGTAAGGGGTGTTGCACCAACAGGCCTACGCCTCTCATATACCTCTCACCGAGTGAAGGCAGCTCCAGAAAACTAAAAAGTAGTGAAAGCGACCCCGCTAGTCTCCAGAATACCCGCTGTGCGAAGAATCCTCTAACACTTATCCAAGAAACCCTAGGCATCCTCGCCCTCTGCACCACTGAAAGTCGGAGGCTGAAGTCTACCAAACCTCTCCAACCTACATTGCTCGTCCTCTGGCATGGCAGGAGCTACATAGTCCTGAGCAGCTGCAACTAGCTGGGCTAGATGTGCCCCCGGTGTCTAAAGTCCCTGTACGACCTGCTCAGGTGTGCGAGCGGCGAGAGTATGAGTGCCTTCCCCGGCCTGAGAAGTAGCTGCAGTTGTAGTAACTGAAACCGCCTGAGCTAGGCCAGTGCATACTGATAGAATCTGATCCAAGGCCTCCTGAAGACCCGGAAATACAATAGGCACAGCTGGTGCCTGAGCTGGTGCTGCTGGAGCGTCCACAACTGGGACCTGGTCCCGAACTGGGGCGACTGGTGGATCTGCAGGTGCTTCCCTAGCTGTTATGCGAGCCACACCCCTGCCCCTACCGCGACCGCGTCCTCAGTCTCTAGAGGCCACAGCTGGTGGTACTGGTGGTCGTCCATCCTAACCGGTAGCGCATGTCCTCACCATCTGTGAGAGAATAGAATAACAGAAATTTAGCACTCGGATCAACAGATTCGAACAACAAGAATTTCAAAAATATGAAGTTTTTCCTAAAGGTTCTGCAGCCTCTTGAGGATAAATACAGATGTCTTTGTACCAATCCGCGAGACTCTACTAAACCTTTTCATGACTCGCGAGACCTATGTAACCTAGACTCTGATACCAACTTGTCACGACTCTAAACCTAGACCCGGTCGTGATGGCACTTCTCATGAAGACAAAGCCAGTCGACACACACCCAATTAATTTTTTAAGCAATTAAGATAATACAAACTAAGTCTTTAATATGATAATAATCCCAAAACAAAGGTGAATAATACAATTTACGGAATAGACATAGCCCAACATCGGGCTGTCACCAGTCATGAGCATCTACTATCCGAATAAAGATAGGAAAACTATACATAGTCTATTATAGAACTAAAACAGGGAAAATAAGATAGGGGAGAAGCACTAGGCTGCAAACGCCGAGCAGCTACCTAGTAAATCTCTGAAATCGCCCGAGCTTGAAGAAATCAACACTCGCTAACGGGACCTGAGGCGTCTGAATATGCACACAGGGTGCAGGGAGTAAAGTGAGTACTCCAACTTAGTGAGAAATAATAATAAATGAAGACTGAGGGATAAGAAAGCACGTAAAAGCACATCAACATACTATAAAGAAGTAGTACAAAACCAGTAAAAGCGATGAAACGGTGAAAACATATAAAGACACCTTAGTTCAGAAGAAACTTCTTTAAAACATCTTTTTAACAATTAAACAATTAAACGAAAAGCATCTAGAATAGATAAACACATAAAATCCGCCCCGGACTCAATGTCAACAGAATCCGCCCCTTGGGCAATATCATAGAACAACACCAGCCCCTTGGGTTATATCTCATATCACATTGGGTACCTGCGCTCACTAGGGGTGTACAGACTCTGGGAGGGGCCCCTTACGGCCCAAACGTAATATCAAGCCATCTCGTGGCATACATCAGTAGGCTCTTGGCCTCATATCAACAAGCCACCTCGTAGCATACAATCTTAGGCCCTCAGCCTCATAATCACAAATCTCCTCACAACACAGGCCCTCGGCCTTACTCAGTCAGAATCTCATAAGCCACTCGGGCAATAGTAAAACATGATGCTCAGCTCAAACTATCATTTAGAATATCATTTAATGTGTTAAAACAGAGTAAACATGGCTGAGTTATGAAAACAGTAGAATACAGCATGACCGAGTACAAGTATAAAGTCAAAACAGTGAGAAAATATCAGTAAAAATCCCGTAAGGGTCCAAATAGTTGGCACGAGGCCCAAATATGGCATTCAGCCCAAAACATGATGATAGCAAATAGTTTTCAATCAAATACGCAGTAAAATAGTCATCGGGATGGACTAAGTCACAATCCCCAATGGTGCACGACCACACGCTCGTCATCTAGCGTGTATGTCACCTCAATATAGCACAACGATGTGGAATCCGGGGTTTCATACCCTCCGGAAAACATTTACAATCATTACTCACCTCTATCTGATCCAATCTCTAGCCCGCAATGCCTTTGCCTCTCGAAACAACCTCCGGTTCCTCCAAATCTAACCAAAATCAGTGCAAAACCATCAAAATATGCTAAGAGAATAAAGCCCACTTGAAAGGAATCAAATTACAACACAAATCTTGAAATTGGCCAAACCCGACCCCTGGGACTACGTTTCGTATTCGGATAAAAATTACATTAATAGACTCCTTATCACTCCCCGAGTTCATTCATATCAAAAGCATCAAAATCGACCCACAAACGACCCCTCAAATCCCAAATTCTATGTCTCCAATTACAAGCCCTTGTTCTTCAATATTAGGCTTAAATTCCATGATTAATTTGGTAGAGTTGACATTAGAATCGAGTATTAAGTCCATAAATCTTATCTCCAAGTATTTCCCCTTGAATCCCTCTTCAATCTTCTTCAAAAAGCTTCGAAATCGCCCAAAAATGGTAAAAGTTAGCCCCAAAATCGCGGACAATGGCTATTTAAACATTCTGCCCAGGCATTCAAAACCTTCTTCACGAACGCAGTCAAAGCCTCGCGTTCGCGAAGCACAAACTGACGTTTACCAAATTTTCCTCTTATTCGAACGTGACCACTCCCTCGCGAACGCGATGACTCCACAGCTCAAACCATCGCGAACGCGTCTAATACCTCGCGAACGCGATGCACACGACCTCAGCCCTTTGCGAACATGTAAGCTCCCTCGCGAACGCAAAGACCAAATCTTCAGCCTCACCTGCTAACACTTCGCGAACGGGAGGGTCCACTCGCGAACGCAAAGCACTACTGTCTGCAACACTTCAGCCGATTTTTCTATAACTTTCAACAACTTGAAATGGTCCGTTTAACCACCCAAAATCACCCAAGGACTCTGGGACCTCAATCAAACATGCCAACATATCCCATAACATTAGTCAAACTTTTTCCAACCTTCGGAACGCTCTAAACAACATCAAAACACAAAATTCGCATCGAATTCAAACCTACGAATTCCAAAATCTTCTAAATTTCGCTTTCGATCAAAAAATCTATCAAACCACGTTCGAAAGACTTGAAATTTTGCACACACATCCCAAATGACACAACAGACCTACTACAACTTCCCAAATTCCATTCCAACCCCTATATCAAAATCTCACCTATCAACCGGAAAACGCCAAAATTTCAATTTCGCCAATTCAAGCCTAAATCTACTCCGGACCTCCAAAATACATTCCGATCACGCTCCTAAGTCCCAAATCACCTCCCGAAGTTATCCGAACCATCGGAACTCACATCCGATCCCTTTAACACATAAGTCAACATCCGGTTGACCTTTTCAACTTAAGCTTCCTCAAAAGAGACTAAGTGTATCAAACCTTACCAAAACCTCTCCGAACCCGAGCCAATCAACCCAATCACATATAGAACCGATAAACAAAGCAATAAGAAGCAGAAATGGGGGAAATGGAGTGGTAACTCATAAAACGACCGGCCGGGTCATTACCGAAAATATGGGGGCACAAGGTGCCATGTGTGTTGAAGGTTCGAAAGTTGAGATTATGATATGAGAACCCGAGGATTGAGATGGTTAGGATTGTGTATTAGACATGATATGATTGATTGAGTGGGAATTGCCTTCTTTATTTGAATACATTCTTACTTGTCTATGTTCCTGTTATGTTAGTGTTGATTTACTTGGTTATCTGATTTACTTGGTTATCGTTCGTTACTACCCGTGTTCTCCTTTTATTGTTCCTACTGTTTGTATTTTGATTTCTTTTCGCTGTTGATATTACCTCGTTATTTTTGTCTCAATATTTTATTATCATATCCTGTTCATTTCATTTGACCAGTAGGTGTCTTGACTATTCTTCGCCACTACCCCACCAAGGTTAGTCTTGATACTTACTGGGCACCATCGTGGTGTGCATATACTACACTTCTGTACATTTTTTGTGTACAGATCCAGGTATTGATCGATAGTAGCTGTACGGGTCGTCGCGGTGGTTACTCACGGTAACCTGTTGTTGCGTTCACAGGCCTCGGAGTCACCTTCGTTTGTATTTACGTTCCATTGATTCCTTCTCATTCTGGAACAAAGTTGTATTTATCTTGTATAACTACTCTTAGAAAGGCTTATGACTTGTACCACCGGTTTTGAGAATTATGATTTATTGAGAGTTATTTAATTTGAAGTCAGTAAATATTAATGTTATTTCAGTAAATGTTAGGCTTACCTAGTTTAGAGACTATGTGCCATCATGACTCCTTTGGACCTTCGGAGGGATTTTGGGTCGTGACATTTAGAGACCAAAACCAAAAGTCCAAGAAGCCAATTGCAGTGTTTAGAAAATTTTACATTATATAACAAATTATTATGCCCTATTTATCATAATCCAAAGCCAATTCAAGATATTATTATTTATAACTACCCTTTTTATTTTATAGCAAAATAGATATTTATTTTATATCTATCATTGAGGCATGAAATGCGCCAATTATGTTCTAACTCTCTCTCTCTCTTCCTTCTCTCTCTATCAGCAAGATTCTCAATCATCTCTCATCTCTCTCAAATCAGCAGAATCATCCCAATCCTCTCTCTTCTCCCTCAAATAAGCAAAATTGTCAGCGCATCGTCATCGTGATCGGCGTCAGAATCGCCGTCGGTGTCAGAATCGTCGACTTCATCATCCACTATTGGATCATCCCTCTTAGGCGTACAGATCTGACCATAGTCACGCCGGAGAAGATTTGAGGGTCGGGTTTTTATACGTCTCCATTTTTAGTTTTAATACAATATATACAGTATTTCGCTTGGCCAAAAACCGCCATCTCCAACGAACTTTCTTCTCTTTTTTTTCTATTTAGGTATAGTGATACAAATGCATTGTATTCAGTACAAATACATTCAAATACATTGTATTTTTGTATAAATATATATTTTTAATACAACCGAATATCACTGTGTTTTGTGACTTTTTGTTGTTTGAAAATAGTCGAGTTGAATACGGTGAATTGAATACAATGTATAATAGTGAGTAACGAAATATGTGAATTGAATACAATATATACAGTCGAATTGAATAGAATGGTATACACCCTATTTCTTGATTTTTTGTTGTTTAAATACAACTTAATTCAATATAGTGAAATTAAATGCAATTCAATATTGTGCTTTCCGTTATTAAACACTCGTAATCACTATCTTTTAGGCGGATTACCTCACTGTATTTATAAATACATTCACGCGAATACATGAAATATATAATTAAACAGCTGTAATCCCTATTTTTAGGCGGATTACCTCACTGTATTTATAAATACAGTCGTGCGAATACATGGAATACAGCATAGTAGCAGTAAAATTTATGTAGAATTGATTTTGTTGAATTAAATTAGGAGTGATACACGCTAATTGATCCTCTTTCCATTATTAAATAGTTGGATTCCCCTATTTTTAGGCAAATTCTGCTACAGTATTCATTAATACAGTAAGCGCGAATATAGCCAATTCAATCACTGTATTTATTAATACCTCACTGTATTTATAAATACAGTCGCATGAATACATGGAATACAACACAGTGGCAGCGAAATTTATGTAGAATTAATTTTGTTGAGTTAAATTAGGAGTGATACACGCTAATTGATCCTCTTTCCGTTATTAAACAGCTGGACTCTCCTATTTTTTAAGCGAATTCCGCTACTGTATTCATGAATACAATAGCGCAAATACAGCAAATACAGTCGCGTAACAACTAAATAATAACTATAGGAAGTAATTATGTATATGGTAGCTATATGAAGCTAATTGCCACTAAACAGTTGTGGTTTCTGAAAATTCCTCCATTGTTTATCATCCACTTTGACACGTAAAAATTGCACGGGGCGCCCTATTTGGTCGCCCCTATTTAACCTATACCCATTTTTTTAATGTTTTAATTTGTACCCACTTTTAAAATAACTTCAGCCCCTTTCTCCTCCTTCATTTTGTTCTTCTTCTTCTTCTTTCTTCTGTTGTTGTTAGTGCTGCTATGAATATACAATAATATGCTTAAATCTTTTGTCTCCATAAAAACACAACAGCAAAACTAGGAGCATGCAAGGATAAGTCATGAACTAGACGAGATCTATAGAGCCTTAGCATTTGATGTATAAACTCTATACCGTAGAAGTGAAACTGATTATATCTTGTGAAGATATGATCAATTGGTCCATGGAACAACAACAACTTTGTTGGGTACATTTAAAAGGTTATATATAGGTTCACAGACTAATTCTGTTACTCTATGATAAGTTAGGATTTTAAAGTGTTTATGTCCCTACTTGCCTATGCTTTGAATATAAATTGATACAAAAACAATCCCAAAATGGTCACAAGTTGTGCTTGATTGCAGGGTTGATTGACAAAGTGACGAAATGTCAAAGATCGGCTCAAAAAAGAGTGAAACCTGCTCAAGTATCAAAGACCAAGAGAAGTGAAGAAAAAGGGACCTAGTGCGGACCGCGTAACAATGACCGCGACCGCACTAGGAGGTTCAGAGACTGGACATTTTCAAGCATAAGGTCACACGGCCGCGGTAGGATTCACGCGGCCCGTGGAGAAGCTTCGCGGCCGCACTCCTGCTCTGTGCGGTCCGCGTTCATAGGGTTCAGCAAAGGGCATTTGTCCTCACGGGGTCCGCGGTACACTCCCACGCGGTCCGCATCCCCCCGTTCAAGTCATCAAACAATTGAAGCCCAAGAGCCAGTGCGATCGCGATCCATTTTGTGCGACCCGCACTGACCCCACAGGGGTATTTTTGTCCAGTTTTTCCAGCCTAGTATAAATAGATTATTTTACTATTTTTTCAGGAGGGTGTCGACGCCCACTTTTTATACGGGTCGAAATTGGGTATACGACATTGGGAGGACAACTCTATTCCCTTTCGAGAATTGGGTTTTGGAATTTTGAAGAATCGCCACCTAATGATTATAGTGCATTAGGACACTTTAAGAAAGGTTTGAGTTGGAAAAAAACTAGAGTTCGGGTAAGGGCTAGAAATTATCTCGAGGGGAAGGTGTTAGGCACCCCTCAAGATCCACTAGTGTGGTCCCGGCCATGTTACAATTGTGACTTTACAAGTAAACAATCAAGGCTCAAATAAGGACTTGCATACAACATTGCAATTAGGTTGAAAACTTTTGAAGGTAAGTAGAGAGGATAGAAATTTATGAAAAAAAGATTTGAATGGTTTCACGAGAAGAGATGAAAGCAAATAAGGGGAGGGGGTCCTAGGTTTACGATTAATATGGATCACTTCAATGCAATACCTAGAAATCACTCCTCAAAAAAAAGGGGTCGTACGTGATATTAGAGCATCGTTCATCATCTTTATATCTACCCTTCCCTCCCCGTTAAGGTATTAAAGCGCGGAATAGTATCGTTACTTATTGCATGCTATTACCCGTCCCAATCCTATCAGTCCCGGAGTCATATGGGACTACTAATCCTAAAGTGGAGGGAGCTGGGGCTTTTGCAGTTTTTTAAAAAGGATAAAATTCTAAGGCGACATTTAAAACATATACAGCAAGTATTGGGAAAGCAAGTAAGCAGATATGGCTCAAATAAACCTCCTTAAATCAGAGAAAATCATATAGTTTAGCATGTCTTACACGTATTGATTAGGTCTGAATTAAACTTAAACATTAAGGCAGGCTGATTTATCACATATTTTCAGATAAGAAGTCCGAATTAGGCCTGCCTGCTGGTTGTAATTATCAAAGACTGATGCAATTATAGTTTTTATCCTAAAGCTTGCCTAGGTGTTAAACGGAACCTATATGCATGATATCTATTAGTTTCAGAAATAAAGAAGTAAACTGATTGCAGAAAAAAGAATTGTCAATTACAGGGACATAAGATCTGCAGGCGTTAAACATTATTGCTACTGATTTTAGGCTTATAAGTGAGTTGACGAATCAGGTTTGGTTGACATCTCCTATAGGCATGCTTTCTAGGCGTTACTAATTTTAAGCGTCGTTATTGTCATGCAGAAATCCTATAGGCAGGTCATCTATATGCAGTTAGTTATTTAAATCTTATAAACAGGTTTGCCTAGTGACAGATGCATATGCAAAATGCAGGAAGTCCTATAGGCATATTACCTATATGATATGCAGAATTTCAAAAACGACTTATAGACATGGTATCTATATGAAGTGCAGAAAAACCTATGAACATGGTATCTACATGAAATGCAGAATTTCAGAAGTATAGGAATTCCCTATGAACATGGTATCTACCTGGGATGCAGAATTTCAGAAGTATAGTAATTCCCTATGAACATGGTATCTACATGAGATGCAGAATTTCAGAAGTATAGTAATTCCCTATGAACATGGTATCTACATGAGATGCAGAATTTCAGAAGTATAGTAATTCCCTATGAACATGATATCTACCCCTTTGCATGCAGGACTGACCCTCCCTTTTTCACTAACACCCCAGTAGTTTATTACAAGATTATTACAGACCAGAATGAATAAGAAAAAGATAAGAAATATATCAGGAATTAAAGATTCCAACCACGGAGAGCCTAATTCAGACCCCAGGTCTGAAATATGAAATAAACCAACTTCCAAAGATCAGATTTCCAAAGCCTTTCTCTTATTTGGGATGTGTCAAAGTTCCAAGGAGCTTCAAGAACTCCAGGCAATGCTTACACCCCCAAATATCATTGCAGAATCAGATTATAGTGCAGTGTGGAAGGGCCAGCCTTCAAATGTCCAAGCTCAAAGGGAACTCAAAGTCCCAAGGCAAGGCTCATAGGAGGGGGGGCGGAACTTAGAGGCTAGGAGTAAGTGCAAGTGCAATAGAGGGGAATTAGGGGAAGTCCAGCGTAAACTGGTGGTCATACCCAACAATAAGGAGTGCTGGCACACCCTAACCAGTCTACTAGGCCACATTTTGGAAGTTAAGATCCATTGAGGATCAGGTTCAGACCTGAGCAGCAATTTGGATATTGCCAGGCCATAAACCTTAACTCAAACACATAGAAGGGAGTAGGGGTATGGGGAATTCACAACAAACAGCAGATGCAAAGAGAGAGTAGCATATTCAATACAGAACATGAACAGGAAAGTAGCCAAAAGTGTAGTAACTGTAAAGTAAACACATAGGGATGATGCTGGAATCAAAATTAGGACATACCAGTTTCAGGGAAATAAATAAGTGAAAGCAAAAGTCTTGTAAGCCAAATTGCAAGCAAGTAGTACAAAAGATCTCAAAAGAGAGTAGAGAATTGAAAGAGTATTGTAGTTGAGAGTGTGCGTGTAAGAGTATGCAATTCAAAGTGTGTTCAAGTGCAGAAGGGTAGTCCCCTTTTATAGTGCAGAAAACAAGTAAGAAAAGGTAAGGAAATAGTTTGCAATCAATCACATAAAGTCTCCCTTTGGTTAAGGGATTCTGATTTCGAACGGGCATAAGATAATTAAGGAAAGAATTTGATTAAAACCTTTTCCAAAGTAACATAATAAGGGTAAATACACAGGGTTTATTTAAGGCAAAAGTCCAATGGTACATGGTTTGTGAAAAAGAAGGAAAGGGAATCAGTCAAACAGCCAGTAAAATCAAAGCTGCAAGCTTTGTTCGAATGAACCAAGTTAGAAAAAGGGTAAAGAAAGGTTCAATTAGGGAAAATCAGTAACAATCAAGTAAACACCATTAAAGGAATTCGGAATCAATTAGTAGTTGGCAAAACCTTTTGAAAGAAGAGTTCTCATATATAAAGCACACAAATATGTGAATCAAGAAGGGGCTGTCAAATTATTTAGAAGAGAGTTTAATCGAAGAGAAGTTCAGAATCATAAGCAAAAAGATACAGGTTCAATTTGCAGACTCATAGTGAGTCTGAGAGTTCAGGGTCCCAAAGTGGAGCCTTAACTCGAACACAAAAATCAAAATCGTCAAAGGAAACCCCCAAATCCTAGGGTTTCAAAATTGAATCAGACATGGAAGTGAGAAAGCAAGTCATTTGTTTCAGAGTCTCAATAAAACAGATATGATAGCATGTTTGAATGACAAAGGAAGAAAAATCATGAAGAACATATTTGAGAAAACTCGGAAGCTAAACAAGTTCAGAAGAAGGAGATAATACAAACGTGAACACAAGTAGATGAAGCATGTAAGAACATGAACAGAGTTCAGTAAACAAGATCAAATAACTTAACGGTAAACACACATAGTAAAAGAGTAAAGAAAACTAAGCAGGGATTAACATGCATAGCAGAAAAGAAAAGGTAGAAGACAGTACATGCGTAATAAAGAGTAATCACACCAACAGGGTATGGACAAACACACATAAAGTAAAGAAGAAGAAAAACCAGAAATATTTTTCCCAAAAAATCCTTTCAAAAACCCTAAAATCGAAGAGAAACGATTTTGAAAAGAAACTTTTGGGGAAAACACTTTAGATGGCAAGAAAAACATAGATACAGTATAGATCTAAGCAAATAACGGTGAAAGGACCTTGAATAGCTTAGGGTTTCGGAGAAACCCTAGAAATGAGAAAGGCTTGGAAACATGTCCGATCTTGAGTCGGAGAGGTCAAGAATCAGGCTCCTGAGTCTTGAATATGCCGGAGCATGGCCGGAGGAGCCATGAAATCAAAGGTCTGAGAAGATCGGAGAGGGAATCGTCGAGGTCAGGCCTCGAAGCTTCGAACAACCCTGGCTTACTGGTGAAGATAGGTGAGTACCAACTATCCATGGCCTGAGAAGCCATGGATTCCGGTGACCGGTGGTTGAAAAGGGGGTAGGAGGAGGCTAGGGTTTCGGAGAGTTTTTGAGAGGGTTTGGGATTCAAAGGCGGCGGTCCAGGTGAGAATGAGGGATTAGGGTAGTCACCTGTGTTTAATTATGGTAGGGCGAATAGTGGTCGTTGATCCGAATGATCAACGGCCTAGATTTAAGAAGGTATTTGGGGAACCGGGTTGGGTCATTTGAGTTGGGTTAGGGGTTGAGTTAAAAGGAATTGGGTTGGTCCGAATTTGAGTTTGAAATTGGGTCAATTTTCAGCTAAAATCGAAATGTAATGGGGCTACAATTGAAACGAACTGAGGCCAAAATTTAAATAACCAGTTTCCCCCTTTTATTTTATAAAAATAGTAAAAAATGATTTTGAAAGCAAATTAAAAGCACTGGATCCGTTAATAGTATATAAATATTAATTTAAAAATATTGGAACCAGTTTCATAATTATAAAATGCTATTAAATCTTAAAGCATGCTAAAATTGCAATTATATGCAATTTAGCTTTTAAAATACCAAATTAATTTGTAAAAATATATGAAAAGTAACCTACCTATATTTTGGTATAAATATGAGAATAAAATAAGTTATTCACCAAAGTGATAATTTTGGAAATAATTATTGAGCAATAAATCAATTTAAAAATCTTTTAAAAAATTGGAAAAATACTAAAACACTTGGGCATACTTATATATGTATGTATATGATATTTGAAAGTATTTGCATGTAAAAGAAATACATAGGGAAAAATTGGGTATCAACAGAGGGCGGTCAGATTTGAGAACAGAAGAACAATTGCGCTTGGTGTTGTAGTCATTTTTGGCATATTTGCTTCCCATTAACAATAGATTATTGTAGTTTCTTCTTAGTAATTAATTAATATGTGTAGTTCTTCATCTATTTCTTCAGTTTCTTCTTTAATTATGTGTAGCTAAACCCATTAGCTAGGGTTGTGGCTCAACCCTAGTGTGGGTAATTGATGGGTGTTGCCATCTAGGGTTAGATTGACTATGAGTGTTTGTTATTTGGGTTGATTTTATGATTTAATTTAGAATTGGTGGTTGCAAACACTGATTCAAGCTTTGTGGGTTTAACTCTTCTTGAGAAAGAGAGTCTATGACCTCAAAATTGACCCAACATGGAATTGGGATGGACTCATGAGAAATGATAGTCACAATTAACGGGTTAAATATCGAGAGAGTAATCACCCTACTTGAACCCTAGTTGCTTGGTCTAATTTGCCAACTCAATTGGTCTCGAGAGAGTCAATTGGGCAAAATGACTCTCTCTACCGAGAGGTATGAGAGTGGGTAAAATTGTGCAACGGTTATAGCATAAGCTCCAAATAAGTCAATCGAACCTAAGTAATATCTACCCGTCAATTAGCCACCAAGGTAATGCCACGACCCTAGTGTGAGCACGTGATTTTTGCCTCATACGAATTACTCCAAAATAATTCCCTAAAAATTAGGTTTTAGCTTTGATTATTTGTTATTTTTAGGAATTATTGCGTGATTTTTCTGATTGTTTGCATATGTTTGTGTGCATGTTTAATTTTATTAATGCATTAAAAATACAAAAAATATAGCATTTGCATTTAAGATTTGATTTTTTACATTTTTGGAATTAATTAATAATTAGGTGTTTTACAAAAATAAAAATTCGCAAAAAATAATATATTTTGTATTTTGGTCAAATTGTGTGATTTTCTTTTAATTTAGTATTGCATTATTTGTGATAATTCAGAACTTAAGAGATTGTTAAAAACAGAAACTTAAAGGTAATATTGGGGATTGTTTAAAAAAAAGGGTATTCACCTAATTTAGAAGCTTCTCAATAGTGGTAGGGTTAGAATTACATTAGCGAGTTTAAGTGGACAATTAAGAAATAAAAAGCTGAAAATGATAATGGGAATGACACTAATTGATTAATTTAGAGAAAATAAGTTAGTGGGGATAATTAAAATAAAGGAAGGGATACTAGTAATGGGGATGACATTAACTGAGTGCCTATAAGAGGGGAATTCGGAAGGAGAAGAAAATAAGAGGGGGGCGGAGAGAGCGGTATACACTCGATATACACTCTGGATACACTGGATATACAAGGGCAGAGAACTAAGAAAACTTGGAAGAGATTCTGAGAGAGGGAGACAAGAAAACATTCTGAAAATACTGGAAAAAAAACTGGAATTTACTGTTTCATTGATTTCTATTTTCTGGTTTTCAATTTCGAATTGGCTGAAACCATCTTCCATATATTGTTTCATTGAACTATCTGAGGTTAATAGCTGGATTAAAACTGGGACTGTTTTGTTACTGCTGGTGATTGCTGTTGTTTTTACTTCTAATCTCACCCCCCTTTTGACTTTCATTTCCAGGTATTCCTTCATACCCTTTGCTAACAAATGAAGTGCCACAAGTTGGAACCAGATTGAATTTGTATACAGATTTGGATGTTCGAATTGGAATTTGAATAATAGTCTTGTTTGAATGTTAAATTCTATTAGCTTCTGCTGTTTATACTTTTGTTTTCTTGTTATGATTCATGTGTTAAGTTGTCCAACTGTGCTCAAGGTATAGATTGTATACAACAATAGCTTCTGCTGAAATTTTGGCTATGTATGTATAGATTGCCTGGTCTTAACTGTAACCAATTGATGTTTCCATATAGTTTATGCCTTAGTTTAAAAGGGGATTATTGTTGATTGATATATATAAAGTTCTTATTCATGCCCCGACTCGTTTTTCTCCCCTCCTCAACGGTTAAAAAGATTATGAGAGATCACTGGTAGGTATGGCTTCAGGGATTCGATCCTGAAGTCCTTGCTTGCAGCCGGCGTTGCCAAAATATTCAGGCCCTTCCGCTAATAAAATGGTTTAATAAGGCCTTGTTGTTTGGAAGGGACTTCTCAAGTACTTTAGTGTTAAATAATTAGGGTCTTAAAAAATGGAAATTTGAGGCAAGCCATAGTTAGACACTTAGTAACAAATGGCTCTTGTGTTAATTTCATAATGTAGAGGTAAAATAATAAATATTCCTAGAGAAACCTTTAGGGCCGTTTAAAATATTATCGTGATTGTGGACATGTTCGCGTGACATAATTACGAATTTTCAAAAATAAATTAAGGTCCGCGTCCGCGCGACTTTGACTAAGTTTTTTTTTTCTTAAATAAATTAAGTGTTGTGAATTGTGTACACGTACACGTGACATGACTCTTGACACGCCAAACCACACGAGTATACGTATGCATAACTCGATAATTCTTTAAGTACGAGTAAATCACGTAATTAAAAGCGGTAAAGGTAAAAATGCATGTAGTTTCTAAACACATAATTAAATAATTTAAGCCAAGTATAAATGGTTAAGCGACCGTGCTAGAATCACGGAATTCGGGAGTGCCTAACACCTTCTCCTGGGTTAACAGAATTCCTTACCCGGATTTCTGGTTCGCAGGCTACAATACAGAGTCAATCTTTTCCTCGATTTGGGATTCGAACCGGTGACTTGGGACACCATAAATTATCCCAAGTGGCGACTTTGAATCTTTAAATAAACGAATCCCGTTTCGATTGTCCTTTGATTGGAAAAACTCCCTTATACACTCCTTCGGGTGTAGGTAAAAAGGAGGTGTGACAGCTCTGGCGACTCTGCTGGGGATCGAACCCAGAATCTCTGGTTCAGGGTTCAAGAATTCGAGCTTAGAATAATTGTTATATTTGGCTTTATTTATTGTCTGGTTTTATTTACATGGTTGGGCCTAATGTGCTAAATGCTGCTTTTACCGCTTTGATATTTGGTTGGACTGTATATAAATTGTTACGAAACCCTCCTCTCTCTGAGTCTTCCAAATCATCTGGGATGTGTGCACTTCGTGTGACTTCTTTTCTGTTAGAGTCATATCCCAATTTTAGAACGAGGTTCTGACAAGTTGCAAAGCCGGTGAAGCTTCTGTATTCCCGGTACGCTGCTCCCCCCCTCGGCTCGAGTTGTCCGCTCGGGTAAGCCAAGTCTAGAACAAACAAACCTAGGTTTTTAAACCTAGTATAACAATACCTCATGTCGGATCCCTAGTAGGAACGTTTGTTTGCATCATGTGCATTTTAACTTTGGGGACTCAACACAGGGGTTGGGTCCGTCTAGGACAGGCGTACCCAAAATAACAGACCATCTTGATGCATCCTATGTGCTACATGTTGCATTTCTTCGAGGGTAAAAGGGTCATTTGGTGGACTAATGATAGTTGAGGGCAAATGAAAAAAATGAAAAAAAAAGAAAAAAAGAGAGAGGGTGAAGTGTTAAGATAAAGCGAGTGGGGCCTAATTATGTTTTCTGTTACATTTTGTTAAGAGAAAAGAAAAAAAAAGAGCTTGGAAAATTCAAAAGATTTTTATACTTTTTCATCATTTTTCAAAAATCAAAAATCAAAAAAAGGGAAAAAGAAAATAAAAAAAAAGAGTTTACATGTTTCATCATTTTTTCAAAAAAAAAGAGAGAAAGAAAAAAACATATTTTCTCTAAATTAGTTGTTATTTTTACTTCTCGCCCGTATCCTATCAGCCCGAACTACACGAACCTGATTCTCGTCTCTCGGGGCGGGATACGTAGGCAACCCACAAAGGGTCCGGTCTTCCTAGTAAATCTTAGGTTCTTGGCTTTGCGGGGTCTTAGCCAAATTTTGCACTTCTAGCCACCTTTTGGCCAAATAAGCTATTTTGCAAAAATAGCCTCAATCATGTCTTGCATGTGTCCAGTAGGGAGTGTTATTGTCTCACATAGTGTTGGTTTAAAGTTTTCTCATACATGTGTGGATTTATTTACCAGAGTTTGAGCATGACAGACACCCCGTGACCATCCAGTCAGGATCGCTCAATCAGGAGTTGCTTAAGGAGATTTGTTTTATTTTTATGTTTTGAGTCCGTTCTTCATTTTATGTCTGTCTTTTACTTTCTAGTTTTGTACAATAATGTCAAGTCTTTTGTTATTGTATTTTCTTCTTTATATTTGAAAAACATGTGTTGTAACTCAAAAATCCAGAAAAAAGAGATATTGCATTTTATATTTTCGTTATAAGTTTTCTTTAGATTACTAATTCTAGAAATGGGAAAAAGAAAAATTTTTGAGGTTATTTTTCCTTTAGGCAATCAATATCTAGGACTTAAAATGAATTGTTTTTATGTTTCCTTTAAGTATATTAGGACCAAAATTCCAAAACAAAAAGAGAATTTTCTTTTAGTACTTCTTTAAAAGCTTTATTTAAGGTTTTAATTCAAAATCTAAAAAAATTTTCTTTTGAGAAGTTTCTTTGGGAAATTAGTGAAAAATGAAAGAAAAAATATTATTAGGATATTGTACATAGAAGAGAAAAAAAGACAACATACTTTACCTTTGATTTATTTTCGGAGTTTCTCTTTTAGGCAATCAAAATTGAAATCAAAAATATTTTTTTTTTGCTTGTTTCGAAATCTTGCGTCAAGATATCAAATGAAAATTCAAAATATTTTTCTGTGGTTTATTCTTTAGATTTTCTTCCTAAAAAAAAAAGAATCAATTTTTTTTTCTCTTCTACGATTTTCCATTAATAATTCCCATAGAGTATTTGTTTCCAAGAGAGAGAAAAAATATGTGTTCGTTAAGCTTGAGTTTGGAATAGGTTATAGAACATTCAGTTCAGAAAATTCAAATTCTTTTAGTTCTTTTTCTCATCAGAGTAGTCATTAAGGTAAAAAAAAAATGTCAGTTTGTTTACTTTATTCCCGATCTTCCAGAACTACGCAAAGATTTGATTCATGCGGCGTCATGATACGTAGGCAACCTACATAGGGTTCGATCGAATCATTTATTTTTTTAATAGAAAAAAAAAGAAGGAAAAAAAGGGAAAAAAGAAAAGAAAAAAAAGGGTGAAATTATGGGACGTGAGAAATGAGAGGAAAGAAAAGAGTGATAATTAGAAAAAAAAAAAGGAAGGAAAATGATCAGCAAGTGCTAGAAAAGCAAAGAAAAGGGAGGTTGAAATGGACAAATAGGGATGATGCCAAGTGACTTTATGACCCTCGAAGTCATTCTAGAATCATTAATTGTTGCTAGGTGCATTGCATGCAATGTGATATTTTTGCTATTAAATGCCCTAACGCTAACGTGATAGCTTCATTTTGTTGTATTTACAAAAGAAGGGTGGTTGGTTTGTGGTTCTTAAGGTAACTCATCCATTCAACACAAGGCCAAAGGGCAAGGTAGCCATGACTAGCAAAAACTTGGACACAAGAGTTGTTGACCCGTCAAGGGAGTTTGTGGAGTCGGAGTCTGAATTGAAAAAGGAGTTCCAAAAGGTGAAACAACAGATGGCAGAAATGTATCAGTCTTGGATCAGTGGGCATCCTCCACCTTCATTCTCCACTAACTACACTGAAAACCCTACAACTATCCCATCACTATCACAAGTCCAGGTTCCCACTGCTGTTGATATCTCCCCACAATCTTTTCACACTCCACCCCTCAAAAGCACATCATATCCCGCCCCTTTGACCACTCATGCTCTTGTAGTTCCTCCCCCAGCTACTTTTCCTCGATCCTCTAACGAGGTTGTGTTCAAAGTCCCTGATGCCCAACACTATGCACCAGAACCAACTTTCAAAGTCTCAGATTCATACTCTCTCGCTCCTCCTTTTGAGCCTCCCGGTGAAACTGAAAAGCTTGCTAAGACAGTGGAGCAAGATGAGATATCCAGGAAGGTGAAAATCTTAGAGCAGTCTTTAAGAAACATGCAAGGGATAGGGAGCCAGATGAGCGTGGCTTACAAAGACTTGTGCTTGTTTCCTGACGTCCAACTACCTGATGGGTTTTTGATGCCAAAGTTCGATTTATATGACGGGTATGGAGATCCCATGGCCCATTTGAGAGGCTACTGCAGTAAGATGAGAGGCGTCGGTGGGAAAGACAAATTATTGATGGCGTACTTCAGTCAAAGTCTGGGTGGGGAAGCTCTGGAGTGGTACACCCGCCAAGATGCTGGCAGGTGGTACACGTGGGATGATATGGCTCAGGCATTTGCCAGGCACTTTCAGTACAATATAGAAATTGTCCCAGATCGCATGTCCCTCGCCAAGATACAAAAGAAGCCTAATGAAAGCTTTAGGGAATACAGGCTCAAATGGAGAGAGCAACTGCCAGAGTCCATTCTCCCATGGAAGAAAAAGAGATGGTCGAGTACTTTCTTCAAGCTCAAGAACCAACTTACTTTGGGCATTTGATCACGGCTGTGGGTAGGTCTTTTAATGATGTGGTAAAAATGGGAGAAATGGTAGAAGATGGGCTGAAGTCTAGCAAGATCATGAGTTATTCTGCTTTAAAAGCCACAACACAAGCAATTCAGAACGACACAGAAAGCTCGCTGGGTCAGAAGGAACACGATGATGTTGCCATGGTCGTTTCAGAGTCACGACATGGACCAAAGGGTACGCCTCACCAATATACCCAGCCTCAACTCCAACCCCAAACCTATCTCCGAGCTCCACATAATCCACCTCAGTATTATCCTCTGAACAATGTCTGGTCATCTGCCCAACCACCAGGTCACTCCCTATGGCGAGCGCCAACACCGCATAATGCATTCTTGCCTTCACAACATTTTCGAGCACCCAACAACCCAAGAAAACATGGGCAGGGAAGGGAACAAAGGCAAAGAAATATTTTCACGCCAATTGGGGAGTCCTACACAAGCTTATTTGAAAAGTTAAAGCATTCTGGTATGATTGAGTCGCTCCTCGGCTATACTCCAGACCCATATGCAAAAGGCTTTGATCCTACTGTACGATGCATGTACCACTCTAATCTCCAAGGGCATAGCATTGAAGATTGTTGTTCCTTGAAAATGGAAATAGAAAGAATAATTCAAGAAGGGGTAATTGTGATCAATGACAGTGACAGGGAGCACGCAAACCCTCTTGGGAACTTGTTGACTGAAGTTGATGATATTGAAGTTAGTAATGGTCTTGGCAATATTGATGAGGAACTCAGTGGCTAAGATGTCGTTCTTGGTAATTGGAAAGACGCTCCATTTCTTGGTCAGTCGGAGAGGAGTTTTGGTGGTTTATTTTGTTGTCATTTCTGTTGTCCGGGTTATTTTCAAGGTTGTAATCCGGATATTATCTTGTGACTCAAACCCTTCTATCCTTTTATTTTGCCTAGTTTGTTTAGTCGTAGTAGCTCGTTTAGTGTTGTCTAGGTTTGTTCCAAGGTTGTAACCCCGGTTTAGTCTGTTTGTTCTGTTGTTCAAACCCTTTCACCATCTGTCTAATACAATTTTCTGTTTTCTGTTATTTCTAGTCATTTTTGTTTAGTTCTCTTTTCCTTTTATGGTTCTTTTCCTGTTAACTCTAGTGACATGACATGAACGCGTAATTCTCAGTCTGGTCTTAAAAAGTTAATTTAGTCATGAAGCAATAAAACAATTTTGAAGATGATAGAGACATTTGAGGGAAATAAGTAATGGCATTTTGAGATCATTTCAAGCCCGAATTGCGTGAAACTGGGGCAGATAGAACATAGAGAAACCCTATTGAAATGCATCCTGTCGCATCAGGTTGAAGCCAACGGCAAGTTTTCCCCAAATTGACAGGGGTCGTTCATGGTAATGAGAGTGAGGGTGTTGTCCCATGGTGATTTGTAGTTAACAGATGTAGAAAGCGAATGCGTGGATATGGTTATCAAGTCTGGTACAATCAAAAGATGATACAAATGTTTTCCTTGGTTTGTTTAATTGTGTAGTTTGCACTTGACATGTTTTGGAGATTGGAATGACGAAGGCATTTTGTTCTGCTATCTAAACACTTTATCCTTCGTTACCCCTTTGAGCCTTATTTATTTTCTTTCATACCCCTCTTTCAGAATTAGTGGCAAAGATCAGAAATGCAAGCATGAAAGATAAGTAAAGGAAAAAGAGAAAAGAAAAGAGAGAAAAGAAAAGAAAAAAGACAACAAAACAACAAAAAGTGAAAAAAAAAGAGAAAAAAGAGAAAGAGGAAGAAAAAGGAAAGAAAAAAATACAACAACAAAGGAATTTCTATGTCATGAACTACGTTCGACCTGATTCCTTTTAAGGATACGTAGGCAGCCTCACGGTTCGGTCTCATCAAAAGAAAATCCAAAAGTCCCCAAGCAAGAAACTGGGGCAGAAGTTGTGGTAGTTGTAAGAAATCTGATTCCGAAAGTTGTAATTTTGAACCCAATTGAGTTGTTTTGAGCCTTTTGATACCCTTTCTTCCTAACTCCATCCAAAAGCCCACATTACGGTCCAAAGAAAGACCTTCCGACCAGTCTTCGAGACATGCCAAGTCGAGCAAGCAGAGGTGATTCATATGAAGGGCAACACTCTGGTTCAAGCAAAAAAAGGAGAGAATCTTATTGATGAAAACCCCCACGGGTACCGCAAGGCGATGAAAGCTGAGAGAAATAAAAAGTGAGAGAGTCTTATTGGTGAAAACCTTCACGGGCACCTTGAGGCGACTGTAAGATGAGAGAAAAGAACAAAACGAGAGAGGCTTGATGGTGAAAACCCTCCGGGCACTACAAGCCGAATAAGGATTGTGAATCAGATTGGATAATCGGAGCATTGAAGCCCAGTTTCATGGTTTAAGGGTACAACAAGAATTGAACATCAGATTTGCTTCACAGAATAGGCCACAAGTGCATGTCATGGCCATTAGAGTTGGTATCCACGTCTGATAGGTTTCTACTTTGTAGTTTTCTTGTTAGGAATAATCTCTTCCCTTTGTCCTATACTCTATGCCTTTTGTCTAGGTTACTCCCTCTCTTTGAGTCTGTTTGGTCAAAACAAGTGAGAAATGACTTCAAAATTTGCCACCAGCTTTCCAATTGCACAAAATGGGGTCTGGCTAGCACATCAAAGTGTCACAAGTCAGGAAAAACAATAAGAGCACTGAGCTGATAACAATCAACATACTTTGGGATCCTTGTGAAACACAAAGGTTTGGTACATATCAAGTCATGGACAATGCAACGGGTGGATGGTATTAGGTGAAAAGATCAAAGGTATCTTCTGTGGTAAGATTGACAAAAATGGTTAACTAGTGACAAACGAGGTTTTCCAAGTAGAAATCAAAACTAGCATGGCAAGTGAAGGAGCAATAGACCTCAAGGCCAAGGCCAGTGGTTTAATTCAAGAAAGAACAACATACGCACTGAGTGGGTGGCAATTGTCGTACTTTGAGATTCATGTGAAAACACAAGTGTTTGGTAAATGTCGGTTTATGAGCAATGCAATAGATAGAGGGTATTGGGTCTGAACGGAGAAGAGGTATTTTCTGTGATATGGGTGATAGAGAAATTGGTTAGTCAATAAGCAAGCAACGTCTTTCAAGGTGAAATCAAAGTTATAATGGCAAGTGAAGGAGCAATCGTCGCAAAGTCAAGGTCACAAACCAACCACCATATTTAAACTCACAAGTTTTCTTTGTCTGAAACAGGGACAGAAGCTGTGTTCATATCAAAGCTGGGAAGCTTGAAATTTTCAGGTGTAATGCCCCAATTCTGCTTACGCAAAGGCTATTGAGAAGATCACACATAACCCGTAGGAGATGCACTTCCTAGTCTGGGTTTTCAAGTTATATTTTGTTGTAGGAGACGCACTTCCTAAACTGAGATTTTACCCTTTAGGAGACGCACTTCCTAGTTTGGATCATATGAGTTTGAGTCACTGATGGTTTTACCTCTAGGAGAGGCGCTTCCTAGTCTAAGTCTTCCAAATTATATTTTGTTTTAGGGGACGCACTTCCTAAATTGATAGTTCATCCGTAGGAGACACACTTTCTAGTTTGAGTCATTGATGTTTCACCCATAGGAGATGCACTTCCTAGTCTGGGTAGTTCAGGTTATATTTTTGTTTTAGGAGACGCACTTCCTAAATTGAGATTTCACCCCCTAGGAGACGCGCTTCCTAGTCTGGGTAGTTCAGGTTTTATTTTTGTTTTAGGAGACGCACTTCCTAAATTGAGATTTCACCCTTAGGAGACGCACTTCCTAGTCTGGGTAGTTCAAGTTATATTTTTGTTTTAGGAGACGCACTTCCTAAATTGAGATTTTACCCCTAGGAGACGCACTTTGTAGTCTGGGTCGTTCAGGATATATTTTTGCTTTAGGAGACACACTTCCTAAATTGATATTTTCTCCTAGGAGACGCACTTCCTAGTCTGGTTCATTTAAGTTCATTCGTAGGAGACACACTTCCTAGTTTAAATCATTGAAGTTTCACCCCTAGGAGACGCACTTCCTAGTTTGGGTCTTTCGGGTTATATTTTTGTTTTAGGAGACGCACTTCCTACATTGAGCTTTCCCCTAGGAGACGCAATTCCTGGTTCCATGCACTAAAGTTATACCCTTAGGAGACGCACTTCCTAGTCTGGGTTTTTTTAGGATACACTTTTAGGAGACGCACTTCCTAGTTTGGATCGTATGAGTTTTAGTCACTGAAGTTCTCACCCCTAGGAGACGCACTTCCTAGTCTCGGTCATTTAAATCTATTTCTAGGAGACACACTTCCTAGTTTAAGTCATTAATGTTCCACCCCTAGGAGACGCACTTCCTAGTCTTGGTATTTCAAGTTATATTTTGATTTACAATATTGCTAACAACTCACAAATCTTCCTAGTGCAAACTTGGGGAAGAAAATTTTCTTTGTTTTGTCTATTTTGTTGTAATTAGGCACCCACCTGGAGAACAAGAGGAGACAACTCAAGTTTCTAAGGAAAGCAGTTTCGAAGGAAGACAGTTCAAGTTTCAGGGGAAATGGTTCAAGGTGCAAGGGAAAATAGTGTCAAGTAACAAGAGAAGACGGTTCGAGTTCAACAGTCAGGCGTCCACCTGAAGAAAAGGAAAAGCATCTAAAGAATACCATTCAAGTCAGCCACAAAGGAACTTATGAGGAAGATACAAGTCAACAAGGCAACAACAATCACAAGATCAAGTTTGGAAATAAATCTTTGTAAAGCATAGATTATAGATTAGTCTAGCTTCTTCATTTTTGTCATGGTGTAATAAGGGGGTCAGTAGGCAGTATCAGCAGCAGCAACAGCAGTAACAGCAAAACCGCAGCTTCATGGTAGTCCCAGCCGCCAAAACTTCCCGAACTACATTGACCTGATTCCTTTATAGCCAAGGATATGTAGGAAACCTTTGAAGCAGAGGTTTGGTCAAATCTTTCAAAAAATGCTTCCCACGGAGTGTTCAAACAGGCAAAAATCGCGTATCCGCTCACTTTATCTTTGCACGAAAACTCTTCGTGTTTCCGGACAAAGAGGGGCAGCTGTGAGCACGTGATTTTTGCCTCATACGAATTACTCCAAAATAATTCCCCAAAAATTAGGTTTTGGCTTTGATTATTTGTAATTTTTAGGAATTATTGCGTGATTTTTCTGATTGTTTGCATATGTTTGTGTGCATGTTTAATTTTATTAATGCATTAAAAATACAAAAAATATAGCATTTGCATTTAAGATTTGATTTTTTATATTTTTCGAATTAATTAATAATTAGGTGTTTTACAAAAATGAAAATTCGCAAAAAATAATATATTTTGTATTTTGGTCAAATTGTGTGATTTTCTTTTCATTATTTGTGATAATTCAGAACTTAAGAGATTGTTAAAAACAGAAACTTAAGGGTAATATTGGGGATTGTTTAACAAAAAGGGTATTCACCTAATTGAGAAGCTTCTCAATAGTGGTAGGGTTAGAATTACACTAGCTAGTTTAAGTGGACAATTAATAAATAAAAAGCTGAAAATGATAATGGGAATGACACTAGTTGATTAATTTAGAGAAAATAAGTTAGTGGGGATAATTAAAATAAAGTAAGGGATACTAGTAATGGGGATGGCATTAATTGAGTGCCTATAAGAGGGGAATTCGGAAGGAAAAGAAAAAAAGAGGGGGGCGGAGAGAGCGGTATACACTCGATATACACCCTGGATACACTGGATATACAGGGGCAGAGAGCTAAGAAAACTTGGAAGAGATTCTGAGAGAGGGAGACAAGAAAACATTCTGAAAATACTGGAATTTATTGTTTCATTGATTTCTATTTTCTGGTTTTCAATTTCGAATTGGCTTAAACCATCTTCCATATACTGTTTCATTGAACTATCTGGAGTTAATAGCTGGATTAAAATTGGGACTATTTTGTTGCTGGTGGTGATTGCTATTGTTTTTACTTCTGATCCACCCCCTTTTGACTTTCATTTCCAGGTATTCCTTCATACCCTTTGCTAACAAATGAAGTGCCACAAGTTGGAACCAGATTGAATTTGTATACAGATTTGGATGTTCGAATTGGAATTTGAATAAGAGTCTTGTTTGAATGTTAAATTCTATTAGCTTCTGCTGTTTATACTTTTGTTTTCTTGTTATGATTCATGTGTTAAGTTGTCCAACTGTGCTCAAGGTATAGATTGTATACAACAATAGCTTCTGCTGAAATTTTGGTTATGTATGTATAGATTGTCTGGTCTTAACTGTAACCAATTGATGTTTCCATATAGTTTATGCCTTAGTTTAAAAGGGGATTATTGTTGATTGATATATATAAAGTTCTTATTCATGCACCGACTCGTTTTTCTCCCCTCCTCAACGGTTAAAAAGATTATGAGAGATCACTGGAAGGTATGGCTTCAGGGATTTGATCCTGAAGTCCTTGCTTGCAGCCGGCGTTGCCAAAATATTCAGGCCCTTCCGCTAATAAAATGGTTTAATAAAGCCTTGTTGTTTGGAAGGGACTTCTCAAGTACTTTAGTGTTAAATAATTAGGGTCTTAAAAAATGGAAATTTGAGGCAAGCCATAGTTAGACACTTAGTAACAAATGGCTCTTGTGTTAATTTCATAATGTAGAGGTAAAATAATAAATATTCCTAGAGAAACCTTTAGGGCCGTTTAAAATATTATCGTGATTGTGGGCATGTTCGCGTGACATAATTACGAATTTTCAAAAATAAATTAAGTTCCGCGTCCGCACGACTTTGACTAAGTTTTTTTTTTCTTAAATAAATTAAGTATTGTGAATTGTGTACACGTACGCGTGACATGACTCTTGACATGCCAAACCACACGAGTATACGTATGCGTAACTCGATAATTCTTTAAGTACGAGTAAATCACGTAATTAAAAGCAGTAAAGGTAAAAATGCATGTAGTTTCTAAACACATAATTAAATAATTTAAACCAAGTATAAATGGTTAAGCGACCGTGCTAGAACCACGAAATTTGGGAGTGCCTAACACCTTCTCCCGGGTTAACAGAATTCCTTACCCAGATTTCTGGTTCGCAGGCTACAATACAGAGTCAATCTTTTCCTTGATTTGGATTCGAACCGGTGACTTGGGACACCATAAATTATCCCAAGTGGCGACTCTGAATCTTTAAATAAACGAATCCCGTTTCGATTGTCCTTTGATTGGAAAAACTCCCTTATACACTCCTTCGGGTGTAGGTAAAAAGGAGGTGTGACACCTAGTGCTCTTCCTTCCCATTAATTACAACTTAGCAATATTCTTCAAGCATAATCTAGCTTTAACCCGTAGTTTTATAATAGTAGTTATAAATACAAAAACTCAAAAGATGCTTGAAGTGACATTAGAAGCACAACTGCAACTCTAGGCTAGACAGAAAATACAACTCCACTTCTAGCTCCCTGTGAAAATTCGATCCCGGATCTCTATTCGGGTAAAAGCTATTGCGATCCGCTCTTCCTACCATAGTGTAGTGTCGAGTCGACAACGATCACTCTAGCACCTAAAATATAATAAAGAGCATCAACAGATGAATCTTGCTTGATTATATTTTCAAAACCACTTTGAGCTGCAAACTGCTAAATGAATTTTCTAACAGAAAGACCGTTGCTTAGAAAACTGATCACTATGACTTATACGAACCCTATTTAATCACATAGATGTCTTAAAACTTTCATTTTTTATAAAAACTTCAGCACTAAATAAGCTGAAGTTTCTACAAATGAACTAAATAACTTCAGCATCTCTGCTGAAGTTTTTGAAAAAGTTTATCCAGGACAAAAAAACTTCAGCTTATTTAGTGCTGAAGTTTTTATAAATGAACTAAATAACTTCAGCATCTTCTGCTGAAATTTTTGAAAAAGCTTATACATGGCAAAAAAACTTCAGCACTAAATGCTTAAGTTTAGAAAATAGAGAACAAAACTTCAGCACTAGAATGCTTAAGTTCAGCAATTACAAATAAAAACAAGTTCCTCAAATAGAGAACAAAACTTCAGCACTAGAATGCTTAAGTTCAGCAAATAGAGAACAAAACTTTAGCACTAGAATGCTTAAGTTCAGCACACTTAGTCTACTTCAGGCCCGACTACTAGAATGCTGAAGTTTTGCGTGATTGCCTTTGCTACTTCAGCCTCGTATGCTGAAGTACCGCGAAAAAGTGGGTACACTTGCAATTTTTTTGCAAAACAGACACAAGTTAAAACGTGACCCAAAAAGCGGGTATAGATGCAAATGCCCCTTTGACACACGCCAAGGCGAAGCCCAATAGGAAGTCCGGCTTGATTCAGCAGAAGCCCGGTCACATTTGGTGTCCAACATAACTACATATTTTAATTGATGAAACCTTGGGTATTTACTGCCAGCTTATCATAAGCTCACTTGTGCAAGCAAATTAACAAGTCTATACGTATGCAATTTCTACAGGCAGTTAGAAGAGTAAAAGAACAGCCACAGAAGGTGTAGTTGAACGTCAAAGAATGTCCAAATCTCACTTTGGGCAACCAAAAAACAAATGATAAGTTATTTCATTTCAATTGTTTCGCTCTGGTGGTATGGAGTTATTCGGTACCTTTACTAAACGAAGGTAGCTAGTATTCGAATGAATATTAATTTAGGTGTACGCAAGTTCAAACATCAATGTTAAAAAAAAGAGTTTATTAATTTTCAATCGGTGCTAATTCTTGGTGTGCTGGCGTTCATGACGACTCTAAAATTATGATTAAACTTATCAAATATTATCTCTGTTTACAGATATTCAAAAAATTTAAAGGACAAATAATATGAACCCGAGATATATAAAAAGCAGAAGACAGATACTAGTATAGATATGCTTCTTACGAGGTAGCAGGTAACAATCGAATGAAGGCTGACATGATTGATCAATTTTCTGTTCACCTATCCTAGGACCGTTGTGTGTGTGTAACAGAAATAACTCAATATAGGTACTACTAGTACCTGGCTTTCAGCTCATCCTCTCATTTTAGGGCCCCTCCCTTCCTCATGTCCCAGAATTGATTTGTTAATTTATTCTAGTTGAGTTTGTTACATCACCTTGCAAATAGGAGTAGCATTTATGTCCCCTATTCACTATGAGGGCCCAATCTTGACTAAATTAGGCTCATTTAGATGTATATATAAGTGTATGTATATGAGCAGGGACGTATTTAAGGATTTACGGGTTCATCGGAATCAGTAGATTTGATTCAAACCTTATATATATGTTAATAAATCTTTCATATAAGTATAAATAGTAGAATTCAAATTCAGTAAATCAAATGAAATGTGGCAACACTCCGAACTCGAAAATCTTATTATTCAAATCATGTATCTACCTTTGTCTAAGAGCTTCTCTGTTACATCCCGTACTTTTGTACGTTGAATTTGTTGTAAGATAATTGACATAAGTTCAAGAACAAGATTATTTTTGAACTTATAAGTATTTATGCTATTTTATAACAAGTGATAAGTAAAGTCGTGAAGGCGAGAGGGTAAACGAGTTGAAGAAAATGAGGTTGGTCGAAGTTTGACATTTTGGAATAAAATACGATCCAAGCCATAATACCCCATATTTATGGACTAGTGCTATACCACATGAACATGATAGCAAGGTATATGAAGTATATTAGTATTTAAGTGAATTGAGAACAAGAAATTAATTATGTGTATAATTGGCTAAATGGGAAATTATAGTGGAAGACAAATTAAATTGAATTATTGAATAATTGGTGTAGTGGATAACATTCCACATGTCACATGGTGGCAGCAACATTAGTGACTAATCTACACCCATAAGTGATGGTGGCACTATTAAACTCAATGTCTCAAGAGAGAAGCTAAGGAGGACATGTGTAAATGGAAAAGGGCTACAATTATGTCTCTTGTTTCACTTGATTTGAGAATGAAATTGAAGAATATATAAGTTCAACATGGTGTAGCAGCAAGGAATGCTAATTTGAGATGATTTTCAACAACATGAGCTCAAAATTTCATGAAAGCAAAGTGTAATCTTTCTCAAAGACAATACACGAATTTTGCGCACCACCTCGATCTCGTAGTTTCGTTTTGGCGCTTTGGTTAATCCGAGCTTTCTTCGATGTAAAGTAAGGTAGAATAAGAGTATTTCATGCCAAATAAGGTAAGAATTTTCCTTTCCTTGGTATGTTTAAATTTGTCTAGGTCATGGGTAAATTGTGGGACGAGAATTATGGAACTAATAGCGGAAAATTATATTTTGACATTTCGGTAATTTTCTAAGTTTTATTGTGGCAGGAAATTGTTTGAGTAGCTTGAGTATATAGTTGGTGTAGTCATTGATATGTGTTTTGAAGGAAAAAAAAGATTAGAGAAGTGTGGTTGATAATCATAGCCGATATTTCCGCTCGTTGTATCATTGTTTAGGTTGCAAAACTTGTTATAAGAATTGCTAGTTGTGTTGCTGTAATACCTTGCCTATGGAAGGCTTGAGGGAATGATAAGAACATGGGAAATACTATCTATTTCATTGTAGGATAGGTTATCTTCCGTTATGTGATTAAGAGAATTGTTCATATGGTTGATAATAGTATTATTCTTGTTATTGTATAGATCGTGAATCGGATTCGAGTTGAGCTCTTGAGCCAGTGGGTTAAGACCAGGATGTTAAGGCTATCCCTTCTTTCCTTTTTGCATGATTCATATGCTACAAACTGTCACGACCCAGAATTTCCACCCTCGGGAGTCGTGATGGCGCCTACTCGTAGAAACTAGGCAAGCCACGAACTTAGAAATCTTTAACTCTTTTGTGTCAATCCTTTTTACAACTTATATTAAAGGGTGATAAACATCTAGATGACAGCAGAATATGAGATTAAAGCGGAAGTCTTAAATAAATATAAAACCAAAAATGTTTCGAAAGTCAACACATGCCTCTACCCAAAAACTGGTGTCACAATATCCACGGACTACTAAGAGTACTACATACAACAGTTTGAAGGAAAAATAACATTGTTTGTCTCGGATACATGAGATAACAGAACATAATAAAAGATAGAGGAGGCGCCGGGCCTGCGGATGCCTGCGAGGCTACCTCGGTGTCTCGGTGGACTGAAGGATGGCTCCCCTACTGCTGCTGATCAAGTACCGCTTCAGTATCTGCACAGAGTGCAGAGTGTAGTATCAGCACAACCGACCCCATGTGCTGGTAAGTGCCTGGCCTAAGCCCCGCGAGGTAGTGACGAGGCTAGGACCAGACTTCAGATAAACTTGTGCAGTTATATAATATATGGCGGAAAATAAACAGGAATGAGCAGTTTAAAATGGGAGGGGGTACATGCTTCGCGGAAACATATCAAGACCAACAAAAACTTAATAAAATATGAAAGGACAGCTCAATATCTACAACGATACAATAATAATACTGTTGCAGCGCGCAACCCGATCCCTTATCATTTAACATTGTTGCGGCGTGCAACTTGATCCACATATATATAGTTGTGTTGGCGTGCAACCCGATCTAATATAATATCTGTTGCGGCGTGCAACCCGATCCAATATAATATCTATTGCGGCGTGCAACCCGATCCAATATAATATATGTTGCGGCGCGCAACCCGTTCCAACTATACAGTCACCAATAATCATAATTAACCATCCCGGCAAGGGATCAACAATAGACTACACTATTCCAGTAAGGGAACTCAGCAGTACAAGTATATACGTCCCGGAAAGGGAGAATCAACTATAACCAATCTTAACTCAACTCCTACTCGTCTCAATACCACAATTTCTCAATCATAAGTAGATTCCACGATAAACAAACTAAGTCTTTGCTCAATATCAAGGATTTACTCACTATTTCAACCATAGTAACATTCAAGAATACAACAAGTATCAATTTAAGACTCACGGTCAGGCTTGATACTAACGTATAGATACTTGTAATCATGCCTATACGGCGTACTCAACAAGAAGCAAATAGCAAATAGGACTCAACTCCTAATCCCTCAAGCTAAGGTTAGACCAGACACTTATCTCGATGCCTCGAACACAACTCAAGTTTCAATTATAGTTTTACCCCTTGATTCCACCGCGAATTCGCTCATATCTAGCCACAAGTTATTTAATTACATCAATAAACGCTAAATAAATCAATTTGAATGCATGAAAATGAGTTTTCCAAAGTTTTTACCCAAAAAATCAAAATCACCCCCGGGCCCACATGGTCAAAACCCGAGGTTCGAACCAAAACCCGATTACCCATTCCCCCACGAACCCAAATATATTATTTGTTTTGAAATCGGAACTCAAATCGAGATCTAAATCCCTAATTTTTGAAAAACCTAGGTTCTACCCAAAACACCCAATTTCCCCCATGAAAATCTTTGATTTTAAGTTGAAATCATGTTAAAAGATATTAATGATTGAAGAAAACTAGTTAAAAACGACTTACAATTGATTTGGAGAAGAAAGGTTGTTTGAAAAATCGCCTCTTATATTTTTTTTGGGGTTTTGAAAAATGAAAAATAACTGAGAAGTCCATTTAAATATACTCCTCTCACACCATCTCCGCGGACCGTATAAAAAAGACTGCGACCGTGCAGCTCCACCGCGGACCGCAAGAAATCGAGCGCGGTTGCGAAGGCTTGGCCTTGCTCACCGCGGACCGCACAAATCGCACCGCGGCCGCGAAGCTTCCACCGCGGACCGCGAGACCTGGCTTCAGATACCTGCAACTTCTCTGAATCTGCAACTTTTTCCTAAGTGTAAAAACATCCAGAAACTCACCCGAGCCCTCGGGGCTCCAAACCAAATGTCATACTAACTCAAAAACATCATATGCACTTACTCGTGTAATCGAATCATCAAAATAACCTCATGAACATCAAATTAAATCTTAAGATCAATGAAATTTTCTCAAAACTTCTTTAAGCATAAATTTTGTAATTTAAGTTCGAATCACGTCATGTGACATCTGTTTTTCACCAAATTCCACAGAAATGTCTTAAATCATATATAAGACCTGTACCAGGCGCCGGAACCAAAATACAGGCCCGATACTATCATGTTCTAATCAAATTTCCTTGAACAATTTCAGAAAATAATTTTCTTTAAAAAAGTTCATTTCTCGGGCTTGGGACATCGGAATTCGATTCCGGGCATACGCCCAAGTCCCATATTTTCCTACGGACCCTTTGGGACCGTCAAATTACGGGTCCGGGTCCGTTTACCCAAAACGTTGACCGAAGTCAAATTAACTCATTTTATAACCAAACTTTATCATTTTTTTTCACAGAATTTCATATTTAAGCTTTCCGGCTATGTGCCCGAAGTGCGCACGCAAATCAAGGTGACTATAAATGAGGTTTTTAAGGCCTCAGAACACAGAATTTCGTTTCATAAATGACACTATTCTTAGAAGTACTAGGGGTTCCTATGTTCTTGATTCCCCATGTATCCTATTATTCTATCATATGTTCATGGGTCTCAGAAAATACATAAGTTGATAAAGTTTATTTCATGATATTAATCGAAGACATAATGATCTTATGACATTCCGAGAGATCATATTGACTTACTTCATTATGCATTGCATTCATTTATACATATATATTGACCCATGACCAGATGACATTATATACGCATATATTATATGTATATAGGGTATGGAGAAAGGTTATGGCGTTATATACGCACCACCGTCTGATCATCTGGTATACGTTGTTGATTTCGCCCACAGTGGCCGAGATGATATGATGGGATGCACTCAGAGGCTTGGTGATGTTATGTACGCATATACCTATGCATCATATGACATTTATACGCATATGCATGATATTATAAATATTAAATATTTCACAGAGCTATTCAGACTTACATGTTGGGTCTTTTACTCCATGTTTCTCTCATGTATTTTATTTACTGATTTTCATTCCTTACATACTCGGTACATTATTTGTATTGACGACCCTTTTGCCTGGGGATGTTGTGTTTTATGCTCGCAGGTCCTAATAGACAGGTTGAGAGTCCTCCAAGTAGGCTATCCGCTCAGCGGAAGGTGTTGGTGCACTCCATTTGCTCTGAAGTTGCCTATTTGATCAGTATGATTTGGACATGTACTGATTGGTACGATGAGGCCCTATCCCGACCTTTATGACATTTATGTACTTTTAGAGGCTTGTAGAAAGATGTCATATATATGGATACTTGTATGACCTTGTCGGTCTTTTTATTTGAGTATACAAATGATCATGTCGGCCTTATAGGCTCGTATGTCATATGTTTAAGTCGGTATATCATGTTGGGTCATCCTATGTCGAGTATTTCCTCATGTTTTATTCTAGTTATCTCATGACAGCCTTTCCGGCTCATTTACCTATGATAGTATAAAAAGATACGTTACGTTGGTATTCGGTTGAGTAAGGTATCGGATGTCTGTCGCGACCCATCGGTTTGGGTTGTGACATTCTCTCTATGATATACATAACGTATAATTACAATCTCAAATTGTGACGCTTTCGTTTCCCAATCCCCCAAAAAACTTTATGGTAACAACAATTGGCATAAATTCAACCTTGGGGGTTTTAGGAGTTGGAGGGTTATAAATTTACTTTTTCATACCATTTTGTTGGCGGGTCAAATTTAATGGGGCAAGAAAAGGGTAACGGGGCGGTGGTCGTGTCTAATCTAAAACCCTATGAACCAAAAGTTTTGGATGGTTGCTATGTATATAGTCCGTCAAATTAGGAGTATATTTGTTTGGATAATAAGAAGGAAGGGGTTCTTTTGATTCAATAGTATAACGAATTACTTCTAAATAATTTCTAATAGTATAGGATATATCATACCCTTTTTCGTTAATTATATCCTGCAAAAAAAATTGAATTGCAATTCCAGAAAAGGTGAAAGAGAACAGAAAGATGAAGATTGCTTATCTGAAGAGAGTTGGTATAAAACAATTTGTTGGTCATGTTTCTGGCAAATTAATCAAAGTCATATTTAATACTATACTACTAGCATTCATGTCGTTCTCCTAAGAAAATAATTTAGTTGAAGACTGTTGTGTCATTATTTAAATACATTTAATAAAAAATCAAATGAAGGAAGATGGTAGTACAAGATGAACTCAAACATTAAATTTTGTATTTATCATCTGAAGCAATGACCTCATTATCTCAACCGTCTCAATTTACTGTTTGCGTTTATTTGATTTTAATGGTCACCCAAACTAAATATATTGCTCCCCACCTCCTACCCTTTCTTTTTGTCAATGTTCAAATACATCCAATCTCGTGTATTTGTATGCTAGATTTTGCGCAAAAAGTATCAATGTGTATTGATGATAAGTGCAAAGGGGACTAGTGAAAATAATCTCATAGTGAGAGAGGCTCCTCCTTCTCTCTAACCCTTTGTCCAAAAACCTCAACTGACATGGAGAAACAAGAAGCCGACAAAGAATTTCAACATATCCCTCCCAAACCTCCAGATATCACTACAACAAACACTACTACAACTATGAATCATCAATCATCCTTCAAAGAAAAACTATTATCATCAGAATTTATGAAGCATATTGATCTGGTGGAAAACGACCCGGCAAAAGAAGAGCACAACAAAGCAGAGGAGTCCATGGACACAACCTCACAGGAATTACACCAAGGCATAAGGACAATTCATCTATCAGATGAAGATAAAAGTAGAATGTATCAACCATGGAAATACTCTCTGATTATTAAACTACTAGGTAAACGCATACAACACCAATATCTAAAAAAGAAAATATAAGAAATGTGAAAATCATCGGAGAAATTTACTCTCATAGATCTTGGCTCGGACTATTTCATTGTCAAACTTAACAAAGAGGAAAACAGGATCAACGCCCTACAAAATGGCCCTTGGTTTTTCAATGGATTTTTCCTCTCCATGAAGAAATGGGAACCAAACTTCATTGCAAGCAATGCAACTCAGGAAAGGTCAGCCATTTGGATACGCCTTTCCCAGCTGCCCACCGAGTTTTATGATGCGATTATATTAAAGAAAATAGGCAACACCATCGGAAAGCTACTGAAGATGATGCATGTACAAGTGCAGCACTTCGAGGGAGATACACACATCTATGTGTTGAGATGCCCCTTGATGAACCAGTCCAATCTTGCATCCTCATAGGCAAATACAATCAGCATATCATATATGAAGGAGAACACATCCTCTGCAAAGTATATGGGAGACTAGGTCACACCACCCAGCACTGCTCCTACACCAAAGCTTCATCCACACCTTATGACGTAGAGCAACAAGTGATGACCACCATCACCAACCCCATCGACCATGCATTGGCAAATGGTGGCTTTCCAAAAGAGAAGGACAGCACAGCCAAGAGCAATGAGGAACAGCCAGAAACAATCATTAACATAGCACAAAAGCACCCAAAGTGGATACACAAGTACTAACATAAAAATATTTGAAGCGGCCACAGATAAGTACCTCCATACTCAAAAGCTTACTTACAGATCTAAAGATACTGATCATACACAATACCCTGGTCCCAATCTAACATACACAACCAAAAATCAAACAACCACGACTCCTACTAACAATGGGTTAAGAAGAAAGATGGACATCAATCATAATAATCAATCACAAATCTACCATAATAAATTTGATGCTCTTCAGGAATTAGAGGAATGCGAAGAGCTGGACATTCCCACAAACATTCCTCTGCAACTGCATAACGTTTCCTCTCCCACACACAAAAACCTCTTCGATACAAACAATGAACACAGCCACAGTCCAAATGACAAGAGTGACAAACATGGCTAGGACCAATGAAAATGTTGAACACTTGCAAACCAAGTTGCTGACAAATCAAAATGCTAAGCTCAAACATAGCCAAAAATCATAACTTGCATGCAATCAAAAATTGTCACGACCCCAAATACAGGTCGTGATGGCGCCTATCACATTACTAGGCAAGCCAACCAATCAACTAACCACAACCCATTTCCTTTAGTAATAAACCATTTTCAACACAGGTTTTAAATACTGATTTCATAATAAAGGTTAAAACGACAGAAAATATGCGGAAGTCAAAATAACAATAAACTACACAGCCCAAACTGATATGGTGTCACGAGTCTAGAGCCTCTAATACAAGTCTGAATACCTAATACATCAATAGTCTAGGAAATGCTGAAAAATAATAAGATAGGAGGGAGAGATCAGGGTTGCGAACGTCATGCAGCTATCTCGAAGTCTCCGTCAAATACTGAAACAGCTGAAAGCCCTCACTTAGTCGCTTGGGCACCTGGATCTGCACACAAGGTGCAGGGAGTAACGTGAGTACGCCAACTCAGTAAGTAACTAGAGTAAATAAGGACTGAAAGTAGTGACGAGCATTTCAAAAATACATAACTAAATAATCAACGGAATAACATGTCATCTTTACAGTTTAAAATCAGTTTTCGTTATAATATCACATTTCCAGTTTAAACATTTGGAATCAAATACTTAGCGGTATATCATACAGAGGCTTAGTTAAAAGAAGAGTGAAATCAGTGAAAACATCACAACAAGGCCTCTCGGGCAAGGAATCACTCAGAATATGGCCCCTCGGGTAGCCTCTCAGTCACTCGTTACTCAACTCTCGTCACATAGTACTCACTCTCAGCACTCGGCTCATTAGTATCTCATAATAATAGAAATCATAGTAACTGATGCGGCGTGCAGCCCAATCCATATATAATAGTCGACTACGCTCATTGGGGGTGTGCAGACTCCGGAGGGGCTCCTACAGCCTAAGCGTCATATCGCTGCGGCATGCAGCCCGATCCAATATATATATCGCTACGACGTGCAGCCCGATCCATATAAGTATTGCTGCGGCGTGCAGCCCGATCCATAACTCACATATATATAATCATCCTCACAATTGGGTTCTCAACCACTCTCGGTCTTTAACCTCACAGCCTCTCGAGCACAACAATGGAAATTAGGGAACTTAGCTCAAACAGTCCTCACAATTAGGAGTAGGGTAATAAAACCAGTTTCTAAACATTTAAGCAGGTAAAACATGACTGAAGATTTGCTTCTAGCAAGTAAAGTGAGGAAAAATAGTCAAAATACCCCTAAGGGTTTCTACAGGTCGGCACAAGGCCCCAAACATGGCATACAACCCATAATACAATATAAATGACTGAAATATAGAATGATGTAAGATGTTCAAATTAATTACGCGTCTTAATAGTCGCTACGGGACAAACCAAGTCACAATCCCTACCAGTGCACGTCTACACGTTCGTCACCTAGCATGTGCATCACCGCATTTATCAAAACAAGTTAAATGTCGAGGTTTTGTACCCTTACTTACCTCAAACCTGTGAAAATACTACTCCGCGATGCCCTTGCCTTGTGAATCGGCCTCAACTCGCGTCGAATCTAGTCAAAATCAGAATCACGGCATCAAAATATGCTAAGGGAATGAAGCCCAAGCGAAAACAATCGAAACGTACCAAAATTCCCAAAATTACCAAAACCCGACCCCGGGGCCCACGTCTCTAAATTCAGAAATTTTTATATCAATAGATTTCTCGTCTCCACACGAGTCTATGCATCTCAAGAACACTAAAATCGGAGTCCAAATGACCCCTCAAATCCTCAATTTAAGGCCTCTTAAACTCAAGCCCTAATCCTCCATTTTTAACCCCTTTAATTCCCTCAATTATAGCCTTAATCTATGAAATACTACCATAGGATTATGTTTTAGGTCCAAAAATCCTTACCTAACGAAGTTCCCTTGAAATCCCTCTTCCAAATCGCCCAAAAAGCTCCAAGCCGAAGTCCAAAAATGGTGAAATAACTCAATTTCGCGAAATGGAATAACTTATATGTTCTGCCCAGACATTTTCGCATCTGCGACTCTCCAACCGCTTCTGCGGTACCGCATTTGCGGTCATGCCTCCGCTTCTGCGGAAATCACTTAAAGTCTCAAAATTGCATCTGCGATAGTCCATCCGCACTTGCGACTCCGCAGGTGTGGTCCCACGCCGTATCTGCGGTTCCTGAAAAATCTCAACACTCCGCTTCTGCGGTTCATCTTCCGCACGTGCGGCGCCGCACCTGCGGTCCCCAAACCGCAGGTGCGAAAACACCAGAGGCAGCAAAGTTTTTGCACTTTCACAAGTCTCAAACCTTCCCTTTAACCTTCCGAAATCACTCTAAGGCCCCCGGGACCTCAACCAAAAGCACAAACATAACCCAATACCTTATACAAACTTATTCCAATCATCAAAACACTTCAAACAACATCAAATCAATTAAAACACCTCGGATTCAACCCTAAGTTTCTAAAATCTTCCGAATTCCGTTTTTTATCAAAAACCCAACCAAACCACGTCCGAATGACCTGAAAATTTACACACACATCCCAAATGACACGACGGAGCTATTGCAATTCTCGGAATTCCATTCCGACCCCTATATCAAAATCTCGCCTATCAACCGGAAATCGCCAAAATATCAACTTCGCCAATTCAAGCCTAATTCTACCCTGTACCTCCAAAACTCATTTCGATCACACTCCTAAGTCATAAATCACCTTCCAAAGCTAACTGAACCATCAGAACTCACATCGGATCCCTCTAACACGTAAGTCAACATCCGGTTGACCTTTTCCAGCTTAAACTCCCTTAAAAGAGACTAAGTGCCTCAAACTTCACCAAACTCATTTTGGACTCGATCCGGCCAACCCGATACCACAAAACACAGATAACGAAGCATAAAGAAGCAGAAATGGGGGAAATGGAGCGGTAACTCATGAGACGACTGGCCGGGTCGTCACAAAAATCAATCTCAAAACGACAAGTCAGCTATAACCCAACACACAGGCATACACTTGTCATCATAGACTGTCCAAATGGACACACCTATGGATACTACTAACCAAACGGATCATATATACTCTCACACGCCTAATTCACCCAATCACACACAAGTTCAATCTTCCACAAAAGATACACAATCATTTTCTCTACCTTTTCAGCATTCCTCCAATATCTTAAAAGATAACACTCCACAACAAAATGCCAAACTTACTACTACCCCTAAACAAAAGAACTCGACTGGCACTACTAACACACAAGGTGCCCAGAAACTCCTTCCAACCTCCCACGATGAACCTCAACAACCCAAACAATCCCATGCAAATCCCAAACCTAGTATATGCAACTTAGCCACAACACCCGGACTACCAACCTACTTCATGGATCAAGCAGGGGATCCAGGGTCAAGCTCTCTTCTTCTTAATGATAATAGAAGGGCAGGAAGTCATGATGATCATTCAAAACCCAAACTTCCTAGCCCAGGTAGTGGCAGAGGGGATGAGAATGGCTATGAACAACTATATGAACCATATGTGGATGGCAAACATTCTCGATCCCCGAGCTCCAGCAGTAGCTCCTACTCTCTACCACACCATGCACAACCACTGGAACCTTCCACAAAACTTCAACCCTCTACTGAACATGAACCAAATGTTCGAGCTATCATTCTTTCCATCACAGGAGATAACAGAGATGAATCCCCTATTTTTCCCTTGGATAACCCAACAAGCCCAGCACCATCCTCATATGGGCCCTCCGATGGAACAAGGAGCAAATCAAGAACAGGAAGTGCAAGAGGTAGAAGAGGTGGTGATTCCCCACCCTCCGGGAAGAAGCTCCTTCACAGAAATCTCAACAATAAGAGATATAGCCCTTATGTTATTCCCGGAGAGGGAGGACAAGAAATACATACTCTGTTGCCCAATAGCACTCCAAAGATGCTCAATCGAGATAACACCATCAATCAACACAACAACAACAAAGTATGTTATCCTAGTGAATCCCACTCTGAGGGATAGTCCATTCATGAGGGGAATTAACCCCTACGCAGCTGCTCTCCATAACTATTCCTCAATCATGAATACACCTACTAGTATAATAATATGGAACGTTAGAGGCGCTAATAATGCAGACTTCAGACGTAACTTTAGGGAGCTAATTAACAATCACAATCCATGCATGGTTGCACTATTGGAAACAAAAATGGAAAACCATGCATTTCTTAGGGAAGATTTCAACTTCTCATATCTAATTGAGATCCCAACCGGTTGACAGAGCTAGTGGCATGGTTATTATGTGGATAGACACCATGGTAGCAGTGGATCGTGTTAGGAAGACTGATCAAGAACTGCATGCCCTAGTCCAGGTATTACCAAATCACAACCCTTGGCTTTTTAGTGCAATATATGCTAGTAATTATGTAACTAATAGGATAACTCTGTGGGAAAATCTTAGGCCTATGTTTGATAAGTACAAAGGCCCTTGGCTCATAGGTGGCGACTTTAATGATGTCCTGACTCAAGATGAGAAATGGGGTGGCAGGAACATTAGTAGAAATAGGACCTCTAGATTTTGGTCGTGTATTAACTACTGTAACTTAATTGACCTAGGATTCAAAGGTTGACGTTACACGTGGTCTAACCATAGAAATAAGGCGCACGGTCTTATATTAGAAAGACTTGATCGATGCCTTGCTAATGAAGCCTGGCTAGAGCTGTACCCCTCAGTAATGGTAACTCACCTCCCAAAAATCTACTCCGACCATAATCCGCTATTAATTAGGTTAACGAATCATATCTAGACAAATTCTATCAAACCCTTTAGACTCGAAAAATATTGGCTATGACACCTAGAGTTTAGTAAAGTGGTTGAGCAAAGTTGGGATAATAGGAATTTCAGTGATGCACAAAGACGTTTCAAGACTAACATTAGAGAATGGAGTGCCCAAAATTTTGGAAATATTTTCGCCAATAAGAAAATGATACAAGCCAGAATTAGGGGGATCCAAAACTCACCAAGTTATGCTACTAGCACATTCCTTAGAAATTTAGAACACACTCTAATCACTGATTATAACAATACTCTACGCCTAGAGGAGGATCATTGGAAGATTAGATCTCGTCTTAATTGGCTAAATGAGGGCGATGCCAATACAATATTTTTTTCACATTTCTGTCATTAATAGGCGTAGGCGTAACAGTATTTCTTTCTTTAAAGATAACACTGGGAATTGGATAACGGATCGTCAAAAAATCATCGAGCACACCCACCATTATTTCCAAAATATATTCACAACCAATAATACTCTATCAGAGTGGAATACTATTAAAAGTGCTCACACAAATTTTGGCAACACCACTGGATAGGCCATTAGACACCCAAGAAATTATTTCTGCTATATATTCTTTTAAGCCATACAAGGCCCCCGGTCCTGATGGTATGCACTTTATTTTCTACCAACGACATTGGAATATTGTGGGTCCCTCTATTATACGGCTATGCAAAGAAATATTCGCCAGGTCCAGAATCCCTAAGGAAATGAATCACACCTTACTATGCCTCGTCCCTAAATTTAAGCACGCAAATAACTTCAATAATTTCCGGCCAATAGGAATCTGCAACACCACTTACAAAATAATCACCAAAATAATTGTTAACTGCATCAAGCCTTTTCTATCTGAACTTATCAACTCTTGCCAAGCTAGCTTCTTAAAGGGGAGGCGGGCATGTGATAATGTTATTATTATACAAGAAGTTGTAAACCATCTTAACAAAAGGAAAAGGGTGAATGGGCAACTGATAATCAAAATTGACCTCGAAAAAGTCTTTGATAGGTTAGAATAGTCTTTTGTCTATAAAGCCTTAACCTTCTTTAAGTTCCCATCTAAAATCACCACCCTTATCATGAACTTCATCTCCACAAGCAAGATAGCTGTCTTGGTAGATGGTGCACAAATAAATTTCTTTGAATCCACGAGGGGTATCAGACAAGGGGACCCTATATCTCTTTATTTTTTCATATTAACCATGGAATTATTGTCTGTATACATCAACCACCAAGTCGACCTAACTCTGTGGGATCCCATTAGAATTGGGATAAAAGGACCCCATCTGTCACACCTATTTTATGCAGATGACTTGACATTCATGGCACAAGCCAATGAGAAAACCATAAATACCATTCACCACTCCTTAGCAACCTTTTGCTCCCTATCTGGTCATAAAATAAATAACACCAAATCCAAAATCTTTTTTTCAAGTAACTGCTCAATTTCCATCAAAGATTATACAATCGACTTATTTAACATTAATCCAACAAGTCAATTTGGCAAGTATTTAGGCTTCTCCATAACCAATAACAAACCTAAACCTTCCGACTTCCAATTTGTAATTGACAATATGCGGAACAAACTTTCAGATTAGAAAACAAATTTCTTAACTCTTGTGGGCCGCACAACTCTAGCAAAGGCTGCCCTCGATGCCATTCCTAATCATAATGTGCAGTACATATCTCTCCCAAAGAAGATCCTGCATCAAATTGATAAAATCCAGCGTGATTTTATTGGGGCACAACTTCGAATAAAAAAAGGATCCACTACATCTTATGGGATGTTATAACCCTTCCTAAAAAAATGAGGGGTTTGGGGATACCTAAGGCATCCCACAAAAACCATGTCATACTAGCAGGACTAGCATGGAGTTTATTTACCAATCCGTCAACAATGTGGGCAAACACTCTAATTCAAAAGTATAGCCCTAAACCTATTGCTAAGAACACCTCCTTCATTTGGTAAAATATTTTGAGAGGATGGGAAACCATTGCCAAAGGAATCTCTTGGGATGTTGGCAATGGCAAATCCATAAAATTCTACTTTGTATGCTGGACCCCTAACAACACAAACATCCGCTCTTCCATTCATGGTCCTCTTAACAAGAATGATAGCAACTTAACCCTTAATCAGGTTTGGAGAAATGACCAGTGAAACTGGTCCCAAATCTCCTTTGAACTACCCAGCAATATTACAAATGATATCTCCTCCATCTCCCTCTCAACAAACCCCCTTAGCCATAGACACACCCATTTGGGCGCTCAACACAAATAGCACCTTCTCAACCCATTCAGTATACAAATTACTTCACCATCACATCCAAACGAGCACTGACTATGATTGGATTTGGAAGCTCCATACCCTTAACAAAATTAAATTTTTCCTCTGGCAATGCTTTAAAAAGAGATTACCTACTAAATCTTACCTTCATCAAATTGGAGTTTCAAACGATAATATTTGCACGGTTTGTAAGGTGGCAGAAGAAACCATAACCCATATTTTCCTTGAGTGCACAGTGGCACGCACATTCTGGGACAATACGAGCATCAATATTAACGCCATCCCAAACAACAAACACTGGTTTGTTATCTATCAAAGACCTCCAAATAACCGTTACATACAACTGCATAACTTGGGAAAATGTATTTTCAATTGCAATTTGGCACCTCTGGTTAAATAGAAACAATAACTGCTTCCACAACCTCTCCAAAATATTAAACTACCAAATGGTTAACACACGGACCATTGAATTTAAACTACTAGCCTCAATACAAATGCACCACACACAAATTCTCATTCACATTAAATGGTATCCACCGCCACCCCATACTTATAAATTAAACATAGATGCTTCCTTGGGTAACCATAAGACTGGAGGCATTGGGGGCATTATAAGAAATAGTCAAGGGGACATGATGATAGGCTTTGCTAACAAAATCAAAGCCTATAACTCTACCCATGCAGAATTACTAGCACTTCATGCAGGGCTAAAGCTGGCTAACCACAAAAGGCTAGTCCCACTGGAGATTGACACTGATTCGACGGACATAATTCAACTACTTGAACATAATAGCTTTCCTGCCTATACTAACACTATCTTTGAATGCAGGTACTTGTTGAAGAGATTGGGGAATCCAGTGGTCCGGCATAGCTTTCGCGAAGGTAATAAGGTGGCGCACGTTTTGAGTAAATTGGGTTCCAAACAACAACAACCAACCTCTACTACAACTATTTTGAACTCCCCTCCAGACCAGTCAAGAGGATGATCCAAGAAGACAAAAATGAAGTATCTACTACTAGACTAGTATCAAGCTCCATATGTAATACGCTAGAAATGTTTGAAAACCTAAGTATTATTCCTACTATTACTAATAGTGATGTAATGCCACTGTTACCTTTATTAATGAAATTATCCATTTCTCCAAAAAAAAGTATTGATGATAAGTGATCGATTCGATCTAGAATAAGACTTTACTTCATTCCATTGGGATATTCACGAAAAGATCAAAATATAAAATAATATCTTTTTCAAAGTTGAAGTGATCAAGAGACGTTCTTCTTCAAGATCGACTCAAAATACAACCGGACGCTTCTTGATAATTATATACTTCAAGAAGAAGATCTACACAATGCTCGACTTTTATGGAGATCAAATACAATATAGCAGGGAGGTCCGTGCCTACGTTCGAGAAATATGTTCATCTAACTCTTGAATCACGGGGGACAACCGGAAGAAGAATCAAGGGAACAAATAGAATTGAACCTACAAAGATTCATCAATAAAATTATTTTTCTCAAAAAGGAAATTAATTGTAGTATTTATTTTATGTAATTTTTAAACAACAAATTCTTTAAAAATATATTGGTTAAATATACATATTGCGAAGCAATATTATTCGGAATATTAAAGGGATTTTTTCATTCCTATACATTATTTGAAATTTTACTACCCTTAATGTCCATGTTTAGTTAATTACCCGGCATAAACAAGTTTTATTATATCATCCACCTTAAAAGGCTCTCAATCCATTATTTGTGCCTTCAATCAAGGGATGTAGTTACACCATTTTCCTTTTTTTTCTCCTCCTCTCTTTCCTTATGTTTATAAGCTAGAGCAAAAGTAAAAATATCACCAGAGCCTGGTCACCAGAAGTATTTGGTTGCTACTGTGTTGCGGAATTGTGCATCCAATAGCCAGGACCAATTACAACTATAAAGTAGTAATATTCCGTCATGACGCTAAGATTTTATCAACTAATTGCTACTTATTGCTACAAATTAAGGTGAGTGGCTAGTTATCCTCCATAAGCTTCAGCAACAAGAATATTTTATCTTGATTATATGAGCAATTTTTTCTAGCCAAGAAATTTCGTCGTTGATGTTAATGCCAATGTTGTTAACTCGTGAATTTTCATTTCAGTAGGTTGTAACTTGCGAATGTTCATGAACAAATGGTCTCTGTTTCATGCTGCGTGACAATACATACAGTGGTCACTTTGGTAAATTCAGCAGCCATAGGCTTTCTTCTCCAACTATCATCGTGACTACTGAATCTGGTATACCATGATCATCACTTCTGCTTTGTCCACCATGAGAATGTCTCCACTGAAGTTCATCAATATTTGTTTAATAAAGGAAAAATCATGAAATTAAAATATCAGAAACATTGCAAACAGACACCTTGACATGTCAATGGGTAGTGATTGAATATTAAAGAATTACTGCAAGTCAAAAATCTCCAATTGAGTACGAACATGTCAATGGGTAGTAATGGAATATTCAGTTGTCAGTTTGTTAACATATTAGGAATTTGTTTATATATATGCACACAATTTATTTATGGGAATTTTTTCGTACACTATCCAGTTAAATACAGCTACAATAACACACAACTTAAATATAAATTTTATACAAAATTTATACAATATGTCTTTTGTATATTTTGTATCTGATTTATATATAGTAAAAATAAATTTCATACAACTAATTATATATTATACAATTTATCTACAACTTATCTACAACTTTCACATATTACTTCTACCCAATTAAATACAATTATAATAACATACTACTTAAATACAAATTTTATACAATATATCTTTTGTATATTTTGTATCTGATTTATACATAGTAAAAAAATAAATTTCATACCACTAATTATATATTATACAACTTATCTACAATTTTCATACATTATTTCTGCTCAGTTATATACAACTACAATATCATACAACTTAAATATAATTTTTATACAATGTTGTTCAACTTTCATACAATAGTTAAATAAATAAAAGAAAAATATATAAACAATAGAATACAATTTTACTACAATTTCGTAAATATAATGTACATCATGTCTTCTTCTTCTTCTTCTTCTTCTTCTTCTTCTTCTTCTTCAAGTTTCAATCTGAAATTCAGTCAAACCCAAGTCTAATCTTCACCAAAACCCCTCAAAATTGAGATATAAACTCCAAACTATATTCCCAATTGTTTGCAACAACACTCAATCCAAACAAATAATGATTTTTGAAAACCCAAATTCGAATTCAAAGCTTCAAAGCTTTTTAATGTCTGTCAATGGTGGAATTGCTGCTCTATTTTCCTTTGCTTTACATTACTGAAATAAGGGATTGAGAGATAGAGAGAGGCGTAGAGAGAATTCTCAATTCTTTGCAACAACATCCAATTCAAACAAATAATATTTTTTGAAAACCTAAATTCGAATTCAAAGCTTCAAAGCTTTTTAATGGTTATCAATGGTAGAATTGTGGGTGGGTACAAGATACGTGGGGGAGGGGGAGGGATGTGGAGAGAGAAACGTGGGGGAGTGGAAGATCTGTTAGAGTAATTTTAGGACACTGATTACTATTATTAATTCTCTTAAAATGTACATAAATGGCAATTGGGTATATAAAATGTAATTATAGTAAAACTTGAGGAGGGAGGGTAATATAGTTTTATATAGTGTATAGGAATGTAAAAACTCCAATGGGATTTTTTTCATTCCTATACACTATTGGAAACTTTATTACCCTAAATGTTCATGTTTAGTAAATTACCCTACCTACACAAGTTTTGTTTACAAAATGTATACATTCCACCTTAAAAAGCTCTCAATCCATTATAAGTACCTTCAATTAAGAGATTTAGTTATACCCTTTACGTTTTTTTTCTCTTTCTTCTCTTTCCTTATTTTTCTGATGCACTATACTAATCGTGCTTGATCATATCCAGGAGAGAATTCGGTGTATTAATACTAACATTTTTGCCGCATTTCATGCATGGTTGGATCCCAGTTGGCCAATCCTTGAAAATTGAATATGATCATAAGCAAAAGTTAATCAATTGCACTCGTTTGACACAATTTAAAAATCTCATGCAAAAAAGACATTTCCTTTGTTCTTACGTAACTTTGCCTTTTTCACTTCTGTTATCCTAGCTCTCCCACTAATAGGGTATAGTCAAAAGAAACAAAACTAACACTCAATAGATAGTAAGTATTTAAATGATACCTTTTGCTAGAGAATATCTCTGACCAATACATCGCAATCTCAAACAACACTCTCGCAAACCCACCCTTGAATTTATCGACTGATTTGTCATAAATAACATATTTGACCTAATTATAACATCACATGCATATACGACGTGGTATCATCACATTGATTATATCTTGTGTTTATAATTATAATATTTACGTGGAACTACTACTGGCACACCATCAACCCTTTAATACTCTTTAATGTACAACATGTTACTCCTCCATTGTTGGTACATACATGCATGGAGCTGCGCACCTCATATTACTCAACCCTACAATATTCATTACAAATTGAATACTTCGGTTTGCATCACAATTATATCTTTACTAAGATATGTGGATTTTCTGATCGTGTACGTAGTCTGAATTTGTTAGGTGGTGTAAGTAACTTGACTACGAAAGAGGTTGACGGGTCTTAAGGTGCATTAAATAAGTTTTTAAGAATTCTTTTTTTTAAAAAAAGGAGCTTTAGAATTTCACAAGGATTGGACTTTTTCAAGTTTCTATTTAATTGTGGAAAAGAGAAGTTAAATACAGTACAATATATTCCATAGTCATTTTATGTGTGGAACAACTTTTACCAACTTTTGTGGGCGTCCATCAAGATTGAAAAGGGTAGTGGCCCAATATTTTGATTTTAAATTTTTTTCTAGGAATCTTTATGCAAATAGGTAACTGGATTTACTGTTGTACATGTCCGAACAGGTATACATATATTATACATGATTATATGCAAATTATATATGAATTATACATATAATAAGTTATTGCCGGCTTTTTTTAGTTTAAATGGTTGTATCGTGAATACTCCTTCCGTTCACTTTTAGCTGGCACGTTTTAACTTTTCACGCTCCTTAAGAAATAATAAATAAAGTTCATAATTTACCATAATACCCATATTAATTGATGCATATTTTATTGGATTTGAAAAAATAATTTGAAATGAGTAATAAATACTGTAGGTATAACGGGAAAAAAATTTGTTGATATGCGTAAAGTGACGAGTAAAAATGAAAATCTATTTTTGCGCACTAAAAAAAGTAAACGGAAGGAGTAGCTATTTAAGTTAATTTTGGCAACGTGGGAAAATAAAGGGTGGCCCTTTTGCATCTTGGTGGGGCCAAACATCACAAGAAAGCATTCTTGCAAAAGTGCTATTCTTTAAGTAAAACTTTGGCAACAGAGCATATTGTAGCATAATCTCTGCTTTGCATGGGGTCAAAGAAGAATTTTCACTCATCATTTGAGAAAATAACGAACATTTTTCTTCCTTTTTTTTTTCTGAGAAAACTTGGGCATTACATAGTCTTCTACTAAAGATAGAACAAGAAACATACCTTAAATCCACCAATACAACACATGCTACTTTTTCCAGATCACCCTTCAGCTGCAAACAAACCTAACCTAGAAACCCAAATTTCTAAAAGAACCTAAAAATAAATAAAAATAAAAATAGCACTACAGAAGCTCCAAAAGTTCCCTTCACCCATTTCATAATTCTTCTTTCTTCTTTTACTTTTTCATTTTGGATTCAAGTCAAAATGGAGCTCAAATAGTGCTATTTATAGAAAGTTGAAAAACAGGGCTAGAGGGTTTAATTTTTCATTTTTTCCAAGGTGGGGGGCAAGATTGTTGATAAACCTAGTAATAGCAGAATGTGATAGATTCTTGACTATAGTCTAACTGATATTCCTCCTAGTAGTCTTGTTCTTCTCATACATAACATCAAGCAAACAAGTACTCTTGCATTTAGGGCATCTTGGATCATTAACTTCTGCTAACATAACATACATGAGGCACCGTGGACAACCAACCAACACCATTGAAGTAATTGTTTCTGGGCTGTCGGAATAACGTTGAACGGCGGAGGAATCATCGGACGACACGCATGAACTCGTCGGCGACGCCGTCAACGACCTGCTCGGTGATTCCACTTGTGGGTGGTTGATCACTCGTGGTGGTGACAAATTCAGCTTTAGATCAAGCTCACCATTTCCATTTCTTCGGCTCATGGCTAATTGTACTTGTAATAAATATGATTTCTTTTCTTCTTCTTTTTTGAATAATCTCCCCTGTCAAATAACGAAAATCCAAAAAAATAAATAAATAACATGGAAAAAAGGAGTTCAACTAATATGACGGAGTAAAAAAAATTTTACACTATCAAGTCACTTAAAAGTTAACTTCTTATAGCAGGTATGGATTGATAACCAACAAATCACGGCAAATAAGGGCAACTCAGTGCACTAAGCTCCCGATATACACGGGGTTTGAGAAGGGCCGGACCACAAGGGTCTATTGTATGCAGTCTTATACTGCATTTCTGCCGGAGGCTGTTTCCACGAATTGAACTTATGACCTCTTGGTCACACGACAGCAACTTTATCTGTTACGCCAAGACTTCTTTCCCAACAAACCACGGTAAATGATTAATTAAAATAGGTAAAATTATATTGATAGTGTAAAAATGATATGAAAAAACGATTAGTATTTTTTACGTGATCATCAGAAGAACTTGTATTACCTTAAGATTGAGAAATCTTTCGCCACCCTAAAGGAAGTGATGAGGGCTAGCTCTTCTAATTCAAAGGTGGAGTAAGGGTGGTTGTGATGGAAGAAAGGGACGGCGGTAGCCGGAAGGTTACAGCGGTGATCGGCGAGGCACCAAGGGAAGTAACCGGAACCACCTGCAGCACGGCTAAACTACTAAGATGAACAAGTGGAAGTTGTTGTGGTCCTAGTTGATGATCTTGGACTTGTAAAGACATATTATATAATGGGAACTATAGAGCGGAGAGATGGGATTGCTTTAAAAGCTTAATTAAATTATAAGACGGACGAGTTGGAAGAGAGAGAGAGAGAGAGTTAATAGGAAATCAATTGAATGAATTGAAAGAGGAAGTGTAGAAAGGAGAGAGAGGAGTAAATTGAGGGGCAGGAAAATGTATTAATGGTTGGAGAAAATCCCAAGATAGTTTGCTCAAAATGGAAAATTGGAGTAAATATTTGCAATTAAAACTAATAAGTGCATGCAGTGCAGGGAAATTAAAGGGGCTGGTAGAGGGGAGGTAATTCATTATGGTCAATGTATGAAAGGTGTAAATAGCCATTGACACTGTGTGTTTGTGTGTGTTTCTTGATAAAGCTATACATATAGAACAAATACAAACACAAGAAAAGCCATAGATGCCTTTAAAGCGCCAACTAAATTTTCTAACAAATCCAACCTCACTCATATTAATTTTCAATAGCTATCCATATTTAATAAATTCTAGAGTTGCGTATCATGATGGACTTGTTAATTAGTTAATGTGAAATGAATAAGTGTTGACCACATCTTTTCCATTCTTTTCAATTTTCTTTACAAAAACAACTACTCACTATTAATTCCAATCAAATTGCGATTGGTTATATATATGAACCTTCGCTAATTATGTTCTCCTTCTGGCTCAAATATTCTATCGTAATTTTTAAAAATAAGTGTCTCGGATTATTTGTTATTTTAGAAGTTCTAGACAAAATCAATTATTTTTTTTCTCATTTTATCCTTAGTACTAATTGTTCTTGAAGATGGAGATGACACATAAATAGAATAAATATTTAATAAAGAGATATTTTATTTTAAAACACAAATAGAGGTAAAATAGTCAAAAACACATTCTAATTAATGTTTCTTAAGGGTCGTGCAAAAGAGAAATAGGACAGATAATTTAAGACGAGGGAAATATTTCTTTAAAATAAAAATACTTTTTCCTTCTTCCTCTTTTTCCTTTTTTTCCTCTGATACAAAGGTATATATACCGAGTATACTTAATTATATTATGTGTGTGTATTGTTACTTAAATAAATATGGCCTAATAACACTTTTGTGGCGATTTATTATGAATTATTATTTCATAGAAAATATATGCATATACATTTGTGTCGCCGCCAAAAGTTTTGATATAAGCGGCTCCATTCGGTCCATTTTAATTTTTTTTTTTTGTTTTCACACATATTAAGAAATTTACTTTTTAGCATTAACTAATAATAAAATTGACCATATTAACTTTAATTTGTTCCTTAAAAATATAATAAATACTCCTAGACTCTTTACTTCAAGGAAGCCTTGAAAAAAAAAATTACGTCCTTCTTTATATATGAAGCAATCAAATATTATGGACTACAACAAAACACAAAAAATTTATTAAAGTGGACCGAAGAAAATACTATTATTCTAATACTGGCGCACTGTATTTTCAAGTTTAGTGTTCAATATTATTTATTGCAGTTTAATACATGGCAAAAATCACCCGTTGCGATGACCCGATAGGTCATTTTATGATTTAAAACCAAATTTTGGGTTCCGAGGCCTTTAAAACCTCATTCTATCCCTTCTTGATTTACATGCGCAGTCTGGGCGAGTTTTCGGAAAGCTTCTATGTTGAAAGTTGATGAAAATAATAATTTTTGCCTTTAAAAGTTAATTTAGTTGACTTCAGTCAATATTTTGAGTAAACAGACCCGAACTCATATTTTGACAGTTCTGGTGGGTCCGTATAGAATTATGGGACCTAGGCGTATGCCCGGAATCGAATTCCGAGGTCCCTAGCTCGAGATATGAATTTTTGATGAAAATTAAAAGTCTGAAAATTAAATGGTTTTAAAAATTTGGTTAATGTTTGATTTTGTTGGAATGGGTCCATAGTTTAGTTTCGGAGCCCGGTACAGGTCCATTATGATATATTAGACTTATTTGTAAAATTTGGTGAGAAACGGAGTTGGTTTGACGTGATTCGAATGTCCGGTTGTGAAAATAGAAATTTTAAATGTTCTTGGGAATTCATGTAATTTGGTGCTAAATTCGTAGTTCAAGGTATTATTTTGGCGATTTGATTGCACAAGCAAGTTCAATTGATGTTTTTAGACTTGTGTGCATGTTTGGTTTGGAACCCCGAGGGCTCGCATGAGTTTCGGATATGCCACGGGGTGATTTGAAACTTAGAAAATAATTGTTGGTGTTCTTCAGTCTTGTAGCAGGCCTAAGACCTCGCAAATGCGAGGTCAAGCTTCGCATTTGCGACCACTGTTTGGTTTGGATTTGCGAGCTTCTCATCGCAAATGCGAAGAGAAGCTGGGCCAGCCTATGTTCGCAAATGCGAACAATCGTTCGCATTTGTGATGGGGACAGGGGGGAAGGTAGACTTCGCATTTGCGACCATTTGATCGCATTTGCGATTAGCTCAGTCTTCGCTTTTGTGAAGGAAGCAAGAGTGTGCGAGACCTCACAAATGCAATGGTTTTCTTGCATTTTCGAGCTTCACAATTGCGATGCTCAGGTCGCAATTGCGATATCTACAACTGTGTAAAACCTAACTTAGACGGGATTTTTGCTTATTTCTCAAAATTTTCAAAATAAGAAACCCTCTATGCGATTTTCCAAAGACCATTTCTTCCTGAAATTGTAGGTAAGTGATTCTTAACTCGTTTCTTTCAATATTTCACTTCATTTTACAAGATTTCAACCTAGAATCTAAGATTTTCATGATGGAATTGGGGATTTTTGGGTAGAAACTTAGAATTTTGAAATTTGGGGATTTAGACCTCAAATTGAGGTCGGATTCCAAAATTAATTATATATCCGGGCTCGGGGGTGAATGGGTAATCAGGTTTTGGTATGAATTTTGAGTTTGGACCAAGCGGGCCCGGGTGTTTACTTTTGTTGACTTTTTAAAAAATGGCCTAAATTGATTCCTTGCAATCGTGGGTAGTTCCTAAGGCTAAAATTGAATTGTTTGGTTAGTAATTTGCTAGATTCTATTAGTCCGGAGGCTTGTGTAAAGGGAAAAGTGGTGATTGAGCTTTGAGTTTGGTTGTTGGAGCGAGGTAATTATCGTGGTTAACCTTAGCTTGAGGGATTAGATATTATTTGCTTACTTGCTACGTGTTTGGATGTTGAGTACAACGTATAGGTGAGGTGACGAGTACTTATGCGTTGTTGTAGAGTCATAGTATGTGAGTGAGTCTTATTCTTATAAATGTTATATTCTTGATCATATTGTTCATGTTTAGATCAGCTATTCGATGTGTTGAGAAATTTTTTATTATGTTTTAATGAATTTGGTATTGATTGAGTATTGACTCAAAGCTGAGGTTGGTATTGTGGAACTAAGTGTTGAAGTAAGACTTGTTGTTGTCATTTCTATCTCCCTATTATTGTTGTCCGTTGTTTTAGTGAGGGAGAGTGTTAAAGCACGAAGGGTGATGTCGTGCAATATTTTATGAGTGAGTGATAAAGCATGAAGAGTGATGTCGTGCACGTTTCTATTATTTATTATGGTGAGGTTGAGTGATAAGGCACGAAGGGTTATGCCATGCACATTTCTACTATTTTATATGGTGAGGTTGAGAGTAAAAGTACGGAGGGTGATGTCGTGCCGTTTTTATTGATTATCTAGTGAGGTTGAGAGTAAAAGCACGAAGGGTGATGCCGTGCATTTTCCATTGTTGTGTTTACTTGTTATTACTGGTTCAAGGTGTACTAGCTGTTTAAATTCCTCTACTGTTGTGCTTCTTTATCTTGCAACCCCATTAGCATGATTCCCCTCCCGTTACTATCTGTTCAGCTTCTATTATTTGTTATTGTGCTAGTATATTGTTTAACTACACAGGTTTATACATGTGTCTTGTCCTATCATCGTCACTACTTCGCCGAAGTTAGGCTCGGCACTTACTAGTACACGGGGTCGGTTTCTGCACTCTACACTTTTTGTACAGATTTCGGTACTGGACCGTGTTGACCAGAGTTGAGCTACTGACTTCAATCCCACAAGAGACGCAAGGTAGATCTGTCGGCGTTTGCAGACCCTGGAGTCCCCTTCCAGTTATTTCAGTTTAATGTTTCTTTTAACTCGAAAACGATTGTACTTTCTTTCAGCCAATATTTGTAGTAACTTTTAGAAGTTTGTGGATTATGACACCAGATTCTGGGTAGTTGTGTATAAGTATTTGTGTTATTATAAAATTCTGCACTCCTTTAATCTGCTATGGTTTAATCGTTGTTATTCACTGAATTATTTAAGAGTTAACGTATTAATCTCTAATTTTTGCCTTGCTTAGCAACTGAAAGGTTAGGCGCCATCATGGTCCCGACGGTAGGGAATCCGGGTCGTGAAAAGTTGGTATCAGAGCACTAGGTTGTCTAGGTCTCACAATTCACGAGAAAACTTAGTAGAGTCTGAAGGATCGGTACGGAGACGTTTGTACTTATCTTCCAAAGGCTATGGAGTTAGGAACAGTTTCACTTCTATTCTTCTATGTCGTGCGATTTTGTTCTCTGAATGCTAATTAAACTCTCTACTCTTGCTCCTTCGCATATGGCGAGAACATGTACCACTTCATCAACTGAGAAGTAGCCAGAGCCCCTAGTGGTAGCTCCTACGAGGGGCAGAGGACGAGGCCAAGGCCGTGCTAGAGGTCGAGGCAGGGGCAGGGCTCAGCCTAGAACTCGAGCAACAACACTAGTAGCGGAGCCTCAAGTAGAGTTTGATGAAGAGGCTCCAGCCCAGACCGTTCCAGCAGGGCCAGCTTAGGTTCCAGAGGGGTTCATAGCCACCCCAGTGCTTCATGCTGCTTTGGTCCGTCTAGTGGGCCTTATGAAGAGTATTGCTCAGACTGGCACATTTCCGACAGCACCAGCCATCTCTCAGGTTTGGGGAGGAGCATAGACTCCCTCCACCCACACTCTGGAGCAGATGGCTCTTCAATTTCAGACTCCAACAGCTCAGCCAATTGGGGCAGTTTCGCCGAGTGTTGCAGCACAGACCGGTAACGGATCAGCTATGTCTTCTGAGGCTTTGTGGAGATTGGATAGGTTTACCAAGATCTTCTAGTTCACTATGGAGGTACATGTTCAGAGGATCCCCAAGACTATCTGGACAATTTTCATGAGGTGTTACGGAACATGGGGATAGTGGAGACCAATGGGGTCGACTTTGCTGCATTTCATCTGTCAGATTCTGCCAAGAAATGGTGGAGGGATTTTATGTCGGCCAGACTAGCTAGGTCGCCGGCTCTTACTTGGGACCAGTTCTCTCAGCTATTCTAGATAAGTATCTTCATATCACTCGGAGAGAGGACTATCGGAGGCAGTTCGAGCGTCTGCAGCAGGGTTCTATGACTGTCACTCAGTACGAGACTCGATTTGTGGATCTGGACTGTCATACTATTATCCTGCTTCCTATCGGGAGAGAGAGAGAGGGGGGTGAGGAGGTTTATTGAGGGACTTGCTCAGCCTATCAGATTGTAGATGGCTAAGGAGACTAAGAGTGAGATTTCTTTTCAGGCGGCAGCTAATATTGCCAGGCGACTCGAGATGGTTCTAGCTTAGGGAAGTGGTCAGGGATCTGACAATAGACCTCGTCATTCCGGCTGATTCAGTGGTGCCTCGTCTGGAGACAGGGGTACTTTTGGTAGAGGTCATCCTCTCAGGCCGTTTCATTCAGCACTCCATGCTTCTCATGGTGCTTCAGGTGGTCGTGGCCCTCATATGTAGTATTCCGATCAGCTAGCCTACAGTGCACCACCAGCTCCTATTAGTGCACATCTGCTCCAGAGTTTTCAGGGTGGTTACTCAGGCCGCCAAGGTCAGTTTTAGGGTCATCAGCCATAGCAGCCGAAATCTTGTTATACTTGTGGGAATCTGAGGCAGATATCTAGATTTTGCCCTCGAGCATCGAGTAGTTCTCAGCATCAGGGTTCTCGTACCATGGTTCCGGAACCGCGTGTTTCACCGCCCGCTCAGCCAGCTAGAGGTAGGGTTCAAACAGTTAGAGGTGAACGTCGAGGCATTAGAGGTGGGGGTCAGGCCCCTAGAGGTGGAGGCCAGCCAGATAGGGCTCGTCCTCGATATGTAGTTCAAAGTGGTGGGGCCCAGCCTCGATGATATGCTTTTCAAGCCAGGCCTGAGGCTGATTCATCTGACGCAGTTATCACAGGTACGGTTTCAGTTTGCAGTAGGGATATCTCAGTATTATTTGATCCGGGTTCTACTTATTTGTATGTGTCATCCTATTTTGCTTCATATTTTGTTGTGCCTTGTTATTCTTTGAGTGCTCCCATGTATGTGTCCACATCGGTGAGGGATTCTATTATTGTAGATCATGTCTATCGTTTGTGTGTGGTTATTATTGGGGGTCTTGATACTCGTGTAGATCTCCTACTTCTCGATATGGCTGATTTTGATGTCATTTTGGGGATAGATTGGTTGTCACCTTACCATGCTATATTGGACTATCACGCCAAGATAGTGACCTTAGCCTTACCGGGGTTACCTTGATTAGAGTGGAGAGGGACTCCTGGTCATTCTACCAGCATGGTTATATCTTATATGAAGGCTCAGCATATGGTCGAGAAGGGGTGTCTAGTTTATTTGGCTTATGTCCGCAATTCTAGTGCTGAGGTTCCTTCCATGGAATCTGTACCAGTTGTTCGGGAGTTTCCAGAGGCATTTCCTGCAGACCTACCGGGAATGCCACCCGACAGAGATATTGACTTCTGTATTGATTTGGTTCCGGGCACTCAGCCTATTTCTATTCCGCCATACTGCATGGCCCCGCCAGAGTTGAAAAAGCTGAAGGAGCAGTTGCAAGATTTGCTTGATAAGGGCTTTATTAGACCCAGTGTCTCGCCTTGGGGTATGCCCGTGTGCATAGATTATCGGCAGTTGAACAAAGTCACTATCAAGAACAAGTATCTATTGTCGGGGATTGATGACTTATTTGATCAGCTTCAGGGTGGCAAGGTATTTTCAAAGATAGATCTGAGGTTTGGCTATCGTCAGTTGAGGATCAAGGCATCCGATGTCCCTAAGACAGCTTTTCAGACTCGATATGGGCATTACGAGTTCCTGGTGATGTCATTTGGCTTGACAAATGCCCCAGCAACATTTATGGATTTGATGCACCAGGTGTTCAAGTCTTACCTGGATTCATTTATGATTGTGGTTATTGATGATATCTTGATCTACTCCCGCAGCCGAGAGGAGCATGAGCAGCATTTTTTAATCGTACTTTAGACGCTGAGAGACAACCAGTTGTATGCTAAGTTCTCAAAATAAGAGTTTTGGTTGGACTCAATCACCGTCTTGGGGCACGTTGTATCAGCAGAGGGTATACAAGTGGATCCTAAGAAGATTTAGGCCGTTCAGAATTGTCCTAGGCCTACTTCAGCCACAAAGATCCGTAGTTTCTAGGGATTAGCGGGTTATTATTGTCAATTTGTGGAAGGGTTTTCATCTATAGAAGCCCCGTTGACTAGGATGACCCAGAAGAGTTCCCCGTTCAGATGGTCAGACAAGTGTGAGGCGAGCTTCTAGAAGCTTAAGATAGTTTTGACTACGACGCCGGTGTTAGTGTTGCCCACAAGTTCAGGGCCTTATACAGTATATTGTGACGCATCTCGTATTGGACTTGGTGCGGTATTGATGTAAGGTGGCAAGGTTATTGCATATGCTTCACGGCAGCTAAAGGTTCACGAGAAGAATTATCCAGTTCATGACTTAGAGCTAGCAGCCATTGTTCACGCGCTGAAAATTTGGAGGCACTATCTATATGGCGTGTCGTGTGAGGTGTTCACGGATCATAAAAGTTTGCAGTATTTGTTCAAGTAAAAGGAGCTCAATTTGAGGAAGATGAGGTGGTTGGAGCTATTGAAAGACTATGATATCACCATCTTATATCATCCCGGGAAGGCCAATGTAGTGGCCGATGCTTTGAGTAGGAAGTTAGCTAGTATGGGCAGCCTTGCGTACATTCCAGTCGGTGAGAGATCGTTTGCATTAGATGTTTAGGCCTTATCCAATTAGTTCATGAGGTTAGATATTTCTGAGCCCAGTCATATTTTAGCTTGCATAGTCACTCGGTCCTCTTTGTTTGAGCGCATCAGGAAGCAACAGTATGATGACCCTTATTTGCTTGTCCTTATGGACATGGTGTGGCACAGTGATGCTAAGCAGGTTACGGCTGGAGATGATGGAGTTTTAAGGATGCAGGGTTGTGTTTGTGTGCCTAATGTGGATGGACTTCGTGAGTTGATTCTAGAGGAGGCCCACAGTTCCCGGTAATCTATTCATCCGGGCAGCATTATTGGTGGAGGAGGATGAAGAAAGATATAGTTGCATATGTAGCTCGGTATCTAAATTGTCACCAAGTAAAGTACGAGCATCAGAGACCTGGTGGTTTGCTTCAAAAGATAGAGATTCCTGAGTGGAAGTAAGAGCGTATCACTAGGGATTTCGTTGTTGGACTCCCACGGACTCAGAGGAATTTTGATGCAGTTTGGGTTATTGTGGACAGACTGAACAAGTCAGGTCATTTCATTCCTGTGGTCGTCACCTATTCTTCAGAGCGGTTGGCAGAGATTTATATCTGTGAGATCATTTGTCTTCAAGGTGCACTTGTGTCTATCATTTCTGATCGAGGTATGCAGTTTACCTTGCACTTCTGGAGGGTAGTACAGTGTGAGTTAGGAATGCGGGTTGAGTTGAGCATAACATTTCATCCTCATATGGACGGACAATCCGAGCGTACTATTCAGATCTTGGAGGATATGCTACACATATGTGTTATAGACTTTGGAGGATCGTGGGATCAGTTCTTGCCGCTAGCGGAGTTCACCTACAACAACAGCTATCAGTCGAGCATCCATATGGCTCCCTATGAGGCATTATATGGTAGACGGTGTCGATCACCGGTTGGATGGTTTGAGCTGGGGGAGGCTCGGTTATTAGGTACAGAATTGGTACATGATGCCTTGGATAAGGTTAAGATTATTCAGGATAGACTTCGCACATCTCAGTCCAGGCAGAATAGTTATGCCAACCATAGGGTTCGTGATGTGGCATTCATGGTCGGAGAGATAGTGTTGCTTCGGGTATCACCCATGAAGGGTGTAATGAGGTTTGGAAATAAGGGCAAGTTGAGCCCTAGGTACATCGGGCCTTTTGAGATCCTTGAGTGAGTGGGAAAGGTGGCCTACAGACTTGCGTTGCCATTGGGCAAAAGTGGTGCATCTAGTGTTTCACGTGTCCATGCTTCGGAAGTATCATGACGATTCATCCCACGTGTTAGATTTCAGCACTATCCAGTTGGACAAGGATTTGACCTACAAGGAGGAGTCAGTAGCTATTCTAGACCAACAGGTTTGTCAGTTGAGGTCAAAGAATTATCCTTCAGTTCGAGTGAAGTGGAGAGGTCACCTTGTTTAAGCAGCTACCTGGGAGTCTGAGTCCCATATGCGGAGCAAATATCCCCATATTTTCACTAGGTCAAGTACTTTTCTATGTTCGTTCGAGGTAGACGGTTGTTTTAGAGGTGGAGAATGTGATGACCAGATAGGTCATCTTATGATTTAAAACCAAATTCTATGTTTCGAGGCCTTTAAAACCTCATTCTATCCCTTCTTGATTTGCGTGCACAGTGCAGGCGAGTTTTTGGAAAGCTTTTATTGTTGAAAGTTGATGAAAATAATAATTTGTCTTTAAAAGTTTATTTAGTTAACTTCGGTCAATATTTTAAGTAAACAGACCCAGACTCGTATTTTGACAGTCTCGGTGGATCCGTATCGAATTATGGGACCTAGGCGTATGCCCGGAATCGAATTCCGAAGTCCCTAGCTCGAGATATGAATTTTTGATGAAAATTAAAAGTCTAAAAATTAAATGGTTTGAAGAATTTGTTTAATGTTTGATCTTGTTGGTATCGGGTCTGTATTTTGCTTTTAGAGTGCAGTACAAGTCCATTATAATATATTAGACTTATTTGTGAAATTTGGTGAGAAACGGAGTTGGTTTGACGTGATTCGGATGTACGGTTGTGAAAATAGGAATTTTGAAGTGGTCTTGGGAAATTCATGTGATTTGGTGCTAAATTCATAGTTCTAGGTATTATTTTAGTGATTTGATCGCACAAGAAAGTTCGTATGATATTTTTAGACTTGGGTGCATGTTTGGTTTGAGCCCTAGAGCCCTGAGGGCTCGGGTGAGTTTCGGATAGGCCACACGGTGATTTGAAACTTAGAAAAAAATTGCTGGTGTTCTTCAAGCTTTGCATTTGCGACCACTGTTTGGTTCGCATTTGCGAGCTTCTCATCACAAATGTGAAGAGAATTTGGGCTAGCCCATGTTCGCAAATGCGGACAATCGTTCGCATTTGCAGTGGGGATAAGGGGAAGGTAAACTTCGCATTTGCGACCATTTGGTCGCATTTGCGATCAGCTCAGCTCGCAATTGCGAGCATTTCTTCGCTTTTGCGAAGGAAGCAGGAGTGTGAGAGACCTAAAAAAGGCGATGGTTTTCTCGCATTTGCGAGCTTTGCAATTGCGATATCTGCAGCTGTGTAAAACCTAATTTAGACGCGATTTTTGCTCATTTCTCAAAATTTTCAGAACAAAAAACCTTCTAGGCGATTTTCCAAAGACCTTTTCTTCCCCAAATCATAGGTAAGTGATTCTTAACTCGTTTCTTTCAATCTTTCACTTCATTTTACAAGATTTCAACCTAGAATTTAAGATTTTCATGGTGGAATTGGGGATTTTTGGGTAGAAACTAGGGATTTCGAAATTTGGGGATTTAGTCTTCAAATTGAGGTCGGATTCCAAAACCAATTATATATCCGGTCTCGGGGCGAATGGTTAATAGGGTTTTGGTCCTAATTTCGGGTTTGGACCAAACGGGCCCGGGTGTTGACTTTTGTTGACTTTTTAAAAAATGGCCTCAATTGAATTCCTTGCAATCGTGTGTAGTTCTTAAGGCTTAAATTGAATTGTTTGGTTGGTAATTTGCTAGATTCTATTGGTCCGGAGGCTTGTGTGAAGGTAAATGTGGTGATTGAGCTTTGAGTTTGGCCGTTGGAGCGAGATAATTATCGTGGTTAACCTTGGCTTGAAGGATTAGGTTTTATTTGCCTACTTGTTACGTGTTTGGATGTTGAGTACAACATATATGTGAGTTGATGAGTACCTATACGTTGTTGTCGAGTCATAGTAAGTGAGTGAGTCTTATTCTTGTAAATGTTGTATTCTTGATCATATTGTTCATGTTTAGATTAGCTATTCGATGTGTTAAGCAATTTCTTATCATGTTTTACTGAATTTGGTTTTGATTGAGTATTGACTCAAAGTTAAGGTTGGTATTGTGGAACTAAGTGTTGAAGTAAGACTTGTTGTTGTCATTTCTATCTCCCTATTATTTTTGTCCCTTGTTTTGGTGAGAGAAAGTGTTAAAGCACGAAGGGTGATGCCGTGATGCCGTGCAATGTTTTATGAGTGAGTGATAAAGCACGAAGGGTGATGCCGTGCACGTTTCTATTATTTATTATGGTGAGGTTGAGTGATAAAGCACGAAGGGTGATGCCATGCACATTTCTACTATTTTATATGGTGAGATTGAGAGTAAAAGCACGAAGGGTGATGCCGTATCGTTTTTGTTGATTATGTGGTGAGGTTGACAGTAAAAGCACGAAGGGTGATGCTGGGCATTTTTCATTGCTGTGTTTATTTATTATTATTGGTTCAAGGTGTACTAGCTGTTTAAATTCCTCTACTGTTGTGCTTTTTTATCTTGCAACCCCCTTGGCATGCTTCTCCATCTGTTACTATTTGTTCAGCTTCTATTAGTAGTTATTGTGCTCGTATATTGTTTAACTGCACAGGTTTATATATGTGTCTTGTCCTAGCCTCGTCACCACTTCGCCGAGGTTAGGCTTCGCACTTACCAGTATATGGGATCGGTTGTACTGATGCTGCACTGTGCACTTTCTGTGCAGATTTTGGTACTGGACCATATTGACCCGAGTTGAGCTGCTGACTTCAATCCCACAGGAGACCTAAGGTAGATCTGTCGGCGTTCGCAGACCTTGGAGTCCCCTTCCAGTTATTTCAGTTTAATGTTTCTTTTAACTCGAAAACGGTTGTACTTTCTTTCAGCCAATATTTGTAGTAACTCTTAGAAGTTCGTGGATCGTGACACCAGATTCTGGGTAGTTGTATATAAGTATTTAGGTTATTATAAAATTCCTCACTTCTTTAATCTGTTATGGTTTAATTATTGTTATTCACTTAATTGCTTAAGAGTTAGTGTATTAATCTCTAATTGTTGGCTTGCCTAGCAACTGAAAGGTTAGGCGCCATCACGGTCCCGACGATGGGGAATCCGGGTCGTGACACCCGCACCGAGTGTATACACCCAATTTAGTTAAGTTAACCATAAACAACAAACTAAAGTTTATTAGGAGTTCTACTTTTAAATAATATACTTTTTAAAGATGAAGTATATCTAATAAGGCACCGTGATAAAATTTAGGGTTGTCGTTACATTTCTATCTTTTATTTCCCTCAGACTTTTCTTCTAGCATTGGTCTCATTCTTCATCGTTGATTTAACAAGAAGCTGTAGTTTACTTTTTCAATAATGCAATTGCAAAATTAATGTACAATATTATGCCAAAAACATAATTGAGAATATATTGTGGGAGAGAAGTTTTGTAAGTAAACATAGGTCACTTTTTGTTTAGGAGTAAGCAAAATTAAATTGCAAATATAACTTCAATAAATGTGGAGGTATATTCATAGTTTCATTGAATTCATGAAAGTACCAGGAAAGAAATGTAGTCTGCCTTCTCTCATTTTTTTCCTTATCAATAAATCCTAATGAACTGCATCTTTGTTTTGTCGTATAATCTATAGAACAATTTTTGAAAGAATGGGTTTTCCCCAGTTGGTTTGTGTTTTCGGTACTTACCGCTCAAGTTGACTTTAACATAAGGAACATAACAACGATTAGCAAAATTATTACGTATTTTTATACTATTATTTAAAATCATATGAAAAATATATAATAGTTAATTATGGTTATATACTAAGAATTGTGGTTAAATAAAATAACATGTGTCAACTTTCTGATGTTTGAGTTCCTTATTTGATTAATTCATGTGATAATATAGCTGTTAAGGTTGGTGGAAATCAAGAAGAAGATAATATGAATGCCCCTCACCCAACAAAACCATCCGTACAGTGCTAGTATTTCTTCTAATAAATATTTTCTTTTTATTTCTCACCCTTCTTCTAGGGAGTATGTGTGATATATCGAAATCACTTTAATGTTCATTATTTGGTTGATGAGCAGAGAATAGTTTTCTAGCTTTCTCTATGATAACCAGTATTTGGTACGCGCGTTGCATGTGTGACTTGTCTCAATAAATTAATTTTAAAAAGAAAATTCATTAATATGATATTATAAATTGTATAACAAAATATTAATATTATAAGAATTGAGAAGATAATATTCATAAAAAGGAATCAGAAATAGGAATACGTGTGTGGTATAACAAAATATTGATATTATAAGAATTGAGAATATAATATGCTTAAAAAGGAATCATAAATAGAAACATGATATGCTTTCAATCTCAATTATAGTTTATTCAAAACTTCAATTACACATCATACACAAGAATACGAAAGAGGAAATAGTTATATATATTGAACAAATATACTTAACTAAAAAGATTTAAAATTGAAGTGCTTTGGTGAACCCTAGAGAAATTTTTTTGGAAAACTTTCCATCCTTCAAAGATAAATTGTATTAGGGGTGTGTATAGGTCAGATTGGTTCGGTTGTTTCATTTAGGACAAAGACCTGAATCTAAAACTTGCATAACCATTCCTTACGTGTTAAAAATAAACTAAAAAATGAGAAAGGTTCAAAAAGGAATCTTAAATTTTAGAAAAGTAATTTAATAATCAAACCTTTAGTTGATTTTAAAATCTTAAATATTCAAAAAAAAAAATTAAAATTACAACTCTTTTTTTAAATTATAAAGATACTTTTAACAATTTCATACGTAAATAAAAAAAAATATAATAATTGCATAGATGGTGGTAGTTCAAATAGGGAAGGACATAATAGATAAAATATTAGTTGATTTCAACGTTCTAATTTAGTTGTATCATTAATCCAATTAAGGAAAGAATTTACTTAAGGAAAGAATTTACGTAAGGTAATAGATTTTAAAGTCCTATAATTATAATTAGTTTATATAGTAATACAACCTAACTCTAAAAAATTTATATTATGCATAAAACTTGCAAATTGTTATGAAACCCTAAAATATTTGTTTACCAACTATCATCTCTTTTATTACCTAGAGGCTAAATTACTATACATGTAGCAATTAACTTAGCATGATCTTAAGACCATCAACGTGTTTATATTGGAACGTCATTCAAATAGTTCTAATGTTAGTTTACTTCAAATACTTTTATATTAGATAGTTTACACGGGCCAAACAATAAAAAAGAGGATATTTCATATTAGGACTTTCTACCTTGTTCAATAAGGTAAAATTAATAATCAAAATTTTTTGTTGATTTTAGTATCCAAAATATTAGGAAGGTATCCAAAATTTATTTTCCCACTCACAAAACTACAATTTATTTCAAGTGAGATATATGTCCCAACATAATTTCAAATTTCAATTATCATTTTTCAACTTAATTCCAACTACTACTTTTTTTTTCAAAAATTATAAGTTGTATGTCCAAACGCCTACTTAAGCCAACTAAACATGAAAAAATTAAAAAATATTTTTCTTCATACCAAACAACCCATATTTCTATTAAATATTACATCCTATGAGAGGATTACAAATATATTTAGATCTCTTTTAAAGAAAATACTATATAACAATTTTAAAATTATATATACAAAAATAACAACAACAATAACAACAACCCAGTAAAATCTCACACGTAAGGGGTCTGGGGAGGTTAGTGTGTACGCAGACCTTACCCCTACCCTGATGGAGTAGAGAGGTTGTTCCTGATAGACTATCGGCTCAAGGAAACAAAAAAGACGAAAAAGACAATATATCGGTACTTTAAAAGTATATATAAATATTACTATATATTTATATGTCGAATTGGTTCAGATTCTTTACTCCATACCAACACTACTAGAAATCCGAAAAAAAACGACCAAAATTTGTCTGTCAAGAAAAGCGACCAAAGTTGGTCGCTAAATTGGAGAAAATTATTAAATAATTATTCCTAAAACATTAGTGACCAAGGTTGGTCGATAATGTGGTCAAAATGTTGACCGGACTGGTCAGACTTGCTTTGTCACGACCCGGATTTCCCACCTTCGGGAGTCGTGATGACGCCTACTAATGTGAGCAAGGCAAGCCAATCATTTAACTACTTATTTCATTACTCAATTATTTCTTTAAAACAAATATAAGACGATAACATGAAAACAGCGAAACTTTAAATAATTAAGCGGAAGAGAACGATTAAATATCTGAAATCTGCATCTATTACAACTCTTAAAACCTAAAGCACCCAAAACCTGGTATCACAGTGTCACAGACGGTCTAAGATTTACTACATACAAAGTCTGAAGAAATAATAATACACTATTCCGGAATATATGGAAAATGAAACAAGAAAATAGGGATAGCGGGAGACGCTAGGGCTTGCGGACGCCTGCAGGTCTACCTTGGATCTCGCGTGGACTGAAGGTAGCCTCCACATTACGGTCCAAAAGCTGCTCCGGGATCTGCACATAGTACAGAGTATAGTATTAGCACAACTGGCCTCATGTGCTGGTAAGTGTCTAGCCTAACCCCGGTGAAGTAGTGACGAGGCTAGGACCAGACTACCAAATAAACCTGTGCAGTTCAAATATATAAACAGCGGAAAAGAAATACAGAAATAAACAAATAAAGATAGGAGGGGAAAACATGCCTCGGGGAATAACATGTAAAACAGAATATCAAGAAAATTATAAAGGAATCAAAATCAACCACTAACAAGAATAAGGAAGACAAAGGTAGATTTCACTTTCTTTTCACATCTTGTTGCAGGCGTGCAACTCGATCCCATTTCCTGTATCTCGTGGCAGGCGTGCCACCCGCTCCCATTTTATCTATCTCGTGGTAGGTGTATCACCCTCTCCCATTTCATGTATCTCGTGGTAGGCGTACCACTCGCTCCCATTTCATGTATCTTGTGGTAGGCGTACCACCCGCTCCCATTTCATCCATCTCGTGATAGGCGTACTACTTGCTCCTATTTCATTGGCGTACCACCTGCTCCCAGTTACAAGCCAACAATAATCACAAAGAATCCCGGCAAGGGAACAAGAGCAATATAATAACTTCCCGGTAAGGGAACAATGATATTTCAACAACATCCCGGCAAGGAAACAATAATATCAAAACAACATCCCGGCAAGGGATTATTAATATCAAACAAACATCCCGGCAAGGGAACAATGGTGATAATAACATATGAAGTGCAAGAAACCACAACGGAGTCATAACAATTATAATACAAGACTCACGGGCATGCTTGACACCAACGTATAGATACTCGTCACCATGCCTATACGTCGTACTCCACAATTAACATGTAGCAAATAAGACATAACTCTCAATCCCTCAAGCTAAGGTTAGACCAAACACTTACCTCGAACTTCCACGGCCAACTCAAGCCTCAAACACCGCCTTTCCTTTCGAATTCGGCTTCAAATCAATTGTATCTATACATAATCAACTTTATAACATCAATAAATGCTAAACAATCCAACTTCAATGCTTAATTATAGCTCTCTAATCATTCTTCCCAAAAAGTCAAAAATCGACTCCGGGCCCGCTTGGTCAAAACACGAGGTTCAGACCAAAATCCGATCACCCATTCACCCACGAGCCCGAATATATAATTTATTTTCAAATCCGACCCCAAAACGAGGTCTAAATCACAAATAATCAAAAAACCCTAACTCTACCCAAATCCCTAATTTTCTACCCTTAATTACATGATTTAAGCCAAGAAATCTAATGGGTGTTAATGAAAATTAAAGAAAATGAGTCTAAGATTACATACCTATGAATTGGTGGTGAAATCCCCCTTCCAAAATCGCCCAAATTGGAGTTAAGATAAAGAAGTTATGAGTTTTGGTGTAAATCCCGTAATGACTATTGTTCTGGTCTTTTAAAATAACTGGGTGAAATTACTCATCGCGTTCGTGATGGGTTAGGCCTGATAAGCCTTCGCGTTCGCGGAAGCCGGCTCGCGTTCACGGAGAAGAAACTCCTCGAGCCTCGCGTTCTCGTCCAATGGGTCGCGTTCGCATAGGTAAAATGCCCTTCCCCCTGCCCAGGCTCACTAGCCATCGCGTTCGCGTGAGTTGTGTCGCGTTCGTCAAGGGTATCCCTCCTTAGCCTCGCGTTTACGACTCCAGCTTCGCGTTCGCGAAGAAGAAGTTTGGCTCCTGGGAAATTTGCCATACGCGTTCGCGAGTAGACCCACACGAACGCGAAGAACAAAATCCTTGGGCACTAAACAGCAAAAACCTGCAACTTTTCATAAGTCCAAAACCTTCTGAAACATATCCTAAACACACCCGAGCCCTCGGGGCTCCTAACCAAACATACGTACTAACTCAACAACATCATACAAATTTGTCTGTGCGATCAAATCATCAAAATAACCTCAATAACAACGAATTAAACCTCAAAACCAAAGAACTTCCTCAAACTTCTTAAAACATAAATTGTTTTGCAATTTAGGTCCGAATCACGTCAAATGACATCCGTTTTTCATCAAATTCCACAGAATCATCTTAAATCATATATAAGACTTGTATCCGGCGCCGGAACCAAAATACGGGCCAGATACCATCATGTTCTAATCAAATTTCATTTCAAATTCCTTTAAACAATTTCAGGAAAAAAAATTCTTTAAAAATTTATTTCTCGGGCTTGGGACCTCGGAATTCGATTTCGGGCATACGCCCAAGTCCCATATTTTCCTACAGACCCTCCGGGACCGTCAAATCACGGGTCCGGGTCCGTTTAGCCAAAACATTGACCGAAGTCAAATTAACTCATTTTATAGTCAAAATTTATCATTTTTCACAGATTTTCACATATAAGCTTTCCGGCTACGCGCCCGGACTGTGCACACAAATCGAGGTGATGCTACATGAGGTTTTCAAGGCCTCGAAAACAAAAATTTCAATTTAAAAGCAAGTGATGACCTTTTGGTTCATCACATGCTTGGTCAAAGAAATACTGAAATTAGCGACCAACTTTGGTCGCTAAAGTGGGACCCACCTATAAAATTTTAATAATTATATTATTATTTAAAATAAATTATAAAATATAAATAAATATAATTTAAAATTAGCGACCAAAGTTGGTCGCTTACGAAAGGGGAAGCAGATAGAGACCAACTTTGGTCGCTAATCTGGGACCCAGTTATAAAATTTTAATAATTATATTATTATTTAAAAAATATTATAAAATATAAATAAATATAATTCAAAGTTAGCGACCAAAGTTGGTCGGTTATGAAAGGGGAAGCAAGTAGCGACCAACTTTGGTCGCTATTTTGGGACCCAGTTCTAACGTTTAATAATTATATTATTATTTAAAATATTTTATAAAATATAAATAAATCTTATTTAAAATTAGCGACCAACGTTGGTCGCTATTTTTTAATTCTGGATAATTAGCGACCAACGTTGGTCGCTATTTTTAAATTCTGGATAATTAGCGACCAAAGTTGGTCTCTTTTCAGGTCAACATTGATCAAATTAAAAATTACTTTTGTATTTACTATCTAAATAATATAAATGTAATCCGTTAACACTTTTGTAATACAAGGGATGAATACACTAAAATATACTTTAACATGCTATATATGTAGTTAAAGTAGTACAACAAAGCGTGATATATATAGGTTGAGACATTTTGTTTTTAATATTCAACGATGCATCTGAGTAGGTTATAAGTCGATGAATCAATTTACACACAGATATATTTGATAAAAAATTATTTATACTAATTAGGATCTTCAAATACAGTAGCATATACTATATATATATATATATATATATATATAAGAACATGAAGCGCTCGGAACACAGGGCCGGATTCTTTTAGGTATTGATACACTTGTAAATTGATTCATCGACTTATAACCTACTCAGATGCATCTTTGAATATTAAAAACAAAACGTCTCGACTTATACCGATTAATATGTTATAACTGATTCATCGACTTATAACCTAGTGATGAATGAATGTAATTCATTAACTCTGTTATAATACAAATAATGGTTTATGCGTGTGTATGAAATTACTCATATACTTAAATATAACTTAAAAAATTCCTTTGCATACATGCTATTATAATCTATTAAAAGTAATTACCTAGTTAATATAATTTTTTTTAAAGATTATGCTTATAGTTTTTAATTATTTATAATAATTGTAGTTAAATAAAATAAATATTTATAGCTAATAAGATTTTTTTATAGCTTACAATATTTAAAAACCAAAAAAGAAAAAAATATTTAATTTTTTTTTTAGAAATAGCGACCAACGTTGGTCGCTATTTTGGTCAAACAGTCAAAATTTAATTAGCTACCAAAAATAGCGATCAGCGTTGGTCGCTTTTTGTATATCCAGACTGAAAAACGGGTTTCCCCCTCTCGTTCTCTTATTTTCTAAAACAAAATTTCCCCAACTCTCTCTTAACACATTCCCTTCCCCTTCTCTATTTCCCTCACACAAATCAATCCCCCACCCCATGCCACCACTGTGACCGCCTGAGCTACCGCCGGAGCCGTTGCTGCCACCGCTGCCGCTGCCCCTTTCTCTCCTTCTCCACCTAAAAAAATTTAGGTTTGAATTATAACCTTGAATCTTTGTTATTTCTAGTTTTTATTTCAATTATTTCAATATTGTAGTTTAAGGATATGAATTAGTGTTTAAATTCTTTGAACATTGTATTTTATTGAGGATTAGGGTTTAGGTCTTGTTTTAGTTAGCTTTGTTAATTAATTTTATTAACTAATTAGTTTAATTAGTGTTGAATTTAGTTTAGTTAGATTTGAATTATACTTTGTATTGTCTTGATAGTTTAGTTAGAATCTAGGGTTTAGGATATGAATTAGACTTTTAGGATATGAATTGGACTTTTAGGATATGAAGTGAGCCTTTAGGATATGAATTGAATCTTTAGGATATGAATTGAGCCTTTATGATATGAATTGAACTTTTAGGATATGAATTGGACTTTTAGTTTATGTATTGAAATTTTAGTTTATAAATTGAAATTTTAGGATATGAATTGAACTTTTGTGGATATGAATTGAAATTTAGGATATGAATTGAACTTTTATGATATGAATTGAAATTTTTGTATATGAATTGAATTTTTAGGATATGAATTGAGCCTTTAGGATATGAATTGAACTTTTAGGATATGAATTGAGCCTTTAGGATATGAATTGAACCTTTAGGATATGAATTGGACATTTAGTTTATGTATTGGAATTTTAGTTTATAAATTGAAATTTTAGGATATGAATTGAACTTTTGTGGATATGAATTGAAATTTTAGGATATGAATTGAAATTTTTGTGTATGAATTGAACTTTTAGGATATGAATTGAGCCTTTAGGATATGAATTGAACCTTTAGGATATGAATTGAGCCTTTAGGATATGAATTGACCCTTTAGAATATGAATTGGACTTTTAGTTTATGTATTTGAATTTTAGTTTATAAATTGAAATTTTAGGATATGAATTGAACTTTTGTGGATATGAATTGAAATTTTTGTGTATGAATTGAATTTTTAGGATATGGATTGAGCCTTTAGGATATGAATTGAACTTTTAGGATATGAATTGAGCCTTTAGGATATGAATTGGACCTTTAGGATATGAATTGGACTTTTAGTTTATGTATTGGAATTTTAGTTTATAAATTAAAATTTTAGGATATGAATTGAACTTTTGTGGATATGAATTAAAATTTTAGGATATGAATTGAACCTTTAGGATATGAATTGAAATTTTTGTGTATGAATTGAACTTTTAGGATATGAATTGAGCCTTTAGGATATGAATTGAAATTTTTGTGTATGCATTGAACTTTTAGGATATGAATTGAGCCTTTAGAATATGAATTGAACCTTTAGGATATGAATTGAACCTTCAGTTTATGTATTGGAATTTTAGTTTATAAATTAAAATTTTAGGATATGGAATTAATTAACTAAAAAAAGATTAGAATATGAAGTATATGGAATTAATTAACTAAAAAAAGATTAGAATATGAATTAACTAAATTAATTTGTTCTTGTTTTATTTGTATAGATGGAACATCGTAATTGGATGTACAATAGGAATTATCCTAATCGGTGGGGATTGCGGGAGGATTTTGTAGAAGGGGTTGATGACTTTATTAGACATGCAATGGAACTTCCACCAAGAATAACTTAGATACAGTACCTGGCAGAGTAGGTCTTTAATTGTTGTTCTCATTAGCGACAATGATGATGAGAAGGCAATGGCATGTGTTTCAAACAGTAATGGTGTAAGTAGGAATTTAACATTTCCTAAGCAGATAAAAGAAGAGGTTATAGATCTCTACTTCATTTTCCAAGAGGAAAAGAAGTTTAATTGAGAGTAACAAGGTTGATGGTAATGGAAAGTTGTCCGTTGCTCATGGCAGTTCACATAAAACGGGGATCATAAAGCTCTGTGATGACAAAGACGAAAGGAAGTTTTATTCTCAACTTTCTTCCAAGTCTGATCCGTACAAGCTTAATGGGATTGGTGATATTTCTTCGGATTCAGACAATGATTTGAGTGACAAAAGTATGGAAATGCTAATCAAAAGAATTAAAGGTAAAACGTTTATCTAAGGAAGAGAAGTTTGGAGAAATCTGCTGCCTATAAAGTGCACATATCACGTTCATGCAGAGTTCAGCATCCTTCTCTTCCAAGAAAAACGTTTTACCTTTAATTCTTTTGATTAGCATTTTCATATTTTTGTCACTCAAATCATTGTCTGAATCCGAAGAAATATCACCAATCCCATTAAGCTTGTACGGATCAGACTTGGAAGAAAGTTGAGAATAAAATGTCCTTTCGTCTTTGTCATCACATAGTTTTATGATCCCCGTTTTATGTGAACTGCCATGAGCAATGGACAACTTCCCATTACCATCAACCTTGTCACTCTCAATTAAACTTCTTTTCCTCTTGGAAAATGAAGTAGAGAATTCCTCTATAACCTCGTCTTTTATCTGCTTAGGAAATCTTAAATTCCTACCTACACTATCACTATTTGAAACACATACCATTGCCTTCTCATCATCATTGTCGCTAATGAGAACAACAATTGATCAAAGACACACCCTGTCAGGTACTGTATCCAAGTTATTCTCTATATCCAAGTTCATCCCGAATAATAGTACTACGAGGATAATCACCAAAGCCACCAGACAGCAAACAAGATGAGCTATTCAATGAGACTCATATTGTAAAGAAGAAGAAAGAGACTGATCCAGAAAGGTGGGTCGAGGGCCGAGCCTCGACTATACATGTAAGTTTTTTACTTTTCATTAAGTATTTTGATTTACTTTTATATAAATTTTGAAATACTATTTCAATGTAATTTTTCTTATAGGGTCGCTTCACAACTGATGTGGAGGAATTCGTACGCAGTCAGTCACCTAATAAGTCGGGCGAGGCAATCCAACTTTCGAACGAGGATGCTGAAAGAACACTCCTTGAGTACTTTATATACTTTGAACTAGACAATACAACCAGTTTTCGAATGGGCTTGTAATAAGTGTTAGTTTTGTTAGCTTAATGTGTTAGTTCTATTGGACTTTATACTTTGTTGTTGTTAATGTTGTTGTTGTGTTGTTGTTATTGTTGTTGTTGTTGTTGTTGTTGTTGTTGTTGTTGTTGTTGTTGTTGTTGTTGTTGTTGCTTGTAATAGGAAATTTGGTATGCTGGCAGGTGGTGTAGCTGCCAAAACAGGCAGTTTCTGCCAAAATTATACCCAGAAAAGCGACCAACTTTGGTCGCTTTTCTATTTAAAAAATATTTTCTGGGCAATAGCGACCTAGGTTGGTCGCTAATTAACCCAGATTTCTTTAAAAGCGACCAACTTTGGTAGCTATTCTATTAAAAAAATCGGGAAAATATCGACCAATTTTGGCCGCTTATGTTTAAAAAATAATTAAATTCTTGTAATTAGCGACCAATTTTGGTCGCTTATGTTTAAAAAAAATTAAAAAATCAAAAAAAAAACGACCAACTTTGGTTGCTATTTTTTAGATTTTAAAATATAATATTTGGTTTACAGACCAAAGTTGGTCGCTATATTTTAATTAATAATAAATTAAAAAATATAATTTAAATATAGAGACTAACTTTGGTCGCTAAATTTATATTATTAAAATATTAAAGCGACCAAAGTTGGTCGTTTTATTGTTTACCCGGAAAATTTGGTCTCTAAGGTAAAGGGACCAGCAAAATAGCGACCAAGCCATTTTGGACGCTTTTTGGTCGCTTTTGACCTGTAAGCGACCAACTTTGATCGCTTTTTGTGGTTGTTTTTTTCCGGATTTCTAGTAGTGCAAAACAAACCTAGTCAATTTATTTTCAATCAGTTTGATTTGACTTTTTGGTTTGGTGTGACTCCCCGTGATCGTGACATAAAGCGTAACTTTATCTTTTTCCTTTTCCTATTTAATTTCTCCTCATTACCTAATTTCTTAGAAATAATTTTATCAACTCAACTGTTAGAATCATGAATACGGATACCTGTGGATTTTGATCGTGATCGGCTTCTTTTTATTTTAATTTCATTTATCTAATTTCTATCATCTCATGAAAGTCAACGATGCACGTCCTCGCATTAACTATTAGTTTGGCTTTTTCTTAATAAATATGATTATCATGGAAAAATGCATTGTATTGAGGCAATGAACTTTCATGGAAAGAGGCTGGTATGTCATATTTTACGTAACTGAGAGTCAAAAACAACGTTTGACTATATGCTTATTTACGTAAATTGACTAAATTAATCAACATTGGCTTGAGAGTGAAGTTGATTTAACTTAGGGTGTGTTTGGTATATATATGTGTGTAGGAAAATATTTTCCATGGAAAATATTCTCATGGAAAATGAATGGTTTTATCACTTATTTTTCCTTGTTTGGTTGGTGAGTGAAAAACTTTTTTCGTAAAATATTTTCTAGTATTTGGTTAAAGAATAGAAAATATATTTTAAGAAAATAATTTTTTATGCTAATTTCCTCACTCCATCCCCAAGTCCCCATGTTTCTTGTGCTTCCACCCACCTCCCCCCCAAAAAAAAAAATACCCAATATTTTCAGGATTCTTCAAAATTTTAATTATTCTTCTAAAAACTAACACAAACCCAAAGAATTTAATGTGTTGCTTTACGTTTTATGCAAAAATAATATTGAAATTTGTGCTTCATAACTAAAAAGAAAATATATTTTTTTGGTTGAAAAAGAAAGTACTCTTTCTACAACATGAAAATAAAGTACTCATCTTGTTGACATAAAAGAAAATATTTTTTCTACATCATGAAAAGAAAATATTTTTTTTGCTGAAATGAAAGAAAATACTTTTTACTACATCGTTTTGTTGAAATAAAAGAAAATATTTTTTTTACATCATGAAAAGAATATACTCATTTGTTGAAATAAAAAAAAAAAGTACTTTATCCACAACATGAAAAGAAAGTACTATTGATAATATTTCTATTTAGGGTGGGGTGGGAGGGGGTGGAGGGGTAGGTTGGTGGGGGTTGGTGGAGATGGGGAATAGGGTGGGGAAGGTTGAAAAAGAGTTTTGGAAAATATTTCATATTCTCTTGATAGGCAAAACATTTTCCTCAAATTGGAGAAAAATATTTTCCAAAATATTTAAGCCAACCAAACATGGAAAAATTGGAAAATATTTTCCGCAAAATATTTTTCTTCATACCAAACACACCTTAATTTTGTAAACAACAAAATTTTGAAATCTCGCCATCGATAGAATAATATTTTTTAAATGAGTAATCCAAAGATGCCTAAAAACTAAATGTATTTAAATATACTATGATTGTGTAAAGAAACTTTACACATCTAGTGTAATTTAATCTATTTTAGTATATCGCTCACCTTATCTTTCGTGTAACTAATTTTGTTTAATATGGCACGTACTAATATTGTTACTGTATTATCTTTAGGTGATTTAAAAGTGTAAGTTTAAATTTTTTTACATTATCAAAGTATAAAAATTGTATAAACTCAAACACAATAATGTCTTGTAAAATGTCATGGTTAATTAGTGTGATGACCTTCACTTGCTTTAAATTAAATTCTGTATTTCCGATGCCTTGAAAAGCTCATTTAGAGTCACCTCGATTTGCGTACGTAGTCCGGGCGCGTAGCCGGAAAGCTTAAATGTGAAAATCTGTGAAAAATGATAAGCTTTGACTGTAAAATGAATAAATTTGACTTCGGTCAACGTTTTGGGTAAACGGACCCGGACTCGTGGTTTGACGGTCCCGGAGGGTCCGTAGGAAAATTTCGGACTTGGGCGTATGCTCGGAATCGTATTCCGAGGTCCCAAGCCCGAGAAATGAATTTTTTAAAGGAAATTATTTTCTGAAACTGTTTAAGGAAAATTAAAATAAGATTTGCTTAGAACATGATGGTATCGAGCCCGTATTTTTGATTCCGGCACCCGGTACAGGTCTTATATATGATTTAACACGTTTCTGTGGAATTTGGTGAAAAACGGATGTCATATGACGTGATTCGGACTTAAATCGCAAAGTTGATGTTTAAAGAAGTTTTGAGAAAATTTCATCAATCTCGAGATTTAATTTGACGTTCATGATGTTATTTTGACGATTTGATTGCACGAATAACTCCGTAGGATGTTTTTGAGGATTTTGTGTATATTTGGTTTGGAGCCCCGAGTGCTCAGGTAAGTTTCGGGTAGGTTCCGGAATGCCTTAGGCCTAAAAACACAGTTGTGGCAGGTTCAGAGAAGTTGTAGGTCTCTGAACCCGCCAGTGCGGTCCGCACAAAAACGTGCGCGACCACGGAAGGGGGCCAGTGCGGTCCGCGGTCGGCTTTGTGAGGTGCGCGATGGAGGCCTGTGCGGCCGCAGTCCATTTCGTGCGGTCCGCATAAGGCACTGGACCGCAGTAGGAAGGCTTGTGCGGCCGCCATCCATTTTGTGCGGTCCACACAGGGGGTCTGAGAGGGGTATAAATAGACGAGATTTTCAGTTATTTTTCATTTTTCAAAACCCCAAAAAACATAAGAGGCGATTTTTCAAACAACCTTTCTTCTCCAAATCAATTGTAAGTCATTTTTAACTAGTTTTCTTAAATCATTAACATCTTTTAACATGATTTTAACTTCAAATCAATGATTTTCATGGGAAAATTGGGTGTTTTAGGTAGAACCTAGGTTTTTTAAAAAAATTGGGGATTTGGACCTCGATTTGAGGTCCGATTTCAAAATAAATTATATATTTGAGTTCGTGGGGGAATAGGTAATCGGGTTTTGGTTCGAACCTCGGGTTTTGACCACGTAGGCCCGGGGGTGATTTTGACTTTTTGAGTAAAACTTTGGAAAACTCATTTTCATGCATTCAAATTGATTCATTTAGCGTTTATTGATATAATTAAGTAACTTGTGGCTAGATACGAGCGAATTGACGGTGGAATCAAGGGGTAAAGCTGTAATTGAAACTTGAGTTGTGTTCGAGGCATCGAGGTAAGTGTTTGGTCTAACCTTAGCTTGGGGAATTAGGAGTTGAGCCATATTTGCTAATTGCTTCTTGTTGAGTACGACGTATAGGCATGGTGACGAGTATCTATACGTTGGTGTCGAACATGACTATGAGTACTAAATTGATACTTGTTGTATTCTTAAATGATACTACGAATGCTATAGTGGGTGAATTCTTGATAATGAGTAAAGACTTAAGTTTATTTTCGTGGAAGATACTTATGGTTGAGAAATGGTGATAATTGAGATGAGTAGGAGTTGAGTTAAGATTGGTTATAGCTGATTCTCCCTTGCCGAGACGTATATACTTGTACTGTTGAATTTCCTTGCCGGGATAGTGTAGTTTATTGTTGACCCCTTGCCGGGACTATTATTATGATCACTGTTGACTATATATTTAGGACGGGTTGCGCGCCGCAACACTTTTATTATATATGGATCGGGTTGCGTGCCGCAACATTATTATATATATTTATGGATCGGGTTGCACGCCGCAATAGATATTATATTGGATCGGGTTGCACGCTGTAACAGATATTATATTGGATCGGATTGCACGCCGCAACATTTATATATGGGGATCGGGTTGCATGTCGCAACAATATTAAATGATAAGGGATCGGGTTGCGCCGCAACAGTATTGTTTTTGTATTGTTGTAGATATTGAATTGTCCTTTCATATCTTATTAAGTTGCTGTTGGATTTGATATGTTCCCCGAAGCATGTACCCCCTCCCATTGAAACTGCTTATTCCTGTTTATTTTTCGTCATATGTTATATAACTGCACAGGTTTATCTGGAGTCCGGTCCTAGCCTCGTCACTACCTCGTCGAGGTTAGGCTAGATACTTACCAGCACATGAAGTCGGTTGTGCTGATGCTACACTCTGCACTCTATGCAGATACCGGAGCAACATTGGGTCAGTAGCTTGGGAGCCAGCCTTCAGTCCACAGAGATTCCGAGGTAGTCCTGCAGGCCCAGCGTCTCTTCTATCTATTACTATGTTCTGTTATCACTTGTATCCGAGATAGACTGTGTTTCTTTCCTTCAGACACTTGTATGTAGTAGTCATAGACGATCCGTGAATGTTGTGGCACCGGTTTCTGGGTAGAGATATATGTTGGCTTTTCGTATCGATTTTGGTATTATATACATCTAAGTATTTTGTTTACCTTTATCTTCCGCTATTATTTAAATGTTTATCACCGGTTAATGCAAGTTGTTAAAAGGCTTAAAATAAAGTAGTTAAAGATTTTCAAATTTTCCTGGCTTACCTAGCTTCTACGAGTATGCGCCATCACGACTCCCGAGGGTGGGAAATTCGGGTCGTGACAAGTTGGTATCAGAGCTCTAGGTTATATAGGTCTCACAATTCACGGACAAGCTCAGTAGAGTCTGAGAGATCGGTACGGAGATGTCTGTATTTATCCCCCAGAGGCTACAGAGTTAGGAAAACTTCACATTTGTTCTTTGCTGTCGTGCGGTTTTGTTTCTTAATGCTAATTGAATTTCTATTCTGTTCTATCGCAGATGGTGAGAATACATGCTTCCTCATCTACCGCTCAGCAGCCCGAACCCCCAGCAGCAGCTCCCACGAGGGGCAGAGGGCGAGACCGAGGTCGTGCTATAGGGCGAGGTAGGGGCAAAGCTCAGCCCCGAGCAGCAGCACCAGTGCGGAGCCTCAAGTTGATTTTGATGAGGAGGTTCCGGCCCCAGCAGTTTCGGTAGGCCCAGCTTAGGTCCCGGAGGGGTTTATTACTACCCCAATTCTTCAGGATGCTCTGGTCCGATTAGTGGGTCTTATGGAGAGTGTTACCCGAGCAGGCTTGCTTCCTTGGCACCAACCGTCTCTCAGGCTGGAAGAGGGGCCTAGACTCCTGCTACCCACACTCCAGAGCATGTAGCTCCCCAGATTCAGACTCCAGCGGTTCAGCCAGTTGGAGCAGTTCAGCCGGGTGTGGTAGCTCAGACCGGCAATGGAGCAGCTATGTCTGCCGATGCTTTGTGGAGGCTGGATAGGTTCACCAAGCTCTTCACTTCTACTTTCAGCGGTACATCTACTGAGGATCCCCAGGATTATCTAGACAGCCAGGGGCGGATTTAGGGGGGCGCAAGGGTGTTCACCCGAACACCCTTCGCCGAAAAATTACACTGTATATATAAGGCAAAATCTGTTTTTTATTTCTATATATTAAGTTTTGAACACCCTTAAAACAATCCAAAAGTGTAGTTTAGTGGTCAAGGGAGTTCAAAATCTACATAAGGTCATGAGTTCAATTCTCACTAGCTACAAAAAAAATTTTGAACCCCCTTCGTGGAGATCCTGCCTCCGTCACTGTAGACAGCTGCCACGAGGTTCTCAGTAACATGGGTATTATTGAGACCAATGGGGTCGATTTTGCTACATTTCGCTTGTCTGGATCCGCCAAGACTTGGTGGAGGGATTATTGCTTGGCCAGGCCAGCCGGATCTCCATCTTTGACTTGGGAGCAGTTTACAGTGTTGTTTCTGGAGAAGTTTCTCCCCATTACTTAGAGAGAGGCCTATCGGAGGCAGTTTGAGCATCTCCAACAGGGTTCCATGACGGTTACCCAGTATGAGACCAGATTCATCGACTTGGCTCGCCATGCCCTTGCCATCCTTCATACCGAGAGAGAGAGGGTGAGGAGGTTTATTGATGGTCTTATTCAGCCGATTCGCCTTCAGATGGCTAGGGAGGCTGGGAGTGAGATCACTTTTCAGGAGGCGGCCAATGTGGCCAGGAGAGTGGAGATGGTTCTGTCGCATGGAGGTGGTCATGGGTCGGATAAGAGGCCCCGTCATTCGGGTAGATTCAGTGGTGCCTCATCGCGAGGCAGAGATTCATATGGTAGAGGCCATCCTCCTAGGCCCTTTCAGTTAGCTCTTCACGTTTCTCATAGTGATTCAGGTAGTCGTGGTCCGCAGATGCAGTATTCTGATCAGCAGTCCTATAGTGCACCACCAGCTCCTATCAGTGCACCATCGCTCCAGAGTTTTCAGGGTGATCATTCGGGTCACCAGGGTCAGTCTCAGTTTCCTCAGCCACAACACTCAGGTGGATGTTTTCAGTGTGGTGAGTATGGTCATATCAGGAGGACTTGTCCGAGGTTAGTTGGTACTCAGTCGCAGCAGCAGGGTTCCCGCGCTATGGTTCAGGCACCAGGTGTTCCACAGACCGCCCAGCCAGTTAGAGGTGGGGGTAGAGGTGCTAGAGGTGGAGGTAGAGGTGCTAGAGGTGGAGGCCAACCAGTTGTAGGTCGTCCCAAATATGTAGTTCAGGATGGTGGGGCCCAGTCCCGATGTTATGCTCTTCCAACCAGGACCGAGGCTGAGGCTTCAGATGCAGTTATTATAGGTACGGTTCTGGTTTGTGATAGAGATGTTTCAGTGTTGTTTGATCCGGAGTCTACATACTCGTATGTGTCATCTTATTTTGCACCGTATTTGATCATGCCTAATGATTCATTGAAGGTTCCTATTTTTTGTGTCTACACTGGTGGGTGATTCTATTGTGGTCGATCGAGTCCATCGTTCTTGTGTTGTGGTGATTGGGGGTCTTGAGACTCATGTAGATTTGTTGCTTTTAGACATGATCGATTTCGATGTTATATTGGGGATGGATTGGTTATCACCTTACCATGCTATCTTGGATTGTCATGCCAAGACTATGACCTTAGTTTTATCGGGTATGCCTCGTTTAGAGTGGAGAGGGACTCCTGGTCATTCTACCCACAGTGTTATCTTGTATGTGAAGGCTCGGCGTATGGTCGAGAAGGGGTGTTTGGCCTATTTGGCATATGTTTGTGATTCAAGTGCTGAGGTTTCATCTATTGATTATGTGCTCGTTGTTCGTGAGTTCCCTGAGGTATTCCATTCAGACCTACCGGGTATGCCACCCGACAGGCATATTGACTTTTGCATTGATTTGGCTTCGGGCACTCAGCCCATTTCTATCCCAACGTATCGTATGGCCCCGCCTAAGTTGAAAGAGTTGAAGGAACAGTTGCAAGACTTGCTTAAGAAAGGTTTCATTAGACCTAGTGTTTCGCCTTAGGGTCTGTCGGTGTTGTTTGTTAAGAAGAAGGATGGGTCGATGAGAATGTGTATTGATTACCGGTAGTTAAACAAGGTTAAGATCAAGAATAAGTATCCATTACCTAGGATTGATGATTTGTTTGATCAGTTTCAGGGTGCCAAGGTATTTTCAAATATTGACTTGAGATCTGGCTACCATCAGTTGAGGATTAGGGCATCTGATGTCCCTAAGACAGCTTTCCGCACTCGGTACGGGCATTATGAGTTCTTGGTTATGTCATTCGGTTGACAAATGCCCCAGCAGTTTTTATGGATTTGATGAACCGAGTGTTCAAAACTTATTTGGATTCATTCGTGATAGTCTTCATTGATGATATTTTGATATATTCTCGTAGCCGGGAGGAGCACGAGCAGCATCTCAGAGTGGTTCTTCAGACTTTGAGGGATAGCTAGCTATATGCTAAGTTCTCGAAGTGTGAGTTCTGGCTGAGTTCAGTTGCATTCCTGGGTCATGTTGTATCAGCAAAGGATATTCAGGTGGATCCGAAGAAGATTGAGGCAGTCAAGAACTGGCCTAGGCCAGCATCAGCTACAGAGATTCAGAGTTTCTTGGGATTGGCAGGCTACTATCGTCGGTTCGTGGAGGGGTTTTCATCCATTGCAGCCCCGATGACCAGGTTGACCCAGAAGGGTGCCCAGTTCAGATGGTCGGACGAGTGTGAGGCGAGCTTTCAGAAGCTCAAGACAACTCTGACTAAGGCACCATTGTTGGTTTTGCCTATAGGTTCAGGGCATTATACAGTCTATTGTGATGCATCTCGTATTGAACTTGGTGCAGTGTTGATGCAGGATGGCAAGGTCATTGCTTATGCTTCGCGGCAGTTGAAGATTCATGAGAAGAACTACCCGGTTCATAATTTGGAGTTGGCAGCCATTGTTCACGCATTGAAGATTTGGAGACATTATCTGTATGGCATGGCATGTGAGGTGTTCACGGATCACAAGAGTCTTCAGTATTTGTTCAAGCAAAAGGAGTTGAATTTGAGACAGGGGAGGTGGTTGGAGTTGTTGAAAGATTATGATATCACTATCTTATATCACCCGCGAAAGGCCAATGTAGTGGCCGATGCGTTGAGTAGGAAGTCAGCCAGTATGGGCAGTCTTGCTTATATTCCGGTCGGTGAGAGACCGCTTGCTTTGGATGTTCAGGCCTTGGCCAATCAATTCGTGAGGCTGGATGTCTCTGAGCGCAGTCGTGTGCTAGCTTGCACAGTCGCTCGTTCTTCGTTATTGGAGCGTATCCGTGATCGGCAGTATGACGATCCCCATTTGTGTGTCCTTAGAGACACGGTGCAGCGCGGAGGTGCCAAGCAGGTTACCTTAGATGATGATGGAGTTTTGAGATTCCAGGGTCGAGTTTGTGTGCCTAATGTGGATGGACTCCGAGAGTTGATCTTAGAGGAGGCCCATAGTTCCCAGTACTCTATTCATCCGGGCGCCGCGAAGATGTATCAGGATTTGCGGCAGCATTATTGGTGGCGTAGAATGAAGAAGGACATCGTTGCATATGTGGTTCGGTGTTTGAATTGTCAACAGGTTAAGTATGAGCATCAGAGGTCTGGTGGTTTATTTAAGTGGATTGAGCTTCCCGAGTGGAAGTGGGAGCGGGTTACTATGGATTTCATTGTTGGACTCCCGCAGACTCGGAAGAAGTTCGACGTAGTATGGGTCATTATTGATAGGCTGACCAAGTTAGCGCATTTCATTCTTGTGGCAATCTTATATTTATCTGAGAGGTTAGTTGAGATCTATATCCGGGAGATTGTTCGTCTTCATGGTGTGCCTATGTTTATCATTTCAGATTGAGGTATGCAGTTTACTTCACATTTCTGGAGAGCAGTTCAGCGAGAGTTGGGCACTCAGGTTGAGTTGAGTACAGCATTTCATCTTCAGACGGACGGGCAGTCCTAGCGGACTATTCAGATTTTGGAGGATATGCTCCGAGCCTGTGTCATCGATTTTGGAGGTTCGTGGGATCAGTTCTTGCCTTTAGCAGAGTTTGCCTACAACAACAGCTACCAGTCGAGTATCCAGATGGCTCCTTATAAGGCTTTATATGGTAGGCGGTGTCAATCTCCAGTTGGATGGTTTGAGCCGGGAGAGGCTCGGTTGTTGGGTACGGATCTGGTTTAGGAGGCCTTGGACAAGGTCAGGATTATTCAGGATAGGCTTCGTACAGCTTAGTCCAGGCAAAAGAGTTATGCAGATCGCAAGGTTCGAGATATGGCCTTTATGGTCGGTGAGCGGGTATTGCTCCGAGTGTCGCTTATGAAGGGCGTGATGAAATTTGGGAAGAAGGGCAAGCTTAGCCCTAGGTTCATTGGTCTGTTTGAGATTCTTGATCGAACGGGAGAGATGGCTTATAGACTTGCATTGCCGGCGAGCTTATCAGCCGTGCATCCAGTGTTTCATGTGTCCATGCTTCGGAAGTATCACGGCGATCCATCCCATGTGTTAGATTTCAGCACTGTCCTGTTGGACAAGGACTTGTCTTATGAGAAAGAGCCGATAGCCATTCTAGACCGGCAGGTTCGTCAGTTGAGGTCGAAGAGTTTTCCTTCTGTTCATGTTCAGTGGAGAGGTCAGCCTCCTGAGGCATCGACCTAGGAGTCCGAGTCCAATATGCGGAGCCGTTATCCCCATCTTTTCCCCGACTCAGGTACTTCCTTCTTCTGTCTGTTCGAGGACGAACAGTTATTACCTTTTCATCACTTGCTTTAAATTAAATTTTGTGTTTCTGAGGCCTTGAAAACCTCATTTAGAGTCACCTCAATTTACGTACGTAGTCCGAGCGCGTAGCCGGAAAGCTTAAATGTGAAAATCTGTGAAAAATGATAAGCTTTGACTGTAAAATGAATAAATTTGACTTCGGTCAACGTTTTGGGTAAACGGACCCGGACCCGTGATTTGATGGTCCCGGAAGGTCTGTAGGAAAATTTGGGACTTGGGCGTATGCCCGGAATCGAATTCTGAGGTCTCAAGCCTGAGAAATAAATTTTATAAAGGAAATTGTTTTCTGAAACTGTTTAAGGAAAATTGAAATAAGATTTGCTTAGAACATGATGGTATCGGGCCGGTATTTTTGGTTCCGGCACCCGGTACAGGTCTTATATATGATTTAAGACGTTTCTGTAGAATTTGGTGGACGGATGTCATATGACGTGATTCGGACTTAAATCGCAAAGTTGATGTTTAAAGAAGTTTTGAGAAAATTTCATTGATCTCGAGATTTAATTTGATGTTCATGATGTTGTTTTGACGATTTGATTGCACGAATAAGTCCGTAAGATATTTTTGAGGATTTTGTGTATATTTGGTTTGGAGCCCCGAGGGCTCGGGTACGTTTCGGGTAGGTTCCGGGATGCCTTAGGCCTAAAAACACAGTTGTGGTAGGTTCAGAGAAGTTGCAGGTCTCTGAACCCACCAGTGCGGTCCGCATAAAAACGTGTGCGATCGCGGAAGGGGGCCAGTGCGGTCCGCGGTCGGCTTTGTGCGGTGCGCGGTGGAGGCCTGTGCGGCCGCAGTCCATTTCGGGCGGTCCGCACAGGGCACTGCACAGCAGTACCCTCAGGAAGGCTTGTGCGGTCGCAGTCCATTTTGTGCGGTCCGCACAGAGGGTCTGAGAGAGGTATAAATAGATGAGATTTTCAGTTATTTTTCATTTTTCAAAACCCCAAAAAATATAAGAGACGATTTTTCAAACAATCTATCTTCTTCAAATCAATTGTAAGTCATTTTTAACTAGTTTTCTTCAATCATTAACATCTTTTAACATGATTTATCTTCAAATCAATGATTTTCGTGGGGAAATTGGGTGTTTTGGGTAGAACCTAGGTTTTTCAAAAAAAATTGGGAATTTAGACCTCGATTTGAGGTCCGATTTCAAAACAAATTATATATTTGAGTTCGTGAGGGAATGGGTAATCGGGTTTTGGTTCGAACCTCGGGTTTTGACCACATGGGCCCGGGGGCGATTTTGATTTTTTGGGTAAAACTTTGGAAAACTCATTTGCATGCATTCAAATTGATTCATTTAGCGTTTATTGATGTAATTAAGTAACTTGTGGCTAGATACGAGTGAATTGGCGGTGGAATCAAGGGGTAAAGCTATAATTGAAACTTGAGTTGTGTTCGAGGCATCGAGATAAATGTTCGGCCTAACCTTAGCTTGGGGAATTAGGAGTTGAGTCCTATTTGCTAGTTGCTTCTTGTTGAGTACGACGTATATGCATGGTGACGAGTATCTATACGTTGGTGTCGAGCATGACTGTGAGTCCTAAATTGATACTTGTTGTATTCTTAAATGATACTACGAATACTATAGTGGGTGAATTCTTGATAATGAGTAAAGACTTAAGTTTATTTTCGTGGAAGATACTTATGGTTGAGAAATGGTGATAATTGAGATGAGTAGGAGTTGAGTTAAGATTGGTTATAACTGATTCTCCCTTGCCGGGACGTATATACTTGTACTGTTGAATTTCCTTGCCGGGATAGTGTAGTTTATTGTTGACCCCTTACCGGGACTGTTATTATGATCACTGTTGACTGTATATTTGGGACGGGTTGCGCGCCGCAACACTTTTATTATATATGGATCGGGTTGCGCGCCGCAACATTATTATATATATTTATGGATCGGTTTACACGCTGCAATAGATATTATATTGGATCGGGTTGCACGCCGCAATAGTTATATATGTGGATCGGGTTGCACGCCGCAACAGTTATATATGTGGATCGGGTTGCACACCGCAACAATATTAAATGATAAGGGTTTGGGTTGCGCGCTGCAACAGTATTGTTATTGTATTGTTGTAGATATTGAATTGTCCTTTCATATCTTATTAAGTTGTTGTTGGATTTGATATATTCCCCGAAGCATGTACCCCCTCCCATTGAAACTGTTTATTCCTATTTATTTTTCGCCATATGTTATATAATTGCACAGGTTTATCTGGAGTCCGGTCTTAGCCTCGTCACTACCTCGTCGAGGTTAGGCCAAACACTTACTAGCACATGGGGTCGGTTGTGCTGATGCTACACTCTGCACTCTGTGCAGATACCGGAGCAGCATAGGGTCAGTAGCTTGGGAGCCAGCCTTCAGTCCACAGAGATTTCGAGGTAGTCCTGTAGGCCTTCGCAGGCCCGGCGTCTCTTCTATCTATTATTATGTTCTGTGTTATCACTTGTATCCGAGACAGACTGTGTTTCTTTCCTTCAGACACTTGTATGTAGTAGTTATAGACGGTCCGTGAATGTTGTGACACCGGTTTCTGGGTTGAGACATATGTTGGCTTTTCGTATCGATTTTGGTATTATATTCATCTAAGTCTTCCGTTTACTTTCATCTTCCGCTATTATTTAAATATTTATCACCGGTTAATGCAAGTTGTTAAAAGGCTTAAAATAAAGTAGTTAAAGATTTTCAAATTTTCCTGGCTTGCCTAGCTTCTATGAGTAGGCGCCATCACGACTCCCGAGAGTGGGAAATCCGGATCGTGACAATTAGAAGCCATAGTATACTATAGTGTTGCATTTATTTGGCTCCAGTGTAACCGATTTAAGGATGTCAGTTGATAAATGCAAAAAAAAAAAGGAAAAAATTTGCTATGCACCTAGAATGATTTAAGAATTCAAGAATTATGTAGCACTCAAAACACAGTAATGTTTCTGACGTCTAATTAAACAACAAATGATAATTATATTTTATTTTATATCACTTGGTTCATTATGTACTTACACTTAAATTGTACATGTTGTACCGCCCTAGATTTAATGGAGAAGTTCACACTAGCAATTAAGAGCATTTTAACCACCCAACTCCCAAGTTAAAGCAAGAAAAGGAACAAAAATAAAAAGACGCAAAAATTAAATAAAAGGAGAATTAGGTAAAGATTAAATAAAATTGTTAATATGGGCATCTAATAATTCTATTTATGGAAACTATTGATCCAGGTGGCAAACAACAGATGACCATGACATTAATAACGGGATTTTGCATGCTATATTTAGACAGTTCTTCACCAATATTATCATCTTCTTCTTCTTTCAATTTTATCACCATTTTTCAAGATCCTCCTATTTTCGTCTTAGAATTTGCTACAGACAAGATCCCCCAAATGTGAAAAAGATTTTTTTTTTCAAGTGAGAAAAAGTCAACCTTCTTTGTAATCTTTGGAGAAATATGTGAGTTGGGAAACTTCAATATGACTTGCAAACAATTAGAAAAAGTAGTAAAAATATGTCTAAAGTATTAGTACTATTTGCATTGCAAAGTAAAGTTTACAGTAATCGTGTCCAATTAATTTAAATATATAGGTGGTCCAGTAATAATTGATTACCCCCAACTACGCCTCCTAAAAAGTCTAACGGTCGCTGCAAATATAATCCGGTCTAAGAGTCCGGAGTTGAATCTCACATAATATTCAATATTGCTAAGAAACACTAGCTCGAACAATTCTTAAGTTATAAAGGATAAGATTTATATTTTTAACTAATTAACTAACAACTATTAAAAGCAGTAAAAATTATTAACTAAGGAGGATAGAGTTGGAGACAAAATTAAGGAGGCCCAGAGTTATGATTTTTTCAATTTTCGGAATCCTTCCCGCTAAATCTCGTATAATTTCGCCTAAGTATTCTCTAGTGATCGTGAGTACTTCGGGTGTCGTAATTCTCTTCCGAGCAACTACCACAATTTACTAGACTTATTCTTCTGAATTACGCTAGCTGACACTAGTTCACCGCTCACCAAGATCACACCAAGATTTCGTTATTCCTAATCCCACCTTTAAACGCCTCTGTATTGATTCCTCACATACGTTAAGAGTGATGTTCTTCAACAACTATCTAAATGTGTATCCTTTTTCCAGCAATACACACTAAATAGGTCCAGTCAATTGAGGCCCTTTAATCAACAACAATAAAAACGTAGTTGAACAAGTAGAGAAAAGTCAATGACAAATTTATATTAAACGCAATAGAAATTCATCCTCCAATAGGTTCCATCAAATCTTAGATAAAAGAGTTTAGCTACTCATAATTGTTTAAACAATCATAATAATATTCAAAAGCATTAAACTACAAATTAAAAAATGGAGAGAAAAACTCTTGTGATTCGTTGCTTCCAAGTGTTCCATAGACTTTTGCCTCTCTAATCATGTCTCCCTCCTCTAAAAACTAAGTTTTGGTAAGGTTAAAGCACCCACGTCCAAACAAAAGTGGCTCGGATAGACATCGTTAGCGTGGGGGCATCATTAAGGGCGCCAAAACTACAGTGCAAGATGCCTTTAGAGGCGCCAAAACTATCATGCCTTGCGCCATCAGAGGCATCAACTTTGGCACGTTGGGCAGTGCCTTGCACTGTCTAAAGCTGTGAGCTTTCGTGGCCTTGCAAAGTTTCCTTTTTGTGCCCTATTTTGTAGCTTCTAGGTACTATTTCGCATAACTTTTCTCCAGTTTATATCCATGTGTCCCTACATGTAAAATAACTCAATTAAGCTCAAATATCGCATAAATTAGCATCAATACAACAAACAAGGGTAAATAACGTCAAAAGATATGAAATTATAGCCCAACATCAATAATACACCAACATATCCAGCAAGAAGTGATAGAAAACTAATTATTACCAAAATATGTACTAAGAAGCCGTAATTCAAATTTCTCTTGTTACCTAATGACCATAAATTTGAATGGTTTAAATTCATTCAAGCCATTTGAAAATAGTAGTTGACCACTAAGCCAAAAACAATGTTCAGATGACTTAAATGAATCTAATTACAATGTTCGAATTTAGAATTATTCTAGCAGACAAAAAAGTAAAATCAGCTAATAATCGTAAGTGCTAGTTGTTGCTTGATCAAGGTCTCTTCAATGTTAGAAAAAAATATATGAAAAAACCCAAAGGATATTTAGATGACAGAATAAATACTTAATTATTGAAGAAAATCTCACAACTACTGCTCAAAAAATTAGGTAAATCATCTAAAATTACTAAAACTTTCTATGCAATATAATATTAGGTAAAGGTCACTGTGGAAAGAAATGCATGGATTTGAGCGAGCTAGTTTGGTATTAATCAATTATATGTAACATAATGAGTAATTCAATGTTAACCTAATAGTTGTTCGATTAACTTCGTTTAGTCATTAGCACCTAAATTTAATTCAGCACCAATATATGAGTGTGATACATTGAATTGTCAAAACATTTCGAGCAATTCTCCATCAGGATGCTGTTTAATTTCCCTTATTCTGGATCATTAGAGCAAAGTACTAATGTTTTAGTGTTGTATTTCACTTTTTGAATGTACAATTTGTTGAAGTTTGATGAATAATATACATCTCATACAGCTCAAAATAAATTAATATTTAGATACAATTAGAATTCTGAATTTCTTTAGAAAAAAATAAATAAAAGGTTTTAATGTTAGAAATTTAAGCAGGAGACAGTGCCATGAATGAGTTATCTGACACTAGAAAGTATTTTAAACTCTGAATCTGGGAGTGACTTGTTTTCATAGTTTCAGATACCACTGATTAACCATTAATTTCACCTACGTATTTTAATTTTTTTATATAAATATAATTTCCTATAAGAAACTATAACGCAATTATGTCTCTGCCTCTATGATTTATTATTTCTTGATTTGGCTTCTGCACCCACTTTTAATTACAAAGTTAATGTTCTGCGATTAGAAATTAAATGTTGAGGTGTCAATGTACAACAACAGGTCTTTAATTACCAATAAATAAATATCGGTCACTGGACCTCCCCCTTCCTTTTAATAGCGAACAGATATGTCTTGTAGTTTTATAAGTTGCGTACTTTCATGAATAAACTTTTGAGTTTTATTTACAATAAATGAAATATGATGGTTTCTCCTAAAGATACACGAAAGGTTTACGCGTACTCTTTGATCAAGACCAGATAACCAGTTGTTTACGTTCATATTGATTTCAAAATGGATAATTAATTTATACATAATGCCTCCTTTCAGTTTTTTTTTTTTTAATTTTTCATTTAAAATTGACACATTCATTAAGATGATAATTTAATAGCACTGTGAAAGGGGTTTGACCAAAATTACTCTCCATCTTTTCCTAAAAGAGCACTAGTAAACCTATAGGAAATAAAAATGCATTTTATCCATCCAACAAACTTTGAAATAGTGAGGAAACATAAGATTGTAATGCGAATATTGTCCAAACAAATAAAAGAAGCCATAACCACCAATATTAAAATATATCAAAATTGCAATGCCACATAATTCTCAAACAATCTATAAAAATTGCAAAATAAGGGAGAGCCCACGATCTTATTTTGAAATATTTGCGTTCGCAGTTCACAACTATATGGATCATTAGATAATATAAATTTTGGATAAGAATCTAAATTTTCAGTAATCTTGCACTGTGCCGTTTCCCATTTCTTGAGCATCGAACCCATTTCTTGAGCATCGAACCCATTTCTTGAGCATCGAACAAAAAGTCAGTATCAGTTTTGCACTGAGAAGTTTGCGAAGCAGATGGGATCACCCAGAAGAGGAGATCCAGATTTAGATGTTCGCAAAAGAGCCTGCACCTTCTGAATCTGCACCAATTAAATAAAATGCAACTCAGACAAAAGATTGTGAATACAAACATTCTGATGACCAGATACAATGAGCTTCACAAATTCTCTTCAAACACAAGAAAATGATTATGTTTTCATTGCACTGTTGAGAATTTATGATGAGAAACAGACACACATAAGACGATGCGTGTGAAGTGAAATTACTTGCATTTCCTAACAGAACAACCGAGCTGCAAACATATAAATAATTCTCCACCTGTATTTGTATTCCATGCAAGAGTCATTCCAATTCAAACTCTTCGTTGTCATATATTATCTCAATCTGCATCAAGAACCAACGAGTTAAGACATTTGTCGAGAAAGGATCCATGAGATCATTGTGATGGTAACACAGGAATGGCAAAAAGATATATATACTCAATGACGAGGCTACATTGAAGCACCAAAAAGGAAGTCCATAGGCAGTTCAAATGAAAAAGCCATAGGAAGATTTGAAAAAAACAGAACAAAAGAATAAAAGCCGAGCATCAACATTGATTTCTAAATGCAGGATACAATATGAGAAAGTTTGCATCAATTTTCTAAGTGGCATTCTCAGGACACTTTTGTAAGAATGTTGGGACTGGCCGACAGCTGAAACTAGAAAGGATGCAAGTGAATTCTTTTGAAGGTCACCATTGCTGCCAGCTAAAACAACCAATTTTCTATTAACATCATAAGAAAGGGGGAGGGTGTGGTGCCAACGAAAGAGGTGAGGTTTCCAGTGCTCACAACTAACAAAATTCTTTTTGTATCCATATGACAAACAAGATTCTCAGTAACTATCCATAAAACATCACCAACACACCCACCAGAAGAAGCTAAAAGAAGGGCACATATTCTGCTTCACTCATGCCCCACCTGTCAGACAAGTGATTTGCATCGCTGCTCACAAATACACCATGAAAGAGAGATCTATCTTGTGTACATGAACATTGAAAAATCAATTTGTCTTTCCTGATAGTGCCATAATGTCTCACTAAGTGACAATATCTAATCATGAGCTAGCGAGCAAACACTGATATGGAATTATCTGTTTTATAGTGCCACACCAAGTAAAAGAAAAGGAGGATTCTCTACATGTGTGTGTGATATATAGCATCATGTGAATTCCAAATGAAATTAGTAAGGAAAAACATGTCATCATCATGTACACTATTTATCTCCACATTTTGCACAACTAAATGATTTTGCTTTTATTCTCTTTGAGTTTATCTAAATAGTTAAACCATCTGTTCTAGATAAACGAACCGTGAAAAGTAAAGCCGCAGACAGTAAATAACACATCTTTGAGTCAAGTAAGACAGTAACACATAATGCACAAATGAACAATCAACTCCATTACAGGCCATGGCAAAAGAATGAGAAACAAAAAAAGCAAGCAATGTAATGTTGCCACCTATATTAGATTCTAAATATTGCATATCAGATACTGGAAAGAACTCAAGAAACTGGCTAATTGACATATAAGATATGTGAAAAATGCAAAGAATTGACATATCAGAGAAGTGCAAAATGCAATAAACTACTATCCAGTTTACCCTCTTTCCCTTGACCCCTTGCTATGCCTAGGAAGAGGTCCCTCCTGCTTCTCTTCCTCCCACTCAGAAGCCGGTGGTGGAGATGGCTCGTACCTTGAAGGCCTTCTTTTGAAGTGCCGATCATCATCGCTGCTCTCATAATCCACACTTGCAGCAGCACTCTTCCTTGATCCAGTAGCTGCTTTGTACTCTTCGTGATACCCATTTGATGTAGTACCCCGGTGGCTCGCCGAGGAACTCACTGGCACTTCACTGGAGGATGGCACCTTTCGCTTCTTTGAAGCTGCTGGTGCATCTTCAGCTGGGAAACTGATGCGAGAAAAAACACTGACCTTCTTCTTATCCATGGATTTGAGTGGCGCTACCACTGGTGGCTCGGATGGGCCAGTGGAGGATGGTTTGACACTAGCTGAAGATTTTGAACGGTGGTGGCTACTGCTACTGCGATGGGCATGCTCACGGTGGTGGCGGTCCTCATGGTGGTCACGGCGATGGCGGTCCTCATGATGGTGATCATCATAATCTTCATACTTTCTCTTGGACGAAGGGCGAGGAAGTTCAGGATCTCGCGATCGACGGTCTGGAGATGGCCTCTCAGGCCGACGGTGATAGTCAAGGTCAGGTGATGGCCTCTCAGGTCGGCGGCGGTGGTCAAGCTCCGGCGAATGCCTCTCAGGTCGGCGGTGGTGGTCAAGGTCCGGTGATGGCCTCTCAAGTTGGCGGTGGTGATCAAGGTCCGGTGATGGCCTCTCTGGTCGGCGGGGACGGCCGGAGCTCAATTGAGGAGGAATAGCTTTCTGTGCAATCATCAATGAATATATTAATATCAAAAAATTGCAAAAAAGAAAAAATGTTCTAAAATATCAAAATGCAGATCTAAAGCCGTAAAAAACATCATGCACTACAAAAGAAGAGGATTTTACACCTCTTTATAATACTCTTTTTCCCCTACTGGCATAGCAAATACTCAAAATTAATACAACAAGTACAACAACAACAACGACCTAGTAAAGTCCCACTAAGTGGGGTCTGGGGAGGGTAGTGTGTACGCAAACCTTACCCCTACCCCGATAGGGCAGAGAGGCTGTTTCCGATAGACTAATACACCTTAGTACATTCCGGGGAAAATGATTTAGCTCATCCCATCCCCCACTACACTTCAATGATTCTACAACAGAATAGTCTAGAACACTTTTGGAGTCCTATCCACTTCATCATTTTTCCATGTTCTTAATAGCTTACTCACTTTAAAGTTTTTGGCCAAATTAGGCAAACAGTTTCGCCACAAAAAGAGTAGAACTCCAGGCCTAGTGCCATTGGGAAAAGGTTTGAAATTTTAGAAAAAACAGAAAAGAAAATGAGGGAACAAAATCACTTAATGGCCATTGTCCACCACATCCAACATACAGGAACCGGAACAGACTAATAACTAGCAAAAGAAATGTAAATCAACATGTTAATGTGCACCATCCTGATTGAGCTCCAGTCAACTGCCCATTTTACTGAGGGCAACCAGAAACTGTGACGATATTTTTCGCCATCAGGCATCATCATCATTCAAAAGGAGCACCAACTAGGGTTAGGAAATCGTATATTCCCTTCCAGCACAATGGGCAAACTATAATCTTAATTCTCCAGAACCCCATATTAAGGTAGTCCAGAGTGTGTGTCCTGTACTTAATACTATTAGAAAAGAGATGCTAGAAATTCAATCTCTGAGACTGCTTTTTTTTTTTTTTTGGGTGGGTGGGGTTTTTTTTTTGGGGGGGGGGGGGGAGATTGTACTTTTATATGATTAGGATAGCAAATTGAAAGATGAAACTGGAAATAAACTCTTAGCTGCTTCTTGGATAAACAGGTTGTTAGCCAAATTTTCTCTTAACGCAAACCCATCTACTAAAATATAGGGATAAAATAGACTGGAATATTTGGCAAGCAAGATACATACAGATTTGGATTTCACGGAAGGACCATCAGCACCGCTGCCAACTTCCCTTGCATGTTCCCTGTCTTTAGAGAACTCCCTGCTGGATATAACACAAGATATTGCTAAATTCATTGAAAGTGCGTCAAAAAGTAGAAGCATAATAGATAATGACTCTTGACAATAAAAACAAACCAAAGAGGACAAAATATGAGGATATAATTAGATTGTGCCTGATTTCAGCATGCCTTCAAGTAGAGAAAATTAAGTTGGACAGAGATACTTAAAGCGCACACATACTGCAAAAACCTCAATATTCAAAACTCAGCATTTAAGAAAATTTTGATATCACACACCAAAATAGCTCCATAATGGGATGCCATGAAATTAAGGCATGAACATTCTTTGGAAAACCTCAATACGCAGTGCTCAGATCATTTGATGTGATTTTAACATCACCAACGGAAATAGCACCATATTGTGCTGTGAATTAACAGGAACAGAAAACCAGGTAGGTTAAATTACCTCTCTCCCCGTCTCTCGATCTCACGCTTCCTTTTCAGATCAGCCTTTCTAGCCTCGAACTCTTCTCTGCTCATGATTGGTGGGCCAGCATTAAATCCCATCCCAAACTCTGCTGCAAGATCCCTAAAATTTGGTGGTCATTTTTAAACCAGTCAGGTAATCCAAATCTCATAGGAGCCGACACATATAGATACATGAACATGAAAGTAATTAAACTACAACATCAGAACCAGACTGAATATCCATTACCAAAAACTGTGAGAAGGGGTTAGGAACATGTGTAAACACTTGATCAGAGATTAGGATAGAAATTCAGGATAAAAGGCAACACAAGTTGTACCTCTGCATTGGAGGACCGAAAGGCAACATAAAACCTTGTCCACCAAATGGATCTTGTGGTAAGACAGGAGGGACAAATGGAACATCTAGAGGGCCAAACCCATAAGGATTGTACGGCATGGCACCATGATAAGGGGCTGCAAACCCATCTAGTCCAGGTTGCATGCCTGTCCAATAAGGATTATTATACGCAGAAGGACCCATGGACATCATGTAATTCTCAGCAGCGAGATGATCTTGAGCAGCTCTCCACTGCATCTCCGCAACAGCAGCTGCAAGGGCATCAAGTAAATCAGGGAACAGATCCATCAAGATTGCAGACATAATAATCGAAGCTCTATTCCAAAAAGAACTAACAGATATATCGATCCGTGCACAACAGGAAGGGAAATGTGCATACGGTTCAATGGCAGGCGTGCTTTCTTCTTCTTCTTTTTCTTTGCTGAAAAAAAAAATAGAAATTGATGAGAACTCATCCAAGGAATATATGAAACCAAGAATCTCCTCTAGGCTGCTCGGTAAGATACAACCAATGACTTACGAGGCCAAAAAAGTGAACAAAAGAGCATCATTACCTGCCTCCGCAGCTACATGCTTTTGTTGAACTTCTTCATCAGCCAATGGAGCACTTCCCTGGGATGCAGGTTCTTTAACACTAACTGACTCATGTGTGGCTTCAGAAATATCTGCAACCTTCGAAGTCCTGCCTCTCTCCACCATTTGCTGTGGTGCACTGCCATTCTTACCCTCCTCAGCAGTCTCCTGGACTTTAGAAGTTTCCTCCTTATGAGAAGGTGGTGGCAACAGCTCTCCCCTTGAAGCTGCAGATTGTGAAGGAGATGGAATCTTAGGTGGGAGATTGCGTGCTGACTCCATATCTGGAACATGTGATAACAAAGACAAGATGTAAGCCATTGAAAATCAAAATGATAATGGACTTGAGCAAGAGAACGGTTCAGAGAGTTAAAACCAGTACCAACCTTGAACTTGAAGAGCACTACCCCCATGCTCTGCACTGCTATTATTTGATTCCAGTATTCTATTTATTGTATCCCTCAAAGTCTTGTTAGGCAACAGGTCATCAGCAAGTATACTTGTGGCCCCACAGATGCACATCAACTTTGAGATGATATAATCCCTTATGCCTGCGGATAACCCTTGAGATCAATTCAAAATTCAAGAATATAGGACACATTAAAATTGAACAAACAACTCCTTAAATTCATCGTAGCAGCAACAAAACTAGCTTCATATTACACACCAAGCTACTGACATTTTTAGCAAAAACTCTTTAAACAACACTATGATCCAATTAAACAGCAAGCTCCTTACATTTATCGCAGAAACTCGTAAAACAACACTTGCTTGTTAGCACCGCATCTTTCATTACTTCTTTACACAAGGGACAATGAAGTTCTGGTGGAAGATCACCAACGGAGCGTATAGAAGGCATCCCTTCAACTTCTCTATCAAAAGCAGCCCTACAACAAGTGGCTAGTCATACACATTCTTGTTACAAGCAAGCATTCAACAATACCTATGACAGGAAATCTTACTCATTGGGCTTTAAAACTGCAACAGCACCACTTGGTAAAGCATATGAACCATCTGGGGTTGCCATCAACATGGACTTTGGAATGCCAGTTGGAGGTTTCACTTTCTTAATGTCATAATTTGGGTCACCATTTGTTGGGCAGTGCTGGATGAAATGCCCTGAAACAATTTATGTCATAATTGGTTCACAGCGACTCACTTAACACATTGACTATGCTAATCACAAACTTCTAAGACAATGACCAGAAGATGGATGAAACATAAGAAACATACCAGGCACCTTACAACGATGGCATACATAGCCCGGTGGTGGTGTTTTCCGTTCCAATCCACCCCAACCTGAAAAATTGGAAGAGTAGCATCCAGTTTGAGAGCTCAAGCATGAAAATATGACAGCCAACGAATTCAATCACAGTCAGCAATTCATCTTAGCAGTAGCAACATGAAAATTTAATACTCCTACATACTTATGACAATTATTCAACCAGGATGGCAAGTCATAAGAACTTAACCACAAGGTTCTTAAATTTTTTCAACCTACAATTCCACAATTAACTTTATGAGTTTTTTTGTCATTAAATTTCAGAAAAGAATGAAATGAAGGCAGGTGGACTGACTGAGATGGACTTAAATGGACCAACTTGGATGGTGAGCATTCATATAGCCGCCCTCAATTAGCTTGAGATTGAGATCGTAGTAGTTCTTATCAAATAACGGCATGAAAAGACTGATATTTCAAGTTAGCAAACGGAAAATAGACAAAGCCCTTCAACCCGGTAAAGATGGGAAGATTCATAGTAGATCAACAGGACAAGAAAAAAAGCGTATTACCAAAGCCTCGTCCACCACGTCCACCCATCATTCTTCCACCTGGACCTCGTCCATAACCTCTACCAGCACCAAAGCCATCAGAGGGTTGACTGCATCAACTTAAAGATCATCAGAACCTTTTTTTTTTGGGATAACGGTAAAAAAATTTATATATAAGGGGAGAACTACACAAGTTGTGAAGTCTCCATTTCAAACCAGTGTCATTCCAAATTAGAGAAAAAGGAACAGCTAATGCAATAAGCACTCTCCAGACTGCATTTACATTTACAAAAGAAGAAATAGGAGGCTTTCTCACCTCTGCCAATCCAACGCTGGAGTGTCAATTAAAGCTTTGATCTTACTCTCCTCGTCAGCTTTGCTTGGAGGAGGAGCATCCTGCACTTGGTTGCTTGACTGAACTGGCGTTGCTTCAGGAATAGCGTACAAATCATTCCCAAATTCATCCCAATCTAGATCTTCAGGCTACACAATGAACATGAATATATCAACATGGTTAAGACCACATGTTGTCATTACTAAAAACACCAAGACTCTCCTACAGCATAGTGCTATGGATGCTTACATATTTGGTGGCAGATGACTCCCCTCCCAGATAACTACTTTTTACTGTTTGAGCCTCCTCAGATTGGTATTCTACTTTGGGCCTGCAGAAAGGACATTTCGGTCATATAAATATCGCTATTATGGCAATGCCCAAAAGACTGAAAGCAGTATAAGGACCTATGATTAACAACACTTCCACCTTGTGCGGAAGAGGGGAGGGACAAACTATGAACACCATATTCAACACAATGCAAATGACAGCATCAGCCTTCTCATCGATTCTCCCCTATACCCCATCCCCTTTCAACCACCTTCCACACATTGCAAAGGTCTATACCCACCACCTTTCAACAACCTTCCAAGGGAAGGAAAACAACAACTATGCCTCAGTCCCAAAGAAGTTGGGGTCGGTGTTCCCAGGGAAAGGAAAAAACCATGAAAAAGGATCTTGAGATTTAGTAAACAACCCATAACACCCCACCACCAGCTCCTATAAAAGAGATACCTGCGCATTTCTTAGGTACCAACCCAGGTCAACTCTCTTTCTTCCACAGATTTTGAAGTTTTAAAGATAAAGCAATCTAAATAACAGATGAGAATCAAAAGGATCAAGACAATACTCGTCTGGTTCTGCTACAGGTGCAGTTACTATGGGCATGCGAGGTCGTCCAGGAACACGACGAATCAAAACACTAGTATTTTTGGGGATCAAGGTGTCCTCATCAAGATATTCTGAAATTGCAAAAAGAAAAACACAAGCACATAAAGCCCTGTAGAGTTCACAATACATATGAATGGAAATACAAGTTATGCATTCAATTCCAAATGGCATGATCCACCATTAAAGCCCCTTAGTCTAAACAAACTATTTGTCAAGCACTGCAGTTCCTCATGGAGGATCAACTTGACCCTGAGTGTTGCAATGTGACATAAACCTTGAGTGAAATAGGCTCCTTACATAATTTCTTTTGTCTCGGGTAGCACAATACATAGTTGTATCGTTTAAAGCTCCTCAAAGACTATTATGGAAAAACCAAGTCTCAAGGTAAATGCTATACTGGACGGTATGCTACCAGCTTATTGTTATGAGCCCTAACGTTAGAACAATTTTTTTAAATACGAAATTAATTTTATTGACAAATAGCAATACAAAGGGAGTACTGAAGAAGTACAAAAAGAAGCTGGACTTGTACAAAAATTATACAAAAGAAAACTCAAACAAGTCCAGAAACTCAGGAGTGCTGAATACAGGATTTCCTCTATGAAAACACTAAAAAGACCACTCTCCCTTTAATTCAAAATAGAGCTTGCCCTATAATTATGTAAAAGAAATCCATTAAGATAAGATAACAGAAATTGTATACCCCCCTAGAGAATGAAAATTGAAATCAGACATTTTTACAATGTATATGTTCTTGAAAGAGTTTATGCTGTCATCTTTCCGAAAATTAAATTAAAATCACTGTAATCATTTTTTACTTAATAAAAGCCACTTTTTTCTTTTGAAAAAATGTTTGAATATAAGCAGCACATTCCAAATGCTAGAGAAACTAAATATATTGATAGACCCCAAATCAATGTCACACAATAGCTTGGGCAATACGATTGGGAATGCAACTAGGGAATGCACGAAAATGACGACTCAATTGGAAGGTAACGAACCTTCGTTAGACTGGGCGTTGGTGACAACGAGGTCAAAATCTGTACCCCTGCCTAGATGCTTGGATTCAAATATTTTTTCTTTCAAATTCCCAACAGTAATAAAGTGACCGTCAATTGCTATTGAATCATAATCTTTTGCACTTTTAAACTTAAAATAAACTGCCATAACTCTTTTTTTTCCTTAAAATTCCTTTTTTTCCTCAAACAAATCAATAACAACAACAACAAAAAGGCCAAAATCAAAAAAATTATAATAGGCCTGATATTGAACTAAAATAAAACTGATATATAAAGTACAAAAAAACTAAAACAGCTCTTTTTTTTCTCTCACAACTTCTCTTCAATAACTCAAGATAAAATCAGTCAAACCAAATTCCTTCAACAGATCAGTTGAACATCCTGACCGTGACGAAATTAATCCTCAAAGCTTCACTCAGCAGCAATAGTTTAGGGCTTGTTAACAAAAATTTAATAAAACGCTGCTACGCTACTCCTTCGACTGCGACGATCTCGATCGGATCTATCAATTAGCACAAAAATCGGCTTCTCTTGCACCCTGGACGTCTCTCTTAGCTGATGCTGAGCTGTAAACCGCCGGCTTATTTCGGATCGACTGAATTTTATCCAATCGGCGAAAAGCGACCGCAAATTCTTCGACGGAAGAAAGCCGTGGAGAGAGATTTTCTCTATTTCTCTACCGGAAAACGCCAATTCATCTTCGCTCACGATGAACTCATCGGATAATCTGTTGAATCTCGAAGAAAATCGAACGGAAAACTGAAGAGAATAGCCAAAGGAATAAGCTATATGGCGTCGGAACTAGGGTTTCCAAGGATGAGAAATTGGTCGATTGATTTGCGAAGGTGAATTGGGGAAGAATTCTGGACTTTATACAATTTCGTAAAGACCTATCTACAGATTAGTCCTTTTAGTTTTAGTATTTTAAATGTAGCCCCCTATCTTTGTTTCGAATGTTTGGAAAGCCACCTAAGAATTATAAGTGTGTGTAATTGCGAAATTGAAAGTAATCGAGGGGAATTATTTTTATTACAAACTAGTCTAACTTTTCTAATTCTCCTTTATTTTTATTTTTTCAAATATATTAAGTACTATTTTTGTCGCGACCCAAATCCTGCCATAGGGGTCGTGATAGCGCCTAAACTCTAAGACTAGGCAACATATCACTTGACAACGTTAAATTAATAAAACATGATATAATAAGGCAGAGTTTAATATAAAAGCCAAAATAGAGTTAACACAAGCCGAAACGACTAGACTCAACATCTCCTTAGAATTAGGTAGTACAGTGTCACGAGCTCTAACTGAATACATACACAGTATTCAAAATACAATAATTTTCGAAAACAAGATTAGTATCAACATAAAGGATGAAACTCCAAGGGACTACGACAGCGTATAACTCTCCCTTGCATCCTCACGACCGATGCAAGCTCTCACTCTCGAGATTCGCTGCCTCCAACACCTGGATCTGCACAAAAATGTGAAGAAGTGTCATATGAGTACATCACGATCGGTACTCATTAAGTATCAAGTCTAACCTCTGTGAAGTAATGACTAGGTTCAAATCATATAATACTCACTAGTCAAATAACATGTGTAATGTATCAATAACTGACCACATAATATGAAATGGAAAATAACATCAATAATCCCGTTAGAACATGTGATAACAACTAATCATAGAAGAATTCATTTTTTGTCACCAAATCATCCAATAGAAATGGGGGCATGTGATAGCATGTCAAATTCAAATAACAACTCATTAAAAATACAAGACGGAGTTTTTGAAAAAAATATATATGATCAGAATATCAACCTCGTTGCAACATATAAACAACATCAAGAAAGATACCCCCAAATCATCACATAACATCATCAAAAATGTCATCCTCATTTTGTTGCATGTGCACATAACAATAAAATACCCTCTTTATTTCGTCACATATGCATATCACTACCCTTATTTTGTCAAAATTATCACAAAACAGTAATACCAAAGTTTCATCAAAGATATAAGCTCACAACTCAACAAAGTGCACAAGGACATGACAATAACATAAAAATGCAGATGGGTGTTCAACACATAAAGCATGACGATAGCTAAATCAAATATTGCAATCATGACCATGTAGTCACACAGTGATTTAGAGCCCGTTTGAATTAGCTGGAGCACTTGCAGCTTTTAAGTGCTTGAGCTTATTTTATAAATAAGCAGTTACGCACTTGGATAAAAGTGTTGAAACTTAAAAAAAAATTATAAGCACTTTTTCTGTTAAAAGACAGAAATATCCTTAAAGTTGTTAGCATTATAAAGGAGCTGATTACTACAATATATTTAATTATGAATTAATACAAATAAAAAATATTATATATTTTAATTTAATTTCAATTTAATTGATTACTCTAGATAATTTTTATAAATATAATTCTTGAAGCTCATTTTTCACCACTCTCAATTAAGTAAACTTTCATAAAAATGAAACGAGCTCATTATCCTCCATAAATAAGAAAAAGAAACAACAAAAATGATGCATTCTAACTTCTTGGCAAACTTTTCTCATTCATATTGTTTTGACCAAAACTCAATCAGATCTGTAGACACATGAATTTTATATTTGCTTTATATCTAGACATTTTCAATTGCAAGAGAGAGAACTGAACGAAACAGCAGAGGGGGCATCTTCTTTCGTCATCACAGGAAGCTTCAAAGAACAGGAATTCATTCCTTTTGTTTCCACTAACTTTTGAACGTAAAGAAACTTAAGCTCTTGTTAATTGACGTATACCTCTCCTTAGACCCCTAAAGCATCTCATAAGTTAAAGCTAACACTTCAAATATATTTTTAAATTGAATCAAATACAATATTCATATAATTACAGCATCAAACTTTACAAATTTCATTAGCAATCAAATCACGAAGGCCCATCAAAAGGAGATCACTTTGTTCTTCTACATTTTTTGTATTTATATTATTATTATCTCTTGAAGATGTACCAATATCAGAATCAATAGATGAAACATATCTCTCTTTCTCATATGCTCGGAATACATTATCGACATTGCATTTTTTCTAATATAGTTGTGAATGGATATAATAGCAAGTACGATGTCTCTTTGAATGTCAATATGATAAAAAGGCGTGTCTCGCAAAATAGACCACCTTGCTTTCCAAACCCCAAATGCGTGCTCTACTATATTTCTATAAGAAAAATGCAAATAGTTAAATTCTTCAATTCGTCCTCTTGGTTCTCGCAATTTCGTGAAATTGTGCTAGGTGGTATCTCACATTATCTCCTTTATATGGAGACATATATTCCTTTATGTAATGATATTCTACATCAACTAGATAATACTTGTTTCTAGGACGTGAAAAATTGAGTTCTAGTCTACGAATGAACCTCACCAAATATATGACTACCATGAGCTGCTCCTTCCCACCCAACTCATGCAAATGTAAAACACATATTGAAGTCTACAACAACAAGAATATTTTGAGTTGGATAACCCTTATGTCCAATATATGGTATCTCTTGACCTTGCGATAATCTTGCTTTAACATGTGTGCCATCAAGTGCTCCAATACAATCCTACAAACATATACATGTATAAATTTAAGTTAAGTTAGTTATAGTGAGAGAAATTCAGTTATAAGTTTAATAAAATATAGTTGTGTAATAGTTGTTCTTACTTTAAAGAAAGGAAGATATCATCTGTTACATGGCTTGTGAGCTCCTGCAATATCGTTATAATGTAAATGTGGCCTAATAATATCTCTTGCAAGTTGACAAATAGCTTTCAAAACACTATGAAAGTGTCTATGAATAGTTTCTCCTGAGTGTTGAAAGACCTCTTGTATTAATCGGTTTCCAGCTCCACGTGCACAAGTCATCAAGAACATGCCTAACATCTCGTGTATAGACATTCCACGCGTGGGTTTAAGCCCATATTTTTTAGTTTAGTCATTGGCTAGATCAAGAAACACTGATTTCCTCGATCTAAAATTTTCATAACAATGAGTCTTGTTTCCTCGTAATATCTCTTGAATAAACATATTTCTCGAGCGACTAGATGTATGACAAGGTTACTTTCATAGGTATTTTTCGTAGTATATCAAAATACATTTACCTGTTATTTGACATAAAGCCATATATTCCTTGTCATCTTGCTCCCTCCGAATTTTCTCTAGTTCCTCTTTATTATCATCATCTAGCAAATCACCTGGATAGGGATCTATCAAATTGCTAATATCCCAACTCTCTATTTAACTGAAAATAAAAATTTCGAACGCAAATTAATAATTTAAAATATAACATTTGGTATACAGATTCATTAGCAGATACAAGAGAAGTTTGGCACTAAATGCTAATAGTGGATCACTTTTGTACTCAATCTTGAACATTTTGAAGTGATAATTAACTGATAGTGATCAAGTTGACAGGTGGAATCACACAAAAAAGACTACATCAATACCAAACTGATTCCATCACACAAAAAAGATTCTATCACTTAAAAAAGAAAAAGAAAATATTCCATTAATACTAAACTGATTCTCAGCGAGATGGAATCACACATTACATTCTAATAAACACAAACCAAAAGATTCCAGTGGCATCACATTCTTACTTTTCTAATAAAAACAAACCAAAAAATTCCAATGGCATCACAAACACAATCTTCAAACATAAATTAATAAAAATATTTAAGCACAACGACACATTAACCACTTTTCTTAAGTTACATCTCATAGTTAAACTCCAGCCAAGACTTTTTAGCGTCATTGGTAGGCACCCTCAAAAATATTTGTCATCTTTCTTAAGAAACGTATTCATAGAATAGTTGTAAATTCCACTCCCAGCAACAATATTAGAAATCTTTTCCAACATGTCAATACACTTCTCGACGGTGAATTCATCTTCTGCAGGAGATGTAGCAGTTCTTTTACTAGACATAAACTCTATCAGAGAGTGTATTTCCTCTTTCATTGATGTTGCACTAGATTTTTTCTTACTTTTTTTTACTTGATTGCCAGTGCCAATACCATCAATTGATTTTCGTCTTCTCAGTGATGGCTCAGGAACATAATAGAATCCACATTTTGTAGATTATCACTTCGTTGCTCCTTTCAACATTAAGATGAGTAAAATGTTATCTGTCACAACCATCAATATCATTTATCCCTTCTTCCTCGAGGTCTAATTGTAACGATCCGATCGGTCGTTCCGAGAGTTTTAGTCCCGTTTCCCCCATTTTTGCTTCATTTTTGTGTGGTTCAGCTCTTTTATGTTGGGTTGGTTGGCTCGGCTTCGGAATAATTATAGAGAGAAATGAGACCTTTAGTCTCTTAAATTGGTCTTTTAGTTAAAAAAAGTCAACGAGAAGTTGACTTATGAGTAAATGATCTCAGGACTTAGTTTTTATGGTTCGGATAGCTTCGTGAGGTGATTTGGGACTTAGGAGCGTGATCAGAATGTATTTTGGAGGTCCGTGGTAGATTTAGGCTTGAATTGGCGAAAGTGAAATTTTAGCGTTTTCCGGTTGGTAGTAGAAATTTTGATATCGTTGTCGGAATGGAATTTCGGAAGTTATAGTTGGTCCATTGTGTCAATTGTGACGTGTGTGCAAAATTTCAAGTCACTCGGGTGAGGTTTGATAGACTTTTTGATCATTTGCAGAATTTGGAAGATTTGGAAATCTTAGGCTTGAATCTGAGGGTGTTTTGATGATTCAATGTCATTTTGAGTGTTCCGAAGGTTGGTATAAGTTTGAACAGTAGTATATGACTTGTTTGTACTTTTGGTTAAGGTCACAGGGGCCTCAGGGTGATTTCGGATGGTTATCGGGAAGTTGAAAGTTAGAGTTTGCAGCTGAAGCTGCTGAGTTTCTGTCATAACCGCACCTGCGGATTGGGGACCGTAGGTGCGAGCCGCAGGAGCGAAGGCCAATTGGTTGGGCATGCATCGCAGATACGGAAGTATTGCGCACCTGCGAGCCCGCAAATGCGATGGCTTGATCGCAGGTGCGGATGAGGAGTTTAAGTGAATTTCCGCAGAAGCGGACTTTTTGTCGCAGGTGCGGTATTGGATCGCAGATGCGGAACCCCTGGACAGAACATATAAATTCTTGCCTTCGCGATTTTTAGGCCATTTCTCACCATTTTTGCTCGACCTTGAAACTTTTTGAGAGAGATTGAAGAGGGATTTGAAGGGAAACACTTGGAGGTAAGGTCTTTGAACCTAAAACTCGATTCTATGTTGATTTTTAATTGTTTAAGCATGAAATTTATGGGATTAAAGGTGGAAAATTGGGATGTTAGGGCTTGAATTGGAGAAGTAAAAATTGGGGATTTGAGGGGCCATTTGAGGTCCAATTTCTATGCTTTTGGTATGAATAGACTCGTGGGAGGATAAAGATTCTATTGATGTGATTTTTATCGGATTATGAGACGTGGGCCCGGGGGTTGGGCTTGACCAATTTCGGGATTCTTGATGTAATTTGATTATTTTTGCATGGGCTTCGTTCCCTCAGCATATATTGATGTTATGATTCTGATTTTGGTTAGATTCGACGCGAGTTGAGGCCGAGTCGAGAGGCAAGGGCTTCGCGGAGTAGGATTTCATCCAGATTGAAGTAAGTAATGATTGTAAATCTTGTCCTGAGGGTATGAAACCCCGTATTTCACTTCGTTTCACTATATTGAGGTGACACACACGCTAGATGACGAGTGTGGGGTCGTGCACCATTGGGGATTATGACTTGGGTCCATCCCGTAACAACTATTATGTCGCTTATTTGATTGAAAACCATTTGATATTATTGTGTTTTGGAAAGTATTACTATGTTTTGGGTTGGATGCCATATTTGGGCCTCGTGTCAATTGCTTGGACCCTTAGGGGCTTTCTTTATTGAAATTTCTCACTGTTTTGATTTGATAACTGTACTCAGTCATGCTATGTTTTACTGATTTCATAACTTAGTCTTATTTACCTAATTTGATGCATAAATGATATTTTGGGTTGAACACTCTATTTTTACTAATAGCCCGATTGGCTTGTGAGGCCGATGACTGAGAGAGAGGTCGAGGGCCTGTTTGTGAGGTTGATGACTGAGAGAGAGGCCGAGGGCCTGATCGTGAGGTTGATGACTGAGAGAGGCCGAGGGCCTGGTTGTAAGGATTATATATTTATGGATCGGGCTTCACGCCGCAGCGATATATATATATGTATATATGGATTAGGCTGCACGCCACAACAATATAGCGCTTGGGTTGTAGGAGCCCCTCCGGAGTCTGCACACCCCCAGTGAGCGCAGTCAACTATGTATTTATGGATCGGGCTGCACACCGCAGCGGTTATTATATGGTACCTTTTGAGTGTGAGTGCTAAGTGCGAACACTGATTGATGAGAGTTGAATCTCGAGTGACTGAGAGGCTTGCCCGATGGGCTCTCTCTCTATATATTCGAGTGATGCTTTGCCCGAGGGGCTTGTTTTTATGAAATTACTATCTTCACTCCTCTTTATACTAAGCCTCTGTTGCAAATGTTGAACAATTGTTTTAAACAACTTTCATTGAAGCTGGAGTTTTTAAAAGATTTCGAAATTTAATTGTTGATTTGGTTTTGTCATTTTCACCGAGATATTTATGTTTAGAGATGTATAAGTGATTTCCCGAGGGACTATTTATGACTTATGTTGCCCGAGGGGGTCTATTTATGATTTATGTTGTCTGAGGGGTTGTATATGAGTGAGTTTTGCCTGAGGGGCTAACTACGTTATTCACCATTTTTTTCTCACTGTTTCATCACTTGTTTTGAAAATCGCTGAAAGATGTTTTAAGTGGAGTTTTACAAATCTTCAATGATTTCCACCGAAAACTAAATTTTGACGAAATGATCTGATTTATACACCGTTGTGGAAGCACACTGTACTTACTGTGGTGTTATGATGTGGATTATGTATTTTCTTACTGCTCAGTCTTTATTTATTTTTATTATTTACTGAGTGGGCATACTCACATTACTCCATGCACCTTGTGTGCAGATCCAGGTATTTTTGAGCTCGGTGGCAGGTTCATCGAAGTTAGCAAGGTAGTTGCTTGGCGATTACAGCCCTGTTTTTCTCCCTTCTTATTCCCCCTTAGCGTATTTTGTGACATTTCCCAGACCATGTTGGTCTTGAGATTGTCAAACAGTTGTAGTAGATGCTCATGACTCATGACACCCCGATGTTAGGCTTTCTTTCCGCACTGTTGTTTTGTTTAAACACTATATAAAGGTTTATTGTTAAATAGATTTGATTTTATCTTAAGAATGGAAAACACTGATTGGTTTTGGGTTTGTGTCGGCTGGCCTATTCCATGATAGGCGCCATCACGACCGGGTTGGTTTTAGGGTCGTGACAAGTTGGTATCAGAGTCTAGGTTACATAGGTGTCACGAGTCATGAGCGGGTTTAGTAGAGTCTCGCGGATCAGTACGGAGACGTCTGTACTTATCCTCGGGAGGCTGCAGAACCTTTAGGAAAACTTCACATTCTTGAATTCTTATCGTGTAACATTGATTCATCTTGAAATGTAACTCTTTGAATTCTTTCCACGTATTCGTATGCGCGCATGAGCGCTTGGTATCAGTTGTGCATCGACGACTTGTGATTCCCTGGTCGAGGGGGCGAGATGTGATTTCTGTGTGTTGATGTTGGGCCAGTCTGGAGGACTTGAGGTCGGGCTTTGCTTGTAGCTTGAACACTGAGGCGTTGATTATGTGCGCACGTGCTTTTAGATTTATATGTTCGATAGTGTCCCTATTAGGGGAAGTGATGACTGGATAGCTACGTGATGAGTGCGATATGACTGTGAGATATGTTTGTATGATTTGAATGAGACGAGAAGGGTCTGCTTGGGGGTAGCAAGAAGTATCTGGTGCTTGATTTCTATCATGATTTGATGTATAGCCCCGAGTCGTAGGTGTGCTAAAAGATCTTTTCATGTTGTCTAGTTGGGGAGTGAAGTAGATTTCACATTGTGATAAGAGTTCAAACTCAGGAAGATTAAGTTATTGCGTGATATTTGTGACGGTGGAAGGGTATAAAGATATGTTAGTTGAGGCGAAGCAGGTGGGTTATCTCCTGCGGAGTGTTCTGAAATCTGTGTGATCCTTACGTTGTTTGTTGGAAGACCTCTTTTACTAGAAAAAATATGTGTGATGCGATTTGAGTTTGGATCGTGTATGAGAGTGGGCTTGACTATTACGAGGGTGAATGTGAGATTTGCAGAAGATTTGAAGTACTAGATGGTCTGTGTTGCACGAGCTTTTGAGGGATTGAGTTTAATCTCACTATGGTATTATGGCAGTAATAGATTATATGCATTATGAGTTATTGTGTGTTTTGATCTATGGCTTTGAGCCAAGTGAGGGAGTCTGCTACTGATCAGTTGATTGCACGGTTATGTGCTATGTTGGTTCCAGTTTGAGGCATACTGGTGAGTCAGTTATAGCTTGCAGGGGTTGAGATCAAGGATGGCTCGAGTAAAGGAAATTTTGAATAAGGGTTGTGTTATGCTTTATGGGTGTATGAGAATTACGGAATGACTTGAGTTGTTATTGGTGAAGAATATAATGTGCATGGAGCGGGAATTTATATGGTCGCAGTAAGGTGGGGGTTACTTCCTAGGGTGTTGGAGTGCTAATAGAGCACAGGTCGTTCGGATTGTTTGATCAGTCTGATTGAGATTTGAGCAAAGTGGATGACTCTCGAGAATGGTTCTAATAAAATCAAGATTTACATGTAATAATTGGAGATTTTCAGAATGTGTATTTGGCTAGAAACTGAGGTTTGTAGACATGTGATTTTTTATTCTCCACAAGATTTTTCACATTTTAGCACGTAAATATTTAATTTAGTCTTAATATAGCTATTTCAACTAATTTTTACGCTTTTACTTTATTTTTATTACAAGAAAAATGAAAATTACAAATTTTGTTCCATTAATGTTTTGTTAGTCATTTTTAACCTTGAAAAATACAAAAAATATAGTTTGTTTTAATGATCAGTCTTATTTTAACAGTAAGACTAATTAATAAATAAGGTCGTATTTTAGTCTCGTTCGTGGAGAAAGAATAAAATTCGGGCTCAAGCAACCCATTTTTAGGCCTAATTTTTGAACCTAGCCCATCATTTCCAAGACCATAATTCCTAGGCTCATACCCCCTAATCTAAAAAAAACCTATAAATCAACTAGACTCTAAGACCCTAAGGACTATCAGGAGAAAAAGGCAAAAAATACACACAAAAGAAAAAGGCTGCCCTAAAGCTAAATCCGAGGCGCCGTTTTTCACAATAGCCCACCCCCTTGAAACCCATCTTCCTCACACAACCAATCCTCTCAAAAACTCAGCGGCATATACAGAGAATCAAGAACCCCACCCCCTGAAACTTTCATGTGATTTGTAACAGAGGAAAATGTGACAATCGTAAACAGTAGCAGTGCCGGAGAGTTTGACATAAGGGCTTTTGCTACTATTTCGTGTTAAAGTTTCCTCTGTGCCAAGGAGAGGTCCGTTTGAGGTCGTTCGGGTTTTATCGTCGAGAAGCTCCTACTCGAGATCTTGTCCAGTGAGGTTCTCGTTCGTCTGCTATCAGGATCCGTTGATTCTGTTTGAACTCCATGTAAGTTCTGTCCGCCTTCGAGTTGTAACTGGTATCGTCCTTCCATAATTCAAACTTTGAGATTTTGTATCAATTGAGTGAAGAAAGTTTAGTCCAAAAAGGTCCGTCCGGTTCTTCTTTTACAACTCGTATACTGACTTCCTCAATGCTTCTTATGTCAATATTTTAGTTTTGTTATTTGATTTATAATGTGTTGTTCTAGTTGATATGTTTATCCATGTTAGGAAAACTATTTTGTTAATTACTATTTGAGAACATTATATCTAGATGTAATTGGTTTAAGTGGGCTTACGTCATTACTATTATTTGTTTCATTAACATTTTTATAGTTTTGCTTTCACGTTAGATTATCTTAGGAGCTACAAATTAATGATATGGAAGAACTATGGTCAAATGTTAATTCTTTAGAGATTTTCTTAGCGTTTAATGGGCCAATATTGGGATTGGATTCAATTTGCTATATGTTAAGTACACAACCAATTGTTCTTGGTATTGGACATGATTTTGTCACAATATAGGAATTGGGTTGTTGTTCGTCAACTGAACTACGTCAAATTAGATTAAAGGGGCTCGGGTGTGCATTTCATGTGACGCTACCATATTTTTGAATAATAATAATAAGATAAACATGTTGCAAACCCAGGTGTGCATTTCATGTGACCCGATTTTAATTTTCAACAAGGTTAAATAGAACGTGTCGTGAACCACGGGTGCATTTCATGTAGCGTGGCTTACCATGTGTTTTAAATAACCTTGAATTAATTCTTTAAGTAAGTAAAAACGGTTTTCAAAAGTTAAAAGGCACATAGGTTTAAAAGTGTTTAAAATCAGATAATAGGCCAATTATAATGGTTTAAGCGACCGTTCTAGAACCACGGAACCCGGGAATGCCTAACACCTTCTCCCGGGTTAACAGAATTCCTTACCTGAATTTCTGTGTTTCGCGGACTGTAAAATAGAGTCAATCTTTCCTCGATTTGGGATTTAAAATCGGTGACCTAGGACACCATAAATTATCCCAAGTGGTGTCTCTGAATCTTAAATAAATAATCCTATTTCGATTGTTACTTTAATTGGAAAAAACTCCCTTATACCCCTTCGGGGTAGGTAAAAAGGAGGTGTGACATCTCTGGCCAATCCACTAGGGAATAGAACCCAAAATCTCTGGTTCAGGGTTCAGAATTCGAGCTTAGAGGAATTGTTATATTTTGCTTTATTTATTATCTGATTTTATTCACATGTTTGGGCCTAATGTGCTAAATGCCGCTTTTACCGCTTCGATATTCTGTGAACTGTATATAAACTACTACAAAACCCTTTTTCTCTCTGAGTCTTCTGAATCATTTGGGGAGTGTGCACTTCGTGTGACTTCTCTTCTGTCTAGAGTCTTATCCAATTTTAGAACGAGGTTCGGACAAGTTGCAAAGCCGGTGAAGCTTCTGTATTCCCGGTACGCTGCCCCCCTTGGCTCGAGCTGTCCGCTCGGATAAGCCAGGTCTAGAACAATAAACCCAGGTTTTCAAATCTAGTATAACATAGTCTCATGCCGGATCCCTAGTAGGAATGCTTGTTTGCATCATGTGCATTTTGACTTTGGGGACTCAACACAGGGGTTAGGTCCGTCTAGGACAGGTGTACCCAAAATAACAGACCATCTTGATGCATCCTATGTGCTACATGTTGCATTTCTTCAAGGGTAAAAAGGTCATTTGACGGACTAATGATAGTTGAGGGCAAATGAAAAAAAAAAGAAAAAAAAGAGAGGGTGAAGTGTGAAGAGAGTTGGGTCAAATTATGTTTTCTGTCACATTTTTTGTTAAGGAAAAAGAGCTTGAAAATTCAAAAAAAAAAAATTTGCACTATTTCATCATTTTCCGAAAATCAGAAATCAAAAAAAAATACAAAAAAAGTTTACATGTTCCATCATTTTTCAAAAAAAAAAAAAAGAATCAAAAAATATTTTTCTCTTTTAGGGTTTTTTCTTTAATAATTTCCCATAGAGTGTTTGTTTCAAAAAAAAAAAAGAACAAAAATATTTGCTCGTTAAGCTTGAGTTTAGAATAGGTTATAGGTCATTGAGTCTAGAAAATTAAAAAAAAAGGGTTTTGCTTCTTTTATTTCTCTTTTCTTATCAAAGTAGTCATTAAGGTAAAAAAAAAGAAAAAAAAAGAGAATGTTGGTTTGTTTACTTTATTTCCGATCTTCCAGAACTACGCAAAGATCTGATTCATGCGGGGTTACGATACGCAGGCAACCTACATAGGGTTTGATCGAATTATTTTTTAAAAAAGAAAAAGAAGGAAAAAAAGGGAGAAGAAAAAAATGGTGAAATTATGGGACATGAGAAATGAGAGGAAAGAAAAGAGTGATAATTAGAAGAAAAAAAAAAGAAGGAAAATGAGCAAGCCAAGAAGTGCTAAAAAAGAAAGAAAAGGGAAGATTGAAATGAACAAAATCGGGATGATGCCAAGTGACCTTGTGACCTTTGAAGTCATTCTAGAACCGTTAATTGTTGCTAGGTGCATTACACACAATGTGATATTTTTAGCTATTAAATGCCCTAACGCTAACAGGATGAACCCATTTTGTTCCTTTTATTATCTTCATTGAGCAGAAGGGTGGTTGGTTTGTGGTTTTTAAGTAACTCATCCATACAACACAAGGTCAAAGAGCAAGGTAGCCATGGCTAGCAAAGACTTGGACACATGGGTTGTTGATCTGTTTAAGGGAATTGTTGAATCAGAATCTGAGTTGAAAGAATAGGTCTTAAGGTTGAAAAGACAGATGGCCGAAATATACCAAGCTTGGATTAGTGGGCATCCTCCACCATCAGTCCCCGATGCCCAACATTATGCTCCAGAACCAATTTTCAAGGTCTCGGGTCCATACTCTTACGCTCCTCATTTTGAGCCTCCCGGTGAGACAACAAAGCTTGCTAAGACAGTGGAGCAAGATGAGATATCCAGAAAGCTGAAAGGGTTTAAGATGCCAAAGTTTAATTTGTATGATGGGCGGGGAGATCCAGTAGCCCCCCTGAGGGGTTATTGCAGTGAAATGAGAAATATTGGCGGGAAAGATGAGCTGTTGATTGCGTATTTCAGTGAGAGCCTGACTGGGTCATCTTTAGAATGGCATACTCGTCAAGATGTCGGTAAGTGGCATACATGGGATGACATGGCTCAAGATTTTATGCGACACTTTCAGAACAATATAGACAGTGTCCCAGACTGCTCCTCCTTATCTCAGGTGGAAAAGAAACCCAAGGAAAGTTTTAGGGAATTTTGGTTCAGATGGAACGAACAAGTTGCTCGGGACAGTCCTCCCGTTGATAGAAAAGATGTTGCTGAGCCCCGCAAACGACAGGATCCAGTGGGCATTCCTGCTAGACGCTTTCAGCCTCAATACCAACCCCATGAATATCCCCGAACTCCACATAATCCACCCAGTGTTATCCTCCGAACAATGTCCGGCCATCTGTCCAACCACTGGGTCACTCCAAAAGGCGAGCACGAGCACCGCAGAATCCCCACCAACCTCCACAAAATTTCCAAGTACCCTATAACCCACATTCAAGCCAAGCGTGTAGAAGGGAACAAAGGTTGAAAGATAATTTTACACCGGTAGGAGGGTCTTATGCAAGTTTGTTTGAGAGATTAAAGCATTACGACATGATTGCACCTATTCCTCTTATATAGACCAACGTGCGAGAAGTTTTGACCCTGCTAAAAGGTGTGAATACCATTCCAATACCCAGGGGCACAATGTTGAAGATTGTCGTGCTTTGAAAAGGGAAATAGAAAGAATGATTCAAGAAGGAATAATTGTAGTCCAAGGCAGTAATACCCCAAGTGTCACACGTAATCCTCTATAGGTACATGACAACGCACAAATTATTGGAATGGTTGGTAATGACGAAGGGTTGGTCAAAGGAGTCAAGGAGCCACTTGGTGAAATTAATGATATTGAAATTGGTAATGGTTTTGGTAATATTGATGTGGAACTCAGTGGCTAAGAAGCCGAACTTGGTAATTGGAAAGACGCTCCTTTCTTGGCTAGCCAGGGAGGAGTCTTGATGGTTTATTTTGTTGTCATTTCTGTTGTCCGGTTTATTTCAGGGTTGTAATTCGGACATTGTCTTGTGGCTCAACCCTTCTATCCTTTTATTTTGCCTAGTTTGTTTAGTCGTAATAGCTTGTTTAGTATTGTCTAGGTTTGTTCCAGGGTTGTAACCCTAGTTTAGTTTGCTTGTTTTGGTGTTCGAACCCCTTCACCGTTTGCCTAATGCAATTTCCTATTTTCTATTATTTTTAGTCATTTCTGTTTAGTTCTCTTCTCCTTTTATAGTTCTCTTCTTGCTCGCTCTAGTGACATGACATGCACATATAATTCTAGGCCTAGTCTTAAAAGTTAGTTTACTCATGAAGCAATGAAGCAATTTTGAAGATGACTGGGGCATTTGAAGGAAATAAGTACATAATTTTGAGATCATTTGAAGCCCGAACTGTGTGAAACTGGGGCAGATAATTTGGGAAGTTAATAGGCTAACAAGAATTCGTCAAAAGAAGAGTGCATCCCGGACGATTTGAAGCAAGCAACTTTGAGTTCAACTGCATCTCAAGTTACAAGATAAAGTCAAGAAAGTTGTCTCTGAATTGACGGAGGATATCCATTGTGAAAAGGGAATCACCCAACGAGGGTTCTGCACTTGACAAGGCGCTAAAGAAAAGTGGAAGGCTTATCAGTAATACCAATGCCGAAACTGCAAAAGAAATATTGTGCATGATCTTCAATTTTCATTTCAAGTTGCATGTGTTGCACTTGGCATTTTCAGGGATTGGGAGGCCCTCTTTCAGCTACCCAAACACTTATACCATTTGATACCTTTTTGAGCTTGTACTAACTTCTTTGACCTCCCCTCTTTCAGAATCGAGTTAGAGTCATACGAAAAAAAAAGGGAAGAATTCATGTCCCCATAGGTTTATTTTACAAAGTTCATTCCAAAAGCCAAATTCAAAAAAAAAAGGAGATAAAAATAGAGATAAAGAAGAAAAAAAAGGAAAAACAAAAGAAGGAAAAAGGAAAAGAAAAGGAAAAAGAAAAAAAAAAGAGAAAAGAAAGAAAAGGAAAATAGTAACAAAAAGTAGTCGTGTGAACTACGTTCGACCTGATTCTTGTCACCACAAGATACGTAGGCAGCCTCACGATTCGGTCGCACCAAATAAAATATTTCATGATCCCACGAAGTCGAGAGTGCGCAAAAATTCCATCTAAAAAAGAAAATAATCAAATCCCTTGCTTTAGAAATTGGGGCAAAGTTTTTAGAACGGATTCCAAAAGTTGTAAATAAATAACCTCGTTATCATAGTTACTTTGAGCCTTTATGATATCCTTTATTTCTAATCCTATCCAAAAGCCACATTACAATCCAAAAAAGACCTCCCAGATAATTTTTGAGAGTGTTGAGTTAGACATGCCAAGAGTATATGATGTTTTTACCATGGTTAATGCCTTGTCATCTGCAGAATCGGAGGAAATAAGAAGAAAAGAACAAAATGAGAAAGTCTTATTGGTGAAAACCTTCACAGGCACCATAAGGCGACGGTAAGTCGAGAGAAATAACAAAATGAGAGAGGCTTGATAGTGAAAACCCTTCGGGCACTACAAGTCGAATAAGGATCAGGAATCGGATTGGATAATCGGAGCATTGAAGCCCAGTTTCATGGCGAAAAGGCACAACAAGAGTTGAACATCAGACTTGCTTGACAGATTAGGCCACTTACTCCAAAGGTGCATGTCATGGTCATTAGAGTTGGTATCCACATCTGATAAGTTTCTACTTTGTAGTTTTCTTGTTAGGAATCGTCTCGTTCCATTGTCCTTTACTCTGTTCCTTTTGTCTTGTTTACTTCTTCTTCCTGAGTTTGTTTGGTCAGAACAAGTGAGAAATGACTTCAAAATTTGCCACCATCTTTCCAATTGCACAAAACAGGATCTCGCTAGCATATCAAAGTGGTATAAATCAGGAAAAGAGCAGCAAACGCACTGAGTTGGTAACAATCAACGTGCTTTGAGATTCATGTGAAATACAAAGGATCGGTATATGTCAATTCATGAACAATGCAACAGATAGAGGGTGTTGGGTTGGAACGGATCAAAGGTATTTTCTGTGATAAAATTGACAAAAGAAAGTGGTTAACCAGTGACAAGCAAGGTCTTCTAAGCAGAAATCAAAGTTATCATGGCAAGTGATGGAGCAATAGACCTCAAGGCCAAGGCAAGTGGTTTAAGTCAAGAAGGAACAACATAAGCATTGAGTGGGTGGCAATTGACGTGCTTTGGGATTCATGTGAGACACAAAGGTTTGGTAAATGTCAATTCATGAGCAATACAATAGATAGAAGGTATGGGCTCTGAACGGAGAAGAGGTATTTTCTGTGATACAGGTGACAAAGAAAGTGGTTAGTCAATAAACAAGCAGGGTCTTCGAGTGGAAATCAAAGTTATCGTGGGAAGTGAAGGAGCAATCGCCCTCAAAGTCAAGGCCAAAAACCAACCACCATATTTTTAAAACTGACAAGATTTTTCTTGATTTAAAACAGGGGCAGAAAATTTCGTTGTTTCGAAGAAACCCTCCGTAAGGAAAAGCAAGCACCAGACAGGTTTGACCGTAAATTCTCAGGACCCTCCTGGAAAATGGGACCTAGTTTAAAATTCAAAACAATCATGAGTAGCAAAATCTAGTATAAATGCACCCCCAAAGGAATATAAATTGGCTTCAAAGTTTTCATGCTTAAGATAGGATTCAATTAAGAGCTTTCAGGACCCTCCTGAATAATGGGACTTAGCTTTAAGATTTCTATTAGATAACAAGATTTATCGTAAGTCCTGTTGTAGGGTAGTATAATTCAGCCGTAAAAGTTGTCACTCTTAAGATAAGACTTGATTTTTGTTTTTCAGGACCCTCCTGGATAATGGGATGTAGTTTTAAGACCCTCTTAGATAACAAGGTTTAGTGGGGGTCATACCTTTAGAAGATATAATTTAGATTTAAAGCTATCATTTAACTAGGAGTTTTCAGGACCCTCCTGGATAATGAGATTTAGCTTTCAAATTCTTAGAGATATTTGGTAACATGATTCAATTAACACTCACAGATGTGCCCAACACCAAACTGGGGCAGGAAAATTTCTTTTTTTTGTTTGTTTTGTTGTAATCAGGTTCAAAGGCAGCAGTTTCAGAGGAACAATTCAAGTTTTGGCAATCAGGCGCCCACCTAGAGAGCAAGGGAATACAATTGAAGTTTTGGCAATCAGGCGCCCACCTAGAGATCAATGGAATACAGTTGAAGTTTCGGCAATCAGGCGCCCACCTGGAGAGCAAGGGAATACAATTAAAGTTTTGGCAATCAGGCGCCCACCTGGAGAGCAAGGGAATACAGTTCAAGTTTCGGCAATCAGGCGCCCACCTGTAGAGCAAGAAAATACAATTAAATTTTTGGCAATTAGGCGCCCACCTGGAGAGCAAAGGAATACAGTTGAAGTTTCGGCAATCAGGCGCCCACCTGGAGAGCAAGGGAATACAGTTGAAGTTTCGGCTATCAGGCGCCCGCCTGGAGAGCAAGGGAATACAATTAAAGTTTCGGCAATCAGGCGCCCACCTGGAGAGCAAGGGAATACAGTTCAAGTTTCGGCAATCAGGCGCCCACCTGGAGAGCAAGGGAATACAGTTCAAGTTTCGGCAATTAGGCGCCCATCTGGAGAGTAAGGGAATACAATTAAAGTTTTGGCAATCAGGCGCCCACCTAGAGAGCAAGGGAATACAGTTCAAGTTTCGGCAATCAGGCGCCCACCTGGAGAGCAAGGGAATACAGTTCAAGTTTCGGCAATCAGGCGCCCACCTGGAGAGCAAGGGAATACAGTTCAAGTTTTGGCAATCAAGCGCCCACCTGGAGAGCAAGGGAATACAGTTCAAGTTTCAAAGGAAGACATCCACCTGGAGAGCAAGGGAATACAGTTAAAGTTTTGGCAATCAGGCGCCCACCTGGAGAGCAAGGGAATACAGTTCAAGTTTTGGCAATCCGGCGCCCACCTGGAGAGCAAGGGAATACGGTTCAAGTTTTGGCAATCAGGCGCCCACCTGGAGAGCAAGGGAATACGGTTGAAGTTTTGGCAATCAGGCGCCCACCTGGAGAGCAAGGGAATACAGTTCAAGTTTTGGCAATCAGGGGCCCACCTGGAGAGTAAGGGAATACAGTTCAAGTTTCGGCAATAAGGCGCCCACCTGGAGAGCAAAGGAATACAATTGAAGTTTTGGCAATCAGACGCCCACTTGGAGAGCAAGGAAATACAGTTCAAGTTTTAGCAATCAGGCGCCTAGCTGGAGAGCAAGGGAATACAATTCAAGTTTCGGTAATCAGGCGCCCACCTGGAAAGCAAGGGAATACAGTTAAAGTTTTGGCAATCAGACGCCCACCTGGAGAGCAAGGGAGAACAACACCAGTTTTAAGGAAGGGAAACAATTTAAGTGTCAGTAATCAGGAGCCCACCTGGAGAACAAAGCAACTCAAAGTATTGGTAATCAGGAGCCCACTTGGAGAACGAAGGGAAAGCAACAATATTCAAAAGAAGACGGTTCAAGTTCAGCAATCAAGCGCCTGCCTGAAGAAAAGGGAAAATATCTTAGATTACAATTCAAGTCAGCAACAAAGGGATATTACCTGGAGAATACAAATCAACAAGGCAACAAGAATCACAAGATCAAGCTTGAAGATATAGATAGGAATCTTATAACCTGTAGTTGACAGGCTTAGTTAGTTTTTCTTATGGTGATTTTGATGTAATAACAGGACCGCAGACCGGAACCTCGGCGGAACGGCACCTCGACTGGCTCTCCACCTCGGTTACTCCATCATCTTACTCACCTCTGAACTACACGTGGCCTGATTCCTTTATAGCCAAGGATATGTAGGCAGTTCAGATACCAGGGCTCGATCACATTCCCCTTTCTTTTAGCTTTGGTCTCCCAAATAAGGGTCGGGTCAAAAAACATGTCTAGTCGTTCTTTGTCTGAAAATACTTCGTATTTCCAGTCAAAGAGGGGCTGTTGTAGACATGTGATTTTTTACCCTTCCCAAGATTTTTCATATTTTAGCACGTAAATATTTAATTTAGGCTTAATATATCTATTTCAACTAATTTTTACGCTTTTGCTTTATTTTTATTACAAGAAAAATAAAAATTACAAAAATTGTTCCATTAATGTTTTGTTAGTCATTTTTAACCTTGAAAAATACAAAAAAATAGTTTGTTTTAATGGTCAGTCTTATTTTAACAGTAGGACTAATTAATAAATAAGGTCGTATTTTAGTCCTGTTCGCGGAGAAAGAATAAAATTCGGGCTCAAGCGACCCATTTTAGGCCTAGTTTTTGAACCTAGCCCATAATTCCTAGGCTCATACCCCCTAATCTAAAAAAAACCCTATAAATCAACTAGACTCTAAGACCCTAAGGAGTATCAGAAGAAAAAGGCAAAAAATACACACAAAAAAAGGCTGCCCTAGAGCTAAATCCGAGGCGCCGTTTTTCACAATAGCCCACCCCCTTGAAACCCATCTTCCTCACACAACCAATCCTCTCAAAAACTCAGCGGCATATACAGAGAATCAAGAACCCCACCCCCTGAAACTTTCATGTGATTTGTAACAGAGGAAAATGTGACAATCGTAAACAGTAGCAGTGACGAAGAGTTTAACATAAGGGCTTTTGCTACTATTTCGTGTTAAAGTTTTCTCTGTGCCAAAGAGAGGTCTGTTTGAGGTCGTTCGGGTTTTATCGTCGAGAAGCTCCTACTTGAGATCTTATCCAGTGAGGTTCTCGTTCATCCGCGATCCGGATCCGTCGATGTTGTTTGAACTCCGTGTAAGTTCTGTCCGCCTTCGAGTTGTAACTGGTACCGTCCTTCCATAATTCTAACTTTGAGATTTTGTATCAATGGAGTGAAGAAAGTTTAGTCCAAAAAGGTCCGTCCGGTTCTTCTTTTACAACTCGTATACTGACTTCCTCGATGCCTCTTATGTCAATATTTTAGTTTTGTTATTTGATTTATAATGTGTTGTTCTAGTTGATATGTTTATCCATGTTAGGAAAACTATTTTGTTAATTACTATTTGAGAACATTATATCTAGATGTAATTGGTTTAAGTGGGATTGCATCATTACTATTATTTGTTTCATTAACATTTTTATAGTTTTGCTTTCACGTTAGATTATCTTAGGAGCTACAAATTAATGATATGGAAGAACTATGGTCAAATGTTAATTCTTTAGAGATTTTCGTAGCATTTAATGGGCCAACATTGGAATTGGATTCAATTTGCTAGATGTTAAGTGGACACCCCATTGTTCTTGGTATTGGACATGATTTTGTCATAGTATAGGAATTCGGTTGATGTTCGTCAACTAAACTACGTCAAATTAGATTAAAGGGGCTCGGGTGTGCATTTCATGTGACCCTGCCATATTTTTGAATAATAATAATAATAATAAGATAAACATGTTGCAAACTCGGGTGTGCATTTCATGTGACCCGATTCTAATTTTCAACAAGGTTAAACAGAACGTGTCGTGAACCACGGGTGCATTTCATGTAGCGTGGCTTACCATGTGTTTTAAATAACCTTAAATTAATTCTTTAAGTAAGTAAAAGCGATTTTCAAAAGTTAAAAGGCACATAGGTTTAAAAGTGTTTAAAATCAGATAATATGCCAATTATAATAATTTAAGCGACCGTGCTAGAACCACGGAACCCGGGAATGCCTAATACCTTCTCCCGGGTTAACAGAATTCCTTACCCGAATTTCTGTGTTTCGCGGACTGGAAAATAGGGTCAATCTTTCCTCGATTCAGGATTTAAAATCGGTGACTTGGGATACCATAAATTATCCCAAGTGGCGACTCTAAATCTTAAATAAATAATCTCGTTTCGATTGTCACTTTAATTGGAAAAAATTCCCTTATACCCCTTCGGGGTAGGTAAAAAGGAGGTGTGACAAGGTTTACATTGGAGAGTGTCAAGACTTGTGGCATTTCTATATCGGCATGGATTCTACATATCAGTATCAGGAAGGTGAAGGTCATTGCTTTAAGTTCGCAGGAAGTCCTTTCAGGATAAGTATTTTGAGTATGGTACTTGTAGGGATATTTAAGAGAGTATTCAGCGGCTTACGAGCCTTAGTCAGTGTGGTTTCATGCTTGGGTCTCGTGTGGTGAGTCTGAGTGGAGGATTGCGATATTATGGCAAGGAGAAGTATCAATTCGAAGGTAAGCTAGAAGAAACTTGGGATAAATAGGACAGATTGGTAATAGGTCGGATCGACATGGTAAGGGATATGATTAGTTCTTTGGGTGCTTATGAGGTAATGAGTTTCTAAAGGTATTTTGTGGCAATGCTTTTAGGTTTTTGATGGCTTGCGTAGCTTGGTTGAGATAAAAGGATTCAGTCATAACGGTTTGGTTTTGTGCAAATGGGATTCGAAGAGTTCTTGATGATTTCTACCATGGTTAGAGATGTATATTTTTCTATTGGCGTGAGGAACATGTGATGTATAGTGATTTTCTTCTAGATGGGATCAAATGGAAAGTTCTTGGCTAGTTGAGTACGTAGTAGCTTGTGGCTCGGAATGGATTATAAAGTCCTCATATTTGGCATAGGATGGCATGGTATATGTGGTATGTTGTGTAAGGTTGAGATTGCATGTGTAAGGTTACGATTCAGTTTTAGAATGAAGGTTATAAATTCTTAGGCAGCATGGACAGTTTCAGATGACTAGATAAATGAGATCACTGATTGGCGTGGCTTGATGAGGGTATACATTTCAAAAAGGGCGATGTGTTTGAGTTATGGATACTTCATTGGTATTGTGTCACTCTCTTGTTTGATCGATTCATGGAGTTTAGATTTTTGCCTTGTGGCACAAAAAAGTTTCAGGAGTATTCCTCGTAGGATGACCGTGTAATCGGAGAAGTGTGGGTATTCAGATGGGGGAGTTGAGACCAGAAATGGTGATTCGAATGTTCTAGTGGATTTGGAGACTGGGAGTTTTTGTGAGTAGATGGTTTCGTAGTTGTGGACTCTGAAGATGTGGGCAAGCTAGTCGGATGATAGTATGTGCTATGATTTAGTCATTGCGAACTTTCGGAGAGTTGGTTATCTATTGTGGGTGACTAAAGTGGATTGGGGTCCATTGGTAGGCCAATATGGATGTGTGTTCTGCATCGAGCCGGATATGTTGACTCCGAACTGCTATTGTTGAGAGATGTGTCGTTCGATTGTTGTTGAGCTTACTCGTGTTCTAGGGTGATCTATGAGTTACTCTTCTGTGTTATGAGGAGTTGTGATTTGTTGATTATATGCACATATGGTGCGGTTCCATTTGGGCTTTATAGCTGAGTTTGAGTGAGATGGGTATTTGGGTGTTGCATGATTGATTGCGCATTGGATATGTTCTCTCGGACTGGTATGACATTATGTCGTTTGCTCTCCGTGGTTATGGTGATTAACTGTTGGTATTAGACACCAAATTGCACGTGGTCGTTGATCTTAAGCATAGTGACTTGAGGTGATTCATGTGGATCAGTATTTGAATAGGATCACACATTGCATCGAAGTTATGTGGAGGTATGATCCTTTGGGTTAGATTTGTGTGTTCTGGTTCTATAGTGTGTAATGGGTTCTTAGCATTGTGTTGTGATGGTATCGGTAAGCTTGTGGTACAACTCTCTCATTTGAGTCATTATTCATGATTTGAGTACGTTTGGATTGTTGCTTATTGGTGAACGGATTGCACGGGTTGTGGCTTTAGATTGTATTGATGTGTCATGTCATAAGACTAGTCGTGCTGGATGAGATGAGGTCCTTGGACCTAGAATGGATACTAACGGATTCGATTTCAGCATGTTGGAAGGATAATATCGATGTTCGGATTAGAAATTTACTGAGGTCCTTGTCGAAGGAGAAGGAGCTTCATAAATGGTTGATATGAGGAATGGTTATGACTTTCTGCGTGTTTCATGCATCATTGGCAGTATACGAAAGAGTCGGGATGAGACTTTATTTCATAAGAGGTTTATTACCGGTATTCGGTTGTTGTGTGCAGCCGCCGTGAGTTAAAATTATCACTACGAGTGATTGAGTTGTGTGGTATATTGTGTAATTGCATCTTGAGTTGCAGATATAGTTTGCTACAGCTTGTTCGGACTTATCCAGCATATAGGTGAGAGATTCTGATATTATAGATAAGCACAAAAATGAAAATTTGGTTCTAAGGTTCATGGACTTGGTTGGATTGCGAAATTTCAGTTATATTATGCCATCGAGCCTATATGGGATAGGGTGACGTGGGATCACCCCGGGTATGTGCATGGTAGGTTACACGGTAATTTTGGCGGTTTTGGAACAACTTTGGGCACGTTCGAGGACGGACGTATGTTTAAGTGGGGGAGAATGTAACGACCCGATCGGTCGTTCCGAGAGTTTTAGCCCTGTTTCCCCCATTTCTGCTTTATTTTTGTGTGGTTCAACTCTTTTATATTGTGTTGGGTTGGTTGGTTGGCTCGGGTTCAGAATGATTGTAGAGAGAAACGAGACACTTAGTCTCTTAAGTTGGCCTTTTACTTGAAAAAGTCAGCCGAAAAATGACTTGTGAGTAAATAATCTCGGAACTTGGTTTTTATGGTTCGGATAGCTTCGTGAGGTAATTTGGGACTTAGGAGCTTGATCGGAATGTATTTTGGAGGTTTGTGGCAGATTTAGGCTTGAATTGGCGAAAGTGGAATTTTGGCATTTTACGGTTGGCAGTGAAAATTTTGATATCGGGGTTAGAATCGAATTCCGGAAGTTGGAGTAGGCCCGTTGTGTCAATTGTGACGTGTGTGCAAACTTTCAGGTCATTCGGGTGAGGTTTGATAGACTTTTTGATCATTTGCAGAATTTGAAAGATTTGGAAACCTTAGGCTTGAATTCGAGGGTGTTTTGATGATTCGATGTCGTTTTGAGTGTTCCGAAGGTTGGTATAAGTTTGAACGATGGTATATGACTTGTTTGTACTTTTGGTTGAGGTCCCGGGGACCTCGGGATGATTTCGGATGGTTATCGGGAAGTTGAAAGTTAGAGTTTGCAGCTGAAGCTGTTGAGTTTCTGTCATAATTGCACCTGCGGATTGGGGACCGCAGGTGCGAGCCGCAGAAGCGGCATTTTTATCGCAGGAGCGAAGACCAGTTGGTTGGGCATGCATCGCAGATGCAGTGGCTTGATCGTAGGTACGGATGAGGAGTTAAGTGAATTTCCGCAGAAACAGACTTTTTTTCGCAGGTGCGGTATTGGACCGCAGATGCGGAACCCCTAGGCAGAACATATAAATTCTTGCTTTCGCGATTTTTAGGCCATTTCTCACCATTTTTGCTCGACCTTGAAGCTTTTTTAGAGAGATTGAAGAGGGATTTGAAGGGAAACACTTGGAGGTAAGGTCTTTGAGCCTAAAACTCTATTTTATGTTGATTTTCAATTGTTTAAGCATGAAATTTATGGGATTAAAGGTGAAAAATTGGGAAGTTAGGGCTTGAATTGGAGAAGTAAAAATTGGGGATTTGAGCGGCCATTTGAGGTCCGATTTCGATGCTTTTGATATGAATAGACTCGTGAGAGGATAAGGATTCTATTGATGTGATTTTTATCGGATTCCGAGATGTGAGCCCGGGGGTCGGGTTTGACCAATTTCGGGATTCTTAATGTAATTTGATTATTTTCACATTGGCTTTGTTCCCTTAGCATATATTGATGTTATGATTCTGATTTTGGTTAGATTCGATGCGAGTTGAGGCCGAGTCGAGAGGCAAGGGCGTCGCGGAGTAGGATTTTATCCTGATTGAGGTAAGTAATGATTGTAAATCTTGTCCTGAGGGTATGAAACCCCGGATTTCACTTCGTTTCACTATATTGAGGTGACGCACACGCTAGATGACGAGCGTGGGATCGTGCACCATTGGGGATTGTGACTTGGGTCTGTCCCGTACAACTATTATGTCGCTTATTTGATTGAAAACCATTTGATATTATTGTGTTTTGGAAAGTATACTATGTTTTGGGTTGGATGTCATATTTGGGCCTCGTGCCAATTGCTTGGGCCTTAGGGGTTTTCTTTATTGAAATTCCTCACTGTTTTGATTTGATAACTGTACTCAGTCATGCTATGTTTTACTGATTTCATAACTCAGTCTTATTTACTCTAATTTGATGCATAAATGATATTTTTGGGCTGAGCACTCTGTTTTTTCTAATAGCCCGAATGGCTTGTGAGGCTGATGACTGAGATAGGGGACGAGGGCCTGGTTGTGAGGATTATATATTTATGGCCCGAAGTCTGCACACCCCCAATGAGCACTGTTGACAAGATATATGGATCGGGATGCACGCCGCAACGATATATGGATCGGGCTGCACGCTGCAGCTGTGCTGGTACTGTTCTATGTGTTTACTTAGTCTGCACACTCCCAGTGAGCGCAGTCGACTATATATTTATGGATCGGGCTGCACGCCACAACGGTTATTATATGGTACCTTTTGAGCGTGAGTGCTGAGTGTGAGCGCTGATTGATGAGAGTTGAGTATCGAGTGGCTGAGAGGCTTGCCCGATGGGCTATTATATATTTGAGTGATGCTTTGCCCGAGAGGCTTATTTTTATGAAATTACTATTTTCACTTCTCTTTATACTGAGCCTCTGTTGCAAATGTTGAACAATTATTTTAAACAACTTTCATTGAAACTGGAGTTTTCAAAAGATGTTCGAAATTTAATTGTTGATTTGGCTTTGTCATTTTCACCGTGATTTTTATGTTAAGAGATGTATAAGTGATTTCCCGAGGGGCTATTTATGACTTATGTTGCTCGAGGGGGGCTATTTATGATTTACGTTGTCCGAGGGGCTGTATACGAGTGAGTTTTGCCCGAGGGGCCAAATACGTTATTTATCATTTTTTCTCACTGTTTCGTCACTTATTTTGAAAACTGCTGAAAGATAAGTGGATTTTTACACATCTTCAATGATTTCCACCAAAAACTGAATTTTGACGAAATGATCTGATTTATACACCGTTGTGGAAGCACACTGTACTTACTGTGGTGTTATGATGTGGATTATGTATTTTCTTACTGCTCAGTCTTTATTTATTTTTATTACTTACTTAGTGGACATACTCACATTACTCCCTGCACCTTGTGTGCAGATCCAAGTATTTTTGAGCTCGGTGGCAGGTTTATCGGAGTTAGCAAGGTAGTTGCGCGACGATCGCAGCCCTGCTTTTCTCCTTTCTTATTCTCTATTAGCGTATTTTGTGACTTTTCCCCGACCATGTTGGTCTTGAGATTGTCAGACAGTTGTAATAGATGCTCATGACTAGTGACACCCCGATGTCGAGCTTTCTTTCCGCACTGTTGTTTTGTTTAAACAATATATAAAGGTTTATTGTTAAATAGATTTAATTTTATCTTAAGAATGGAAACACTGATTGGTTTTGGGTTTGTGTCGGCTGACCTAGTTCCATGATAGATGCCATCACGATCGGGTTGGTTTTGGGGTCGTGACACTAATCCGATGCAGACATTTGTTCTTGATTAGTTGTACATGTTCTTTCTCCCGTAGCGACAACACCAGCAAACAGAGCGTCGTAGCGAAACCATATGAGCGAAAGATCTTTGTTCCTAATTTTCTATATTGAGCATTCTCCTTTAAAAAAAATCAAAGCCACTTTAAGATAATAGATAAATTTAACAATGAAAAAAGAAATGAACGACATATAAGCAATATAAGAGATGTACCTTAATTTTTTGCTCCCACCAATCATCATCTGCCACAATTGTATTTTTTTCGTGGCATCCTATCCTAAACCCGTCTCTCCCCTCATCAACTGTTTAAAAGAGTCCATTCGGCTTTCTTGTAATCCCAATAATTTTTATTTTTTTATTACACTCTTTTCTCGTCTTCTTAGAGAACTCATTAATAATATTTTCCACTCATCTTTAGATAAGCAAGTGTTTGGTCTATTTCCTTTTCTAATCTCTTGTTCACATGACTCGATAAATATACTATGGATATTATCATCCCACTTTTCATTATTTTGTCCCAAACTATTTTCTGGCATGATTGAATGTAAATAATCTGAAGAAAGGAGAAACAAATATCTAATTTACATTATTGACAAGAAAGATATGAGTATTAAATATACAATTATATGATACCAACACCATAGAACAACACAGTGAACCATCAAGGCATACACTAGGAATTCTAACTTCTTAAAAAGGCATACAGTAGCAATTTTAACTTCTTACTAGTTGTGACTTCTCAAATAATTACAATCAAGAACTAGGTATTAACCTTCAAATCGAATTCTTAAATAATTACTACTTGATAAACAATTTGTAAAAAAAGTCTCAAACCAACTAGAAAAGAAAGGAAAGTAAGCTTAGCGAGCAGACTTTTTATTTTTTTGTCCTTCCCCTGGAGATATCAGTATGTCCATAAAGCAAATAATCCCCTGGACTCGTATATGTTTTTTCTATTTTGCTACAACAACCAAATTGTGATTGTAACAATCAAACTATGTGGCAACTAGACATAGGACATTCTCAACAGCAATATATAAAATAATTTTACCCACCTCATTTTGCTTATATAACAAATTTTTTAAGCCTTTCTTATCAAATTTTTGAACCTTATGAGAAAACCATCCATTATATAAAATATCAACTGTTTATTTGAGTGTTTTTTGCATAAGAGACCAAGAACACTTGTAAATAACTGCTTTGAACTATTAGAAGTTGTCAAAAACGCCCGTGAGCAATACTAAAAGTTAGAAAAATTACCTCTACATTCATTGAAGTTGATAGATCGACAGATAATTAATGAGCAAAAGTGATTTAAGTGTATCAATATCGCATCACAACTCTTGTTCTTTCAATTATTAGTATAAGGTCATTGCCAACAGAAAAAAAAATGAAGCACTAGATCAAAACCACATTTACAAATAACTAAAAGCCACCAGCAAGCCACCATCTCCTTTTGAATTTTCAATATTTCTGGTACATCATACTGCCTAAAACAAATTAAGAACCTACATCTTCCTCTACTTATTATGTAACAATCTGTCAAACCTCGACTTCTATATAAGCGGACCATCACCAAATATAAAACTTGCAAAAATATTGTTATCATATTTTTTATTAAATGCAAAGCCTTAAATCAGGTTTGGGATAATTTAAGTCTTCTTATACCTCAAAGAAAAAGCATATGACAAAACGAACAAGGAAAGAAGAATAAACTTATAACAAGGATCAATTTTCATTGAAAACTTGAGCGAAAATATAGAACAACTGAAGATGAAGGAGAAAGAAGAGGAAAAAAGATGAGTAGAGGCTTCAAAACTGAAAAAAGTGGGAGTAGTTCGATGTTTTAGAGTTTATTTGATGAGTGTAGTTTTGGGATTAATAAAAGTTATAAGGGACAAGTAAGTAATTTATTTGGCCAAAATAAGATGGCTTTTAAGCCAAAAACGGAGAAGTTAGGATCAACCAACTTGTGGCTTTTTTGAAGCCCTTTTAAACTTTTTTAAGCTGTTTTTTTTTTTGCCAAACACTCCAAAAAGCTAATTGAGATAATGGGCTCTTAAGCATATTTCATACAAAGTACATCATCAAATTAAGATACATTAATAGCCTAAAGTCTAATCGGTCATAATCCACAGATAGCACTCGTGTACACGCTTGTCACCTCGTGTACATGTCGCTTTTCATATAACACGAATAAAAAATTAAAGTTAAATCCTAAATGGTATTATCCTACACAAGGTTAAGCAAGATACTTACTTCAAACAAGTCAAATCAATACTCTAAAAATCTCTTTCCTCTGGAATCGGCCTCCGAACGGGTCAAATATAGTTAAAATAACTTAATAATATCAAACATGGCTATAAAAATCGATTCCAAGTAATAAAGTTTCGATCTTTATCAAATATCAAAAAGTCAACTCGGGGCCGCTTCCTAAAACCCGAAAAAAATTACAAATTTTAACTACCCATTCAAATACGAGGCCAGAAATACAAGTTTCATCCAAACCCGACTCTGAAGCAGGGTTAAAATCTCTATTCTTCCTTTTTAAAAAGGTTTTGCCAAAATCCTCAATTTTTCTCACTTAGATTTGCCAATCAAATACCAAATTCAAGGATAGAATCATGAATAATAATCAAATTCGAGTTAAGAACACTTACCCAATTCAAGTGGGTGAAAATCGTCTCAATCCGAGCTCCCAATCTCAAAATATGATCAAATGAGCTCAAAAAACCATAAATAATAGCTTAAACTTCTACCCTGCAATACCTTTCGCGAACACGACGTCAAAAATCGACTGCCTCAAAATATACCTTTGCGTTCGCGTGCACCACCTCGCGAATGCGAAGAAGAATCAACCTGACCCTACGCGAACGCAACTTGGAACACATAGCCAATTGACCCCTAGCTCCCAACTGCTCCGGAATGCAGACCCTAAATGCGAACGCAAAGAAGAAGAACTTCCCAGCTCAAAATTACCCTCCGCAAACGCGACTGCCTTGTCACGATCGCGACTCTAACCCCGCAATCGCAGTGAAGACCTGCCACCAACAAAATCTGCAACTTTCTAAAATGCTTCAGCTAGTCCGAAACCTACCCGAGCCCTCCGATACCTCGTCCAATCATATCAACAAGTTCATAAACACTACCCGAACCTATCCAAAGCCTCCAAACACATATAGTAACATCACATCAACGAATCAAATGCCATAACGCAAATCTCTTAAGTTCAAGAACATTCAAACTTCAAACCAAGAATTCGATTCAAGCCTAACCAATTCGGAATGAACCCATATTTTGCACACAAAACCTAAATAACAAAATGAATCTATCCAACTTCCGAAAACCACAATCCGAACCCGATAACCTCAAGGTTAACTCCGAATCAAACCTATGCACTTCTAAATCTTCAAATTTTCAATTTTCGCCTAAAAGAACCAAATCAACCTAGGAACCTCCAATCCAAATCTGGATATACGCCTAAGTCCAAAATCACCATACAAACTTATTGGAACCATCAAAATACTATTTCGGAGTAGTTTCTACAAAAGTCATACCTCGGTCAACCCTTATAACTCAAGCTTCTAACCTTGTAACTAAGTGTTGCAATTCATTCTAAAACCTTTCCGAACCCAAACCAACTATCTCCACAAGTCATATAACAAGAAATATAAAATACGGGGAGCATCAAATAGGAAAATGAGGCTCAAATACATAAAATGACCGGTTGGATCGTTACAACTTTTTCACACTATTTCTCTTTGGTTTCCCCTATTCTCATTTTATAGCCTTCTAAAATGTTGCTTATGGTATGCTTTCATATAATTTTTCAAATTCTCATATTATATTTCTTTTTTTATTTGTCTTTGTTATTCTTAGTTGTTAAATATAATTTACTATTTTATTAGTAACTTTATTTTCTATTCATTAGTATGCATATTTATTAAGACAAAAATACCCTATAAACTCATAGCTATCTTTTTGTTATTGAAAAAGTGTAAAATATTATAAATTTCATCTTACATGCATACGAGTTGGATAAAAAAAATTAAATTCATAATTAAAAGTTGTATTAATTATTTTAAGTTAATATATTATTTATTTAAAAGATAGTTAAGCTATCAATTATTCTTTATGATGTTAGTTATTCATTTACAATAATTATTTTAAAGAAACATGTAGTTTAAAAAGACAATTGTAAATAATATATGATATTTCTGATGTATACATAAATTTATCACACATTAAAGATAGCTTATTTAGTTACTTTGTATTTTACTAGTTTTTTTAATAAATATTTTAAAATACAAAATATTTTCTAAGCTCGTATATAATTTTCTTTTATTCACATGAGTCAGTAAGCAATTAATTTTGCTATTAAATTTTTTATTAATTAATTAAAATCACAATTTTTATTTGGAAGATAGAGTATTATTTTTTTATATTATTTACTAATTTATAATTATTAATATATTTTTACAGAAAAAAGTATTTATTTTAAATACCTCAAATAAATTAATATTTTATATTTATAATTTACATATATGCTTGTTACACAGTAAAATTATCTACATATTAATTAAAAAAAGTTTATTTAACTTTGTAATTATACTTGTCCAATCAAATATAACAGTATGAATTATATTATAATTACTTTCTGGCAAATCAATATATTATTTTAGTTATATGATATGTAATTACTATCCTTATAATTACATACCCTAAAGATTTTAGAGATATTTTCATAAAGCACTATCTTTTAGTGGTAATTAGCTATCTATAGATACCATTTGCTATATACAGATTGTAGATATGTTTTATGTTGTTATAAGATGTATTAGATGTATTTAAGCTACTGTATTCATGAATACAGTAGCAAAAATAGGCGTGAATCAGGGAAGTCTAGCTAATCAGTTGTTGTATTCGAGTGTATTCGACTGTATTCATGGCGTGAAATATGGGATTACAACTGGACAAATTATTATATTCGACTATATTCACGACACGAAACAGGGGATTACACTGTTTTTAAACGGAAAGTGAATCAATTAATATAATAGACTCCTAATATAACTCAACAAACTTAATTATAACACACAAATTTTGTATTTTCAGTTATAAAAAAGATTTTCAATCGAAAAATACCCCAAAAACATAGCAATCTTCAGAAAAATTATATAATACATCTGAATACATAAATTATATTAATTAAAAAATATATATGAATACATTCATAGCATATAGCGAGACAGTGAATACAATGAAATACATATAGAATACAACGGGATACATTGAAATACAATGAAAAAAAGGCAGTGAATACAATGAAATACATGAAATACATGAAATACAGCGAGATTACAGCGAAAAAAAAGACAATGAATACATGAAAATATATTGAAATATATTAACAGAAAATCAAGTTGTTCAGCCCTAAACTCCATCGTCTTTGTTAAAAAACAAGCCCTAATTTCCGGCGAATAGTCGTCTTCAGTCATTGACTCATCCCCCTGAAGCTTCTTCACGATGAGACCGGGCATGGATGTTTTTGTGCGGGGGATTTGTAGAATATAGAAGTAGAAGAGGTTCTCAGTGTGTATAGATAAAATTGGCAAGCAGGAAGAAATTTACTTTACCAGAGAGCTATCCCGAGAGAAGGCATAGCCGAGAGGAGGGGAAACAACAGCAACATCTACACAACAACCTAGGGCTGGCATCTCTTCTTCTTCTTCTGTTAAAAGAATCGAAGAATACAGAAAATTAACCTAAATTAAGGGTTTGTTTTGTACAGATTTAATGATGTTTTTGCCCAATGGTTTTAATAGATGGGTGAGAGGAAATTTTAGATTGAGTATCGTGTTTTTAGGGAATGGGGAAGAGAATGACATGTATCAAAGTAGAGAGAAAAAGAAAATAGTGTAACTGAATAGCGTATTTAGTGGCTTAAGGGTAAGAGGTAACCAAAATTAAATATTTTGCTATAAACATTAAAAGATATCTATAGAATATAATTTTTTCAAATGATATTTATTTAAAATAATAAGATATTAACCTTTGCTATAGGAGGTAAAAATTCCAAGATTTTACGAGTCATGTAAGCAAGCCCAATGGGCTTTAGTCTTTTGTAAAAGTTAGGCAGATTTTCCACTTCCTTTATCCATATCTCTCTTTGATCATATTCTCCCTCATTTGTATATTTATACTAAATCATATTAATTATTATAATAAAATTATAAATTAATATAAAATATATTAATTAAGTTATAATTTAGTAAAGAGTATACACGTGAATATATGCGTCATGTATTTATTGGATAGTATAAACACGAGTATGAATAAATTTCTAATCTATTGTCATATCCTTTTTTTTTCTTTAATTTCGTTAGTAGCAAGTTGTTGTTTTTTTAAAAATTTATTTCATTAGCTTATAGTTAGGGAACACTAACACGAGACCTCGAGAGAAAAGAGAGATAAAAAGGTCACATGTAAAAGCTTGATTTTTAATTTACGGAAATTAAATTTGCATAGAAAAATATATATTACGATTAGTATTTTCCCTCATAAACTATCAGAAAATTTCGAAAAAATAAAAGAAGAACAAAGGTGACCCTTTTTGGCATTTCAAAAATTTGAGACCAAGGATTTTGAACTCAATTCTATTCTTCGAGTTACGTGTAATACTAGTTTTAGTGGTTAATTATATTTTTACTTTATTTTCCCTCATAAACTATTAGAAAATTTCGAAAAAATAAAAGAAGAACAAAGGTGACCCTTTTTGGCATTTCAAAAATTTGAGACCAAGGATTTTGAACTCAATTCTATTCTTCGAGTTACGTGTAATACTAGTTTTAGTGGTTAATTATATTTTTACTTTATTTTATAAAAAAATGTGACTTGTGCCAAACCATCATTTTTTTTTGTTTAAGGGACGATTATAATAGCATCTAAGTTAAAATAGGTACATCATCAGAGGGGTATATAGTATCCCGTAAGTTTTATTCCATGGTGTTACTATTGCATTCCAAATATTTCTTGAAAAAATAGTTCTTAGGATATCTGCCTAAAATGCTTCATTTGCAAACACTAGAGGAACTGCCAGCATAGTTGTTTTCCTAAAAAATTCTTTTCTAGCTCCTTCCTTTGCCAGTAGATCATCTACCTTGTTCTTCTCCCTATAGCTGTGCTTTACCATTGTTCCTCCCATCTTTTCGATTAATGACCTGCATTCAGAGATAATAGAGTCATAAACATAATTACCATTTTAAGCATTCTTATTACCCCTGTGGAGTCAATGTTTATTTCAAGTGGTGTAGGCCTTTTTGCTCTGCAATTTGTAGTCGCTGTAATAGAGCAAGAAGCTCAGCTTGGGTATTAGTAGCGTGCGACAAGCTTCTCATATAGCCCAAAATCCAGTTGCCACTCGAAGTTTTGAAGACACCCCACCCCTCCTTTTACTGGGTTCCCTAGTGCAGCCCCATCATTGTTGAGTTTGTAGTGACCTCTCAAAGGGGGGGGGGGTCCCATTTTAACCAGATGACTACTTTTTTTCGAGTCGTATCTCCTAATGAGATAACATGGAATTCTGTGGTCTTTGCTCTGACATTGGAGACTGAGATCAGGTCTCTTTTATTTTTGGAAAGATTGTGGTTCATGGTTAACCATAGATGCCAGAAGCAGAATGGGAAAATGGCTTCCCAAGACAAGTTATTGTTGAAGAATCTCTTCCTGAGGTTTGTCCAAGTGTTTGACCAATAAAGACTTGTGAAAGTGTGGTTGTGTTGTGAGTTTATGGTAGTGCTTTTGGTAGTGAGGTTGTGCTAGAATAGCTTGGCGTAGGAGCATTCAAAGAATATGTGGACGGTTGTTTGAGTCATAGATGAGCAAAAATAACATAGTGAGTTACAATGGACACAAACTTTCTGAAGAAAAGCACCTGTAGGAAGCCTTCCATGATACATAAGCCATAGAAATGTCTAAATCTTATTAGAAACTTTGAGTTTTCAAATCTAGTTGTAACTAGTGTTATCCCTATTTGTTGTGTGGATTGTTTTTGTGGTGAGGAAGATATGAGCTGATTTAGTGCTGAAGAGGCCATTGCTTGTTAGGCCCATATCATTTTGTTTTCCTTGATGCAGTTGTAGGGGATGAAGATGGATGAAATTAGATTCTTGATATTGACAGGGATATTAAAAGAGATGGAAGAGGTATCTCATTGTTGTAGATGGTTGCCACTTTGCTACTTTGGTTATTTAAGGTGAGTGGCCCCTCAATCATGCTCTTAATGGAAGTATTATATGGGATCCAAGAATTATTGAGGAAACTAACTCTGTCATCTTTATTGACAACCCACCTGGTTGCATGTATCCCAACCCTTGAGGATACATTGCCATACAAGAGATTTGGCCTTTGTTGGATGTGGTTTCAATTGCAATATTTTGCAATTAGAGTTTTTGCCCAGAGAGAGGATGGATTTTGGAAGAGCCTCCCTGCTAAGCCAGAATAAATCAATTTGTTTTCACTTTCAGCTTTTTGTAGTCCTAGACCTCGCTGACTCTTAGAGCCCGTTTGACCAAGCTGTCAAAATCTGTTTATTTTGAAAAGTACTTTTTTTTAAGAAGTACTTTTGAAAAAAAAAAACAATTTGTGTTTGGGCAATTCATTTAAGAAATACTTTTTGCTACATTTGTTAAACAAATTATGTTTGGCCAATCTTTCTAAAAAGTACTTTTGAGCGTCAAATTACCAAAAAGGATAATTCCAAGGTCTTATAATTCTTTTAAAGAGAAAAATGAACTCAAATATTTATTATAAAAGACTTTTACTATTTTTTATTTATTTTAATTAAAATATAAAACATAAAATAAACAAACATATTAAAGATTTAAATTAATTTTACATATATAGTTATACCAAAGCATATATTATTATCTAATATAATTACTTATTGTTACATGATGATTTGAATCATCAAAATACATCATTCAGTATAAATTAGAAGTCTATTCCACAAATTACTATATATTGATAATCTACCATGAAATAATAAGTAAAGTCACTCACATATGATCCGACAATTTCATCTCTACGTCTATCACACAACGCTTCCATATTAGTAGAAGACTTGCCTTGAATTTCTAAAGGAATATCAGAAAGCCCATCTCCTTCCTCAGTCTTTGCAGTAATGTCTTCATTAGCATAATAATTGAATTCCTTCTCGGCAGAAGAATGTCATCGGATGAAATTATGTATAGCCATGGTAATTGTAACTAGATGATTCTGAGTGTCAAACTTGAAAGATGGCATTGAACGTAAAATAGAAATAATTTTAAATATATAGAAATATTTTTTTAAAAATAGTTAAGTATGTTTAAATTCAAATTCAAAAAGAGTAACTAATTATTAATAACACATAATATAATATTTATTTTTAAAAAAATTTGAATTAAAAAAGAAACTAATTAGTATTACCTAACCTTACTAACTTTGTCCTAAATTGCCAAGTGGCCTATTTTCAGGCCGCCACTTGGCTTAATGTGTGGTGTTTTTTCTTCTTCTTTTAATAATATATAGATAGATTATGCGATGGAATTATAAATTTATTGCCTATTTGTAGGCAATTTTCATAAATTAGATTTGACAACTGTTTTAAAGATTCGGGAACTAATAGCATATAACAGAAGAAATTCTAAATGATTATTTGTAGGAAGAGATTTGATAATCCAAAGAAGGACGTAGATAATTTGCTTTAGTGTGAAAAAGAAGAAGATAATTTGGAAAGTTACAAGACATTACACAAAGAACAAATCAAAAACAAAAAAATCAATAAAGAAGTTGGAAAGTTACAATATGATTCATGTATATGATATCTCTAATTTTAAAAGAATGGTAAAAACTAGAAACAAACATGAAAAGAAAAAACTTAAATTAGTAAGGGATAATTTGAAAAATATTAATTTATAGTGAGGATAATTTTGTCTTGAATACATTAATTTTCCACTTCTGCTTCTGCTTCTTAGAAGAAGTTAAAATTTTCTGCTTCTTCTCAGAAAAACTGCTTCTGCTGCTGGCCAAAAATACTTCTCTGTATTGACCAAACAACTTAAATTTTTTAAAAATATTTTTTTAGAGAAAAAAATAATTTTGGCTTCCCAGAAGCTTGACCAAATAAAATAGACTCTTACACTTGGTGACAGTGTCCCAAGCTACAAGGTACATCTTCTTTTTGATAGGGGTGATGCCCCAAATTTTCTTTGAATTCTATCAAACCATCATAATAGGTCACAAGGCAAGTAGCTAAAAACAGTGCATTATTATTATTACACGTACCGCCAAAATAAGGCAAAAGCAAAGAAAAAGAACAAATATTAACCATTCAATTATTATGGATGATAGAGTGTATATGTGTGGTGAAATTAAACAAGTATCCTTTTAGATTTCATATTTCTTTTTTGTTGTTGTTTTGGCTGATCGCATACAATTGTTGAAACTATTAATAAACCTTTAATTATTTCTTCAAAAAATTAATATTTTACAAGAAATTTGTATTTTTCCAGACAAAGATTTCCATTTGTAGCAAGCAAACACACTTGTCGCCCTGAGCCGATCTGATTTGGGCCGCTAGCTTTTGGCAGTTTCCCTTGAAATATCTCCAAACGGTTACTTGCTGCCACGTTTTTATTACAGCAAACAGCTCGAAGTGAAGAGTAGAGTAGTAAAACGCTAAGAGTTGAGGAGAGCAGAAAATGGGCAACTCTCAATCGTCTTCCACGAATCCGCGATTTGCTTTAGCTAAGAGGTGGCAGTTTCTCTATAACACTACAACTGGTTACACACTTGCATATTTTTGATCAATTTAAACTCAGAACGGAATTGATATTCTTTTGTAGAGCGTTCACCGAGAAGAAACTGGAAGACCTGAAATCGATCTTCGATTCGCTAGCTGCACAATCTCAAAGCAATGGAAATTACATTTCTCCTTCTGTTTTCAAGGTGCTTCCTGTCAATTTCATGTCTCGTCTGTTAAATTTTCAGTTTTTTACAATTGAATCATGAATTGGATATTTATGCATGTATAGGGTTATATTGGAGTTGAAGGGTCGTTGGGGGATAGAATGTTCTATTTGGTCACTCAGAAACGTAAGGATCAAAAACTTACATTTGAAGACCTTGTGATTGCTAAAGTGAGTATTTTACATCTTATTCCTTTTTTCTTATTGCTTTTATGTGATACAAGTTCCTTTTTAGTTTGTCCTAATTTTACCCTTAAGGACATGACTTAATTATACCTACTTGATATAAAAGTTTGTTCTTTTACTAGGAGAGTGAAAAGGAAAAGGCACCATCACTCATTTAAGAGACAATTGCTTGGACCTGTGACCTAAAATATACAATGCAAAAAACCCAATTTTCCTTCACATATCCATGACTTTTCGCGTACGAGCTTAAGTGTACTTTTCCTCCTCATTACTGTAACATGTCATAGTTGTTTTAATAATAGGACAAACGACTTTCATAATTTGCCCTTCACTCTGAAAGAGTTGCAACATGTTGAACATTATTGACTACTAATAACCTCAATATTGTTACATCGTAATGGAAAACGAGTACATTTAAATTTTATGAAAACTACATACGAATTTTTTCCCATATGCTCGGGAAGTATATCTAGTTCCAAGTCCGGATGAAAAAGAGGGTTGTGTTAGGTTGATGATCAGTGTAAAAAATTATCAATTGCGATGAATCCTTTATCCTCATGGTAATGTTCTCCCTTAGCATGCACTACATTGGCATTAAGGAGTATAAGCAAGGATTCTCATATCATGCACGGGTATGAGTGAAGAAATTAGTTCCATCGGAGTGGGTGGATATGATGCTAGATAAGAAGGATTCCCCATCATACTGAATGAATAGATTAAATATGTTATTCCAAGATAGTGAATTTCAAATTGGTAGAGGTATATAGGCTGATTGACATGGAAGTCAAAGAATCTTTTTTGTTAGGTACGGAGAAGTAAATGAAATTAATGTCTATCTTAAAGAGGAGAAGAACTAATATTGCGTGTCTATAAGAGACTTGGTTCGAAGGAAGAAAGGTTAGAGAGATTGACCAACAAGCTAAATAAGTTGTGGTATTACGGCTTGTGGGATCGATAAAAGTACGTGCGGGATGGAAATAATGTTGAACTGGGACCTAAAGATAAAGTTTTAGAAGTAAAGAGAATTGGTGATTGGTTTATCTTGTTATGATTAGTGAGGGAAAGAAAACAAAAGATATCATTAGTGCGAAATAGAATTAGATGAGAAAACTAAAACTAAAGTTTGAGAAGATATGGATCCATTGGTACATGGAATTCTAGGTGACTGATAAATGTTTATAGGAGGAGACTGGAATGGATATGTGGGTAGATATGTGACAACGCTTGCCGACTACATAACACGTATTATGATAAAAGCAATGGAGAAGGGAAGGTTTTAGAGTTTTGCATTAGCTTATTATCTAGTTTTAGGCTTTTAGCTAATACCTAATTTAAGGAAAGAGAAGAACAATTGATATTTAAGAGAGGAGGCAACCATAGCCAAAGAAACTTTATTCTTACTAAAAGAAGCGGCAAGTCCATGATAAAGCACGACAAGGTTATCTTATAAATAAATAGAAAAGGACAGCAAAGTTATGCAAGGAGAACACCTAAACCATCCAAAATAGTCCCGTGGTCTTGCATGTAAAACAAAAGAATGGAGCAAAAAAGGAGAAGAGTAATATGGAACCAGATTTTAATGATGAGCACTAGAAGACTCAACCCACAAAATATTCGTGAACAAGCTATTGGAGGATGGAGAATGGGACTTAAAAGTTGAAGCAATATCTACAGATGGAAATGCAACTTACATGTTTACTGCATTTGAGTGCAAATTCCATTTTTATAAGATTGCATTCCACGCTAGCTCGGATAGAAGCCCCAAAAGAATGCAAAATGATAAACAGGGAAGAGATGTTGAGACTGTCTCCATGCATTGTGAGCCATAGGCAGCTCCAACTGCAGTCCCTATACTCAGGGTAGTAATTACTGTAGCATGATCTTCAGTGGATAAGCTTAATGGCTGAGCTAATTTAGGACCGAGCTAAAAGGGATGAAGAGATTTTTTAGCACAAGACTTAAGACTTAATCAACTGTCAGTGTTTCTGCTTTCTTGTGTCCGTAATACCCCTAAAACGACCAGAATAACCCTCTACCGTGTTATCTTTTACTTCTGAAATTTGAGGTCTCTCCGGAAATTCATGCCTTCTCCTTGTGTGCCGTTTCAAGTTTTCTATCGGCATATTGATGTTCTCCTCCTGGACATCCAGAGTGAAGAACATAGTTGTAGAGAACGGTGTTATATTTGCAAACTGTAATTCATTCAGATAACCATTACCCTTTAATCCTTTACTGCATAAATGTGGACATGCATCTGTCTATCGGTGAAGTGAGGATCACTCTGTCTCTACCTGTGAAGCTTCTATTGCGAGTAACACATGAAAAATACGAACTCATGATGTATGCTTCCACTTTTTATATTGCAGGGAACCTATGAAAAGGGGACAAACGATGATATTGAAGAGTTTATCTATCAGTTGTTAGATGTCTTTGATGATGGCATTGTTGGAAGGTAGAACAATAAGCGCTGACAAAAGGGCTATATATAGTTTGGTCCCTCCAGATAGTTTTTTACATATAACTATGCTCAACTTTCTAAATGTATTAATTATCTATCAATTCATGGGTTAAAATAAAAGTCCAAACTAACTTTATAATGGAACAGACAACTCTACCAGCTCAAACTTCATATTTACGAAAACAAAGGGCTCAAACTTCATATTTACGAAAACAAAGGGCAAAGGTTCTCACTGTAGGTTGGTTGACGGCATAGAGTGCTGTCTAGTGTGGTGTGGCGATCAGGTTTTGGGTAAAAGGGCGGGCTAGAGATATTTGAAGATTTATGTGCTAAACTCCAGTTGTTTTTAGTGAGAATGCTCTCCTAAAAGTACTAGGACTAAGGTGGTACACTTGCCATTAATTTGGATTAAAAATCAACTTTTGCTTTGCCCCATAGGACTAAGGTGGTACTCTATTTTGAATGCAATTATTTTGTTTTCCAATTTAAGTGTTAACCCTTTTCTACAGGAAAATAACTGCTTTGTGCAGTTGAGATAATTTGTGCTCTGTTTTGGCTGATTTGAGGCCGTTCTTTTTCCTTCCACCACTAGGAGGGCCTGGGATTAATTATACATTCATTTTATGGCCTTCTTCATGTTGAATTGAGTTGTGGTATTCTCTCTATTAATATTATGCTTAGTTTTATTTTTCCTCGCGAATAATTTCATTACCTTCTTTTTATTACCTTCTCGAGCAAGATCGCGTCCTTCATTACGAGCTTGTACACATGCTTCTAGAGCTACTCGATTAGCTACGTCACCTGGCGCATTACCCCAAAGATGTCCTAAAGTTTCTCCACCGAACTGTAGTATGGAATCATCCTCAAAGTTCTCAGTCAGAGCAGGCATATGCCAATCGTGAATACCTCCTGAAGCCCAGTGTTGCGAAGAACGTGAAGCGAGGAAAAGCGACAAGCCCTTTACCGCTTAAAGCGAAGCGCTCGTTTTTTTGAAGTGAAACGGAATTTTAAAAAAAAATATTAAAATAAATACTGCATAGACAACACATGTAACTGTAAGCAAATGTTCAATACTTCAATGTAAAAACTAAAGAGTAGCATCAATTAAAGCGCAAAATGAGCATCCTATTCTTCTACAAGATTGTAAACAAGAACTGAAGGGGAAGAATGAGCATTTCGCTGCAATTTATCACTGAAACAGTGAAAAAAAATGAAGAAGAAGAGGAGAGTGAGAAAAATAAGAACTAGAGGGGAAAAAAACTTTCGCCAGCATTTCGATGCTATTTGGACACGGAAACAATGAAAGGAAAAGAAGGAGGAGGAGTAAGATATCACATACCTGGGACCAAACTTGATGATCTTGAAGTTGAAAAGTGTAGAAAACTTAAACCCTAGGTCGCCTCTGTTGTTGTTGTTCTTGTTGCTGCTGCTAGATGGTCTTTTAAAAAAAAAGAGCTTTTTTAATTAATTAACGTTGGCAGCCCAGTTATAAAGAGAAGCGCTCGCTTCTGTCGCTCTGTTCGCTTCCTCGCTTCTCGCTTTTTCAGGGGAAGCGATCACTTTAGTATACCTGATATGCTTTAGATCAAAGAAGCGCCAGATGGTCCGCTTCGCATGGCTTCTCGCTTTAAGCGAGGAAGCGGTCGCTTTTAACAACACTGCTGAAGCCACAGGTAGAACACCTGGTAAATGGGCTAGGGTTATGAACTTATAATCTGATGATCGAGTCGATTCCATGATTATAAATTCATTCCATACCAAACCAGGCCGGAATAGGGTTATATTCATTCTCATTATGAGAACGGGTCGTTCGGGCGTATCTAAATAGATACTATGTTTACATATGGATCCCTACATCATTACATTCCATTTTTTTCGCCTTTGCTCCATCTTTCCGGAGCGCACTAACGCCCTCTATGGAAAGAGGGGATGATATGTGGCGTGGTATACCTGATCGTTTAGTCAACAAGAAGTAGGAGACCAAACGAATGTTTCACGCTATTGCGTGAAAGAATTCCTACTAAACTAAAGAAACAAATGAAGCATCGGGTCTTGGAGAAGAATAAGATCACAGAGCACAGCAAACCTCTAAACCATGTGCGCGTGATTTCTTGCCTATCATGGATCCCATTAATATGGTAGGTGTTAGATATAGATATGTAGTTGTCCCACATTGGAATAGGTGTAGTATGCCCTTTGTATAGAGTAACTATAAATTAGCACATCTTGTATTGCATTAGACACACAATATCAATATATCATATTTTCTCCCGTGCCTTCTCACATGGTATCAAAGCAATCGTGAGAGATTTATCGCTGTGCATAAATTCCAGCGACTCCGGGAAGGAAAATCAGTTGACCGGAAGCCTTTTTCCGGCAGGTCTGCCGCAAGTAAAAAAAGCCACTTTTCGTCAGTGTTGCCACCACGAAGTAGATCGATCTCCGGCGACCAACCCATAAAAAAAAATCTCCGTCAGAATACCCTCCACGCGCCGCCACTCGCCACCGGAAGAAAATTTTCCGGCGAAGTTCCGACGTCTCGTGGGCCACCTTCCGGCCATTTTTTGGCGACGACTCTTCAGGACAAATTGTTCCCCTTGCAATTCCGAGCCTACCCATCCAGGTTACACCAAATTCCGACAACTTTTATATTTTTCCGGCGTGAATAGTGATTTCAAAAGTGGACTTCCGGCCATTTTTTGAAAACGTTTCTTCAGAACAGTTGGGTCGTCTGGTAATTCCGATCTTGCCCCTACTGTTTTTATTTCATTCCGACCACTTCGAATTTTCCCGGCAGCTACAGTACTATTCCGACTACTACAGTAATATTCCGACAGCTACAGTATTTCCTTATTCTGTTTCACTGTTCCTTACTCTGTTTCAACGGATTACATTTGATTATTTCTCTAATATGGTAATAATTTGCAACGATATCTTTGGGAATTGATGCTTTTGGGTGTAAAAACATGAGTTCTGGAAGCTTTAGTGTTATGATTACTTCGGAACCTTTAATGGGAGGTTCAAACTACTTAGCTTGGGTTTCATCTGTCGAGTTGTGGTGTAAAGGTCAAGGTGTTCAAGATCATCTAATTAAACAGTCTAGCGAAGGAGATGAAAAGGCGATAGCGTTTTGGGCAAAGATTGATGCTCAATTATGTAGCATCTTGTGGCGTTCTATTGATTCCAAGTTGATGCCTTTGTTTCGGCCATTCCAGACATGTTATTTGGTTTGGACAAAGGCTCGTACCTTATACACTAATGACATATCTCGCTTCTATGATGTGATATCACGGATGACAAACTTAAAGAAGCAAGAATTAGATATGTCTACTTACTTGGGTCAAGTACAAGCAGTCATGGAGGAATTTGAGACATTAATGCCAGTTTCTGCTAGTGTGGCAAAACAATAAGAGCATCGACAAAAGATGTTTCTAGTTCTTACACTCGCTGGACTTCCTAATGATCTTGATTCAGTGCGGACCAGATTTTGGCTAGTCCGACTGTTCCCACAGTTGATGAATTATTCTCTCGATTGCTCTGCCTTGCTGCAGCACGAAGTCACTCAGTGATCTCATCACAAATACTTGATTCCTTTGTTCTCGCACCGCAGACAGTGGATGTTCGGGCATCTCAAACTATGGAGAACAGACGAGGAGGAGGTCGTTTTGGAAGATCTAGACCCAAGTGTTCTTATTGTCACAAACTTGGACACACTCGTGAAATGTGCTATTCCTTACATGGTCGTCCACCCAAAAATGCTTACGTTGCTCAGACCGAGACTACAGGTAACCAAGGTTTTTCTGTATCTAAAGAAGAATATAATGAGCTCCTTCAGTATCGAGCAAGTAAGCAGTCATCTCCACAAGTAGCCTCAGTTGCCCAGCCTGATACTCCTGTTGCTGGTAATTCTTTTGCTTGTGTTTCCCAGTCTAGTACTCTTGGACCATGGGTCATGGACTCAGGCGCTTCTGATCACATCTCTGGTAATAAATCACTTTTGTCGAATATTGTATATTCACAGTCTCTTCCCACTGTTACTTTAGCCAATGTATGTCAAATTAAGGCACAAGGAGTTGGACAAGCTAACCCATTATCTTCTATCACCCTAGATTCCGTTCTTTATGTCCCTGGTTGTCCTTTTAGTCTTGCATTTGTTAGTCGCTTGACTCGTGCCCTCCATTGTGGTATATATTTTACTGATGATTTTTTATTATGCAGGACCACAGTACGGGACAGACAATTGGTACAGGACGTGAATCAGAAGGTCTTTACTACCTTAATTCACTCAGTCCTTCCACAACATGTCTAGTTACCGATCCTTCAGACCTAATCCACTGTCGTTTAGGACATCCAAGTTTATCCAAACTTCAGAAGATGGTGCCTAGTTTATCCAGTTTGTCTACATTAGATTGTGAGTCGTGTCAGCTTGGGAAACATACCCGAGCTTCCTTTCCGCGTAGTGTTGAGAGTCATGCAGAGTCTGTTTTCTCCTTAGTTCATTCTGATATATGGGGTCCTAGTAGAGTCAGTTCAACCTTGGTATTTCGTTATTTTGTTAGTTTCATTAATGATTACTCAAGATGTACTTGGCTTTTCTTAATGAAAGATCGTTCTGAGTTATTCTCTATATTCCAGAGTTTTTGTGCTGAAATAAAAAATCAATTTGGTGTCTCTATTCGCATTTTTCGCAGTGATAAATGATAATGCCTTAGAATATGTATCTTCTCAGTTTCAGCAGTTTATGACTTCTCATGGAATTATTCATCAGACATCTTGTCCTTATACCCCTCAGCAAAATGGGGTTGCAGAGAGAAAGAATAGGCACCTTATTGAGACTGCTCGCACACTTCTAATTGAATCTCGTGTCCCGTTGCGTTTTTGGGGCGATGCAGTTCTCACAGCTTGTTATTTGATTAATATGATGCCTTCATCTCCCATCAAGGATCAGATTCCGCATTCAGTATTGTTTCCCCAGTCAGCCTTATACCCTCTTCCACCTCTTGTTTTTGGGAGCACATGTTTTGTTCATAACTTAGCCCTGGGAAAGATAAGTTAGCTCCTCGTGCTCTCAAGTGTGTCTTCCTTGGCTATTCTCATGTTCAGAAGGGATATCGTTGTTATTCACCTGATCTTCGTAGGTACCTTATGTTAGCTGACGTCACATTTTTTGAGTCTAAACCTTTCTTTGCTTCTGCTGACCACCATGATATATATGAGGTCTTACCTATACCGACCTTTGAGGAGTTTGCTATAGCTCCTCCTCCACCTTCGAACACAGAGGTTTCACCTATACTAACCATTGAGGAGTCTAGTGTTGTTCCTCCTAGTTCCCCATTCACAGGAACACCACTCTTGACCTATCATCGTTGTCTGCGCGCTACATCAGGCCCAACTGGTTCTCGTCCTGCACCTGACCCTGCTCCTACTGCGGACCCTGCTCCTAGTACACCGATTGCATTTCGAAAAGGTATACTGACCACACTTAACCCTAATCCTCATTATGTCGGTTTGAGCTATTATCGTCTGTCATCTCCCCATTATGCTTTTATATCTTCTTTGTCCTCGGTTTCCATCCCTAAGTCTACAGGTGAAGCGTTGTCTCATCCAGGATGGCGACAGGCTATGAGTGACGAGATGTCTGCTTTACATACAAGTGGTACTTGGGAGCTTGTTCCTCTTCCTTCAGGTAAATCTACTGTTGGTTGTCGTTGGATTTATGCAGTCAAAGTTGGTCCCGATGGCCAGATTGATCGACTTAAGGCCTGTCTTGTTGCCAAAGGATATACTCAGGTATTTGGGCTTGATTACAGTGATACCTTCTCTTCTGTGGCTAAAGTGGCATCAGTCCGCCTTTTTCTATCCATGGCTGTAGTTCGTCATTGGCCCCTCTATCAGCTGGACATTAAGAATGCCTTTCTTCACGGTGATCTTGAGGATGAGGTTTATATGGAGCAACCACCTGGTTTTGTTGCTCAGGGGGAGTCTCGTGGCCTTGTATGTCGCTTGCGTCGGTCACTTTATGGTTTTAAGCAGTCTCCTCGAGCCTGGTTTGGTAAGTTCAGCACGGTTATCCAGGAGTTTGGCATGACTCGTATTGAAACTGATCACTCTGTGTTTTATCGGCACTCTGCTTCAAGTCTATGTATTTATCTGGTAGTCTATGTTAATGATATTGTTATTACTGGCAACAAAACCACTTGGTTTTGTTGCTCAGGGGGAGTCTCGTGGCCTTTTATGTCGCTTGCGTCGGTCACTTTATGGTCTTAAGCAGTCTTCTCGAGCCTGGTTTGGTAAGTTCAGCACGGTTATCCAGGAGTTTGGCATGACTCGTAGTGAAACTGATCACTCTGTGTTTTATCAGCACTCTGCTTCAAGTCTATGTATTTATCTGGTAGTCTATGTTGATGATATTGTTATTACTGGCAATGATCAGGATGATATTACTAATCTGAAGAAGCATCTCTTCTAGGATTTTCAAACTAAGGATCTAGGCAGATTCAAGTACTTTCTAGGTATTGAGGTTGCTCAATCTAGCTCAGGTATTGTTATTTCTCAAAGGAAATATGCTTTAGACATTCTTGAGGAGACATGGATGATAGGTTGCAGATCTGTTGACACTCCGATGGATCCGAACTCTAAACTTCTACCAGGACAGGGGGAGCCGCTTAGCGATCCTGCAAGCTATAGGCGGCTGGTTGGTAAATTAAATTATCTCACAGTGACTAGACCCGACATTTCTTATCCGGTGAGTGTTGTTAGTCAGTTTATGAATTCTCCCTGTGATAGTCATTGGGATGAAGTCGTCCGCATTATCCGGTATATAAAATCGGCTCCAGGCAAAGGATTACTGTTTGAGGATCGAGGTCATGAGCAGATCGTTGGGTACTCAGATGCTGATTGGGCAGGATCACCTTCTGATAGACGTTCTACTTCTGGATATTGTGTTTTAGTAGGAGGAAATTTGGTGTCCTGGAAAAGCAAGAAACATAATGTAGTTGCTCAGTCTAGCGTAGAAGCAGAATATCGAGCAATGACTATGGCAACATGTGAACTATTCTGGACCAAACAATTGCTCAAGGAGTTCAAATTTGGTGAAATCAGTCAGATGGAACTTGTGTGCGATAATCAAGCTGCCCTTCATATTGCATCAAATCCGGTGTTTCATGAGAGAACTAAACACATTGAGATTGATTGTCACTTCGTAAGAGAGAAGATACTTTCAGGAGATATTACTACGAAGTTTGTGAGGTCGAATGATCAACTTGCAGATATTTTCACCAAGTCCCTCATCGGTCCTCGTTTGGTTATATATGTAACAAGCTCGGTACATATGATTTGTATGCTCCGGCTTGAGGGGGAGTGTTAGATATAGATATGTAGTTGTCCCACATTGGAATAGGTGTAGTATGCCCTTTGTATAGAGTAGCTATAAATTAGCACATCTTGTATTGCATTAGACACACAATATCAATATATCATATTTTCTCCCGTGCCTTCTCACATGGTATCAGAGCAATCGTGAGAGATTTATCGCTGTGCATAAATTCCAGCGACTCCGGGAAGGAAAATCAGTTGACCGGAAGCCTTAGTTTATGCGACTGGGGGAGGGGGAGGGGGGAGGGATGATTAAACATATGACAGGGGTACCCGATATTGTAATCATCATTGATCAGCACGAAGAATGTACGGTTTTGCCCTTTCCCGTGGAAGATCAAGTTGGTGAGCCGTGTGATGGAAACCTTCCCGCAAGGGCTGGGCTCTTATTGACAGACATAAGAAGTGGGATTAAGAATTGGGGAAGAGGAGCTCTACTCATTCCTTTCCCGCGGAAGATCAAGTTGGTGAGCCGTGTGATGGAAACCTTCCCGCAAGGGCTGGGCTCTTATTGACAGACATAAGAAGTGGGATTAAGAATTGGGGAAGAGGAGCTCTACTCATTCCTTCATTACGACGGTTGTGAACGTGCCGTGCAGAAATGCAATTAGAGTAGGAAAGTTAGCCAAGTTCTCCTGTCATCCAGCAATCCTGATCTATTTGAAAATTGCTAGTGTTATCAATATCTCTATGATTCGGTGAGACCTAATGAGCCCATTGATTTACCTATCTAGCTGAAGGAATGAAAGCATTAGAGTCTTGATCCCCTGCTTAACCTGAAATGAAACCTCAAGCCAGGGAAAGATTGACCATCGGGTTCATTTTCGAGTCAGGACAGAAAGAGGCCAAGATTCACTACTCGATAGAAAAGGGGACGACGCAAAATAATACCCGGGGCGGCAGATTCGATTAATCGAAATTCAGATATTAATAATTTTTTTCAATTAAGGTGTTTTAGTTTTAACATTGATTCGAAAGCTGTAATTTGACATCTCACTATCTCTTGGGTTACTTTTGAAATGTTAATTATGAGAAGATGATCATTATCAAGATGCTAAAGTAACAGAGAGGAGAGGTCTTAGTAAAAGAATGATTGATCAGAATTCCTAAATATGTTGTCAATGAAGACCAAGCAAATGTTAAATAGAACTGGCAAGCAAAATGAAAATCTCGAAAAAGATTGTGGTGTAAGCCTCTCGAGGAAATAGGAATTTCGGGCTTGTATTTCATTATTAAAAACTAATGAGGAAGTTGGTATTGTCACAATCATTCGTATGTATGTACATATTTTACTTGACCCAACATGTGTTATGCGATACACGACTTCTTTTTCTTCCGTTATCTTGGTTTATGCAAAGTTCTCCATAGTCAACAGATTATTAGACTTTGTAAAAATGTTTCTTCTAGTCATCCTCGACCATCCTGTTTCTTTTCCTCCCGTAATACTATCACTTTTGTTCTATGTTGCTCAGACTCTTTACTTTCGGTGCCGCACCCATGTCGACACGGCGTGGGCGTGGGATACGCAACAGATTTAATCATCCGGTTTTGGGTACTTTAACCAAAATCGGCGAAGAAATTTTGGAAAAGATACAATAATTTCTGAGATAAAAACAAAAGCCAAGTGAAATTGAAGAAAATGGAGTACCTTTTATATAGAAATTTCTATATCAGTCATTTTCCTTTTATCTCCTTCTTGGATTCTCCTCTTGATCAATAGGTTTTCCTTGTAGAAATATCTTGTGACTTGTAAGTTTTCTAATGTTTCATAATTTAGGCATATTTTTTAACTCTATTTTAAGATATTTGAATTATTTTTAGCCGAAACCTGCACCCGTAATCAGTATTCCCGAATTTTAAATTTAGATGGTGAAGGATCCGACCTCTAGATCCGCACCCGTATTCGACACCCGCACCGGGCAACTTAGCTCTTTTTAATAGGTGCATACCTATTTTGTATAGCCTCCTACTCCCCCTAGGTATTCCTCTTCTGTAAGCTTCACATTGATTGATCCTCCCAACCCCTCTCTTGGGCTATCTTTCGCAGGTAGTTCTCCCTAAAATGATGCCAGCAAAGAATTACAACTAAATGTGTTTTGCAAACTTTAACTATTTTGCCTTGAAATCCTTGTGACACACTTGATACAAACTTAGCCATCAGGTTAGTTGCGGAGTCAAGTGATGCTGGTTGTCCTTGACATTGCTACCTTTCCTCTTTAATAGTCAAGTAAAATAATTACAAGAAGAGAGGACAAGCAGAGCATTACACTCCGTGAGATGCTAATATTTAAGTTCAGAATGAGGCAACCATGCTGCACCTGCTTTTGGCTGGATAGGGTCGTGATGTTTGTTAACCAGACTTGAAATATCTGGGATTGGACCCTTTTCGTTAAAACTTATCCCTTCTTTTTTGAGGTGGAAGTGACATAAACATAAATTTTATTTCTGAAGAATGGATCTCCATTGAGAAAAACAAGAGGAGAACGAGGACGTTCCTGCATTATTGTTCAAGATAGATAGCATAAACTTGCGGTGTTTATTGATAATTAAGTAGTATGTGAATACAGTTGTTGAATCAAATGGGGCTGACCATACCTTTGGCCCTTTGGGAAATTTCCAATAGTCTCTTTCTGCAAAATAATATTCTATGATGGAAGAGAAATGGTTTCTTCTTTGATTGCTTCTATGGTCTTGAAGCCCTCCTTGTAATCGGAAAGAGCATATCATCTGGCATTAGAAGATGGATTTGTTTCCTTTATTCCAATAGTTGTCAGATGAAAGGTTCATTTTTTCCAGAATCTCTTTTTTTCTTATATGGAACAGATATATGTTGAATGAGAAGTTTTTTCTTCAGTTTATGAGCTTGACTACCTAAACTTGGATGTCAAATAGATTCATTGAGGCTCTCGTAAAATAACCCCTGCCTAGTCCGGTTTTAAACATTTAACTTTTAATTATCATTAAACATAGTTCTAGATCCTCTTCTTTTTCTTTTTTTCTTTATATAGATATCCGTACTATTGAACACCAAAACGAGAAAGATAAAAGAAAACCCTGCAGTATTATTTCTCCTTTATGGTGGTAAATACATCTCTGGGATCAATTTGCAGATCCGATCTTGAAGCTGTCTTGACTGCAGTACTCAGAAATATATCTTCTCATGAGAGCCATCAATCTGAACCTAGTTCAGAGAGGGAAGTTCTCGACATTTTCCTCAATGCTGCAAATTTAACAACGGATGATAAACAATGTGCTGAAAGTTATATTTCTTTCGAGGAATTTAGAAGTTGGTGTGCCCGTCTTCCATCAGTAAGGAAGTTTCTCAGAAGTCTGTTGTCTCCACGTGATTCAGGTTTCTGCTTTACAGTCATCTTGTGTTTTTCTAATTTGTATTTCCACATTTTTTCTTGTTATTTGTCGTTTCTCTAAGAGGAATATGTTTCTACATATTGTATATTGCTTACCGGGTGAATTTCTGTGGGCTTAAATGTTAGCTTTTCTATTTATTTTCCACTTCTTCTATATTCTCTGAAACTTCTATGACAACTATGCATGATACTGGCCTTTGCATGTAATAGACATTACTTATTTTTTCTCTGAAATTTCTATGTTATTATGCATAATTCTAGAGTTCTGTTAAATATGCAGAGTCCTGCGACTGGTGTAGTTGCTGTTATGGGGAATCTCATAACAGTTTAGCTTTTCAGTCCGCCACATTTGGATGATAGGAATAGTGTTTGATCTTGGGGAATGAGGGAAATACACGAGGGTGATGGTCAATGAAATAAAGAATTGGGTAATGCTTGTTTCAATGTTATTTTCTTACTCTCAGAAAAATCATTTCTGTATAGGAAGTGGTGTTAAGATTATTCCTAGAGCAGAGTCAAGGACAAGTTCATCGCCATGCTTCCCTAAGCTTGTGAAGGAGTCCTCAAATATGTCCTGTTCCTTTGTATCCATATACCAGGGGCGAAAACTTTATGGCGTCACCTGGTTCAAAAAGGGTTTGACGCCCTTACCTTTTCACAGAATAGAACTCTATAGTATTTTTGAGGGTTGTGCATTGCAAAGTTAAGGGAGGAGGACATATCCAGTCAGAACCATTTTCTTGCGCGTTGTCATGTTATCTTTTTTCCCCTTATAAAGTACTTTGTCGTGTTTTCTTTTACCATGTGTATTTGAGTTTCGCATAGCATAGCTGCTCTTAAATCCAGATGAAGGAGGAGGTTGCAGTAGGCTGGCTGCCAATGTAAAAATTGTCTGTAACTATGTTGAATCCTCTGAAACTTGGATATAGAGGAAACAAGTATGCTGGAGTAGTATGGAGTCAGCTGATTAAAAAATTTATCACAGTTTTTCTCAAGCTGAAATTGAAAAATCTTCAATCATGTAAATGAAAGATTAAGTTCAGTTTGAACATATTTTTTCATCATGTATCTCTCTGATAGTTTAATGATACTCTGCTTATTTTGAGTATTGCTTCCTTACACATACAGGATGCTAGTGTGGCATGGATATACAACCCTCCTCCCTCCCCCACACAGCATATGTGAAATCACATTATTTTCTCAAACTTAAATTGAAAAATCTTCATGAAATGAAATGAAAGAGCAATTTTAGTTTGAGGATTTTCTTCGTCATAATAACACTTCTTGCTAGCTTTATGCAGCTTTCCAGTATAATAGGTATAAACCTAATTCTTTACTTATAACCGCTCTAGAATATTGTCAGTTACACATATCAGTTTGTGTATGGAAATCTTGTTGTTTGTATTCATAATTGTCATTCCACTTCCCCATCCCCACGCCCACAAAAGGGGAAAAAACACGGTAAAATATTTTCACAGTTGCAAAAACGTAGTCAAGCTAGGTGGTATGCAGTGATTACTAATCTATTAGTATTTCTTTTGCAGGCTCTGAGGTTCCTGTGCTAATCCACCTGGAGAATATTGATCCTGCTGTGCTATTGTTAAGAAAGGAATATGCTTGGCATATAGGGGGGGCCCTCCCACAAGATGAGCTGCATGAATGGAGACTTTTGTATCACAGTACAGTACATGGTCTAAGTTTCAATACATTCCTGGGGAACATTTCGTGAGTGGCGTCTTGCTAGCTTAGAAATGATTTTCTTATTTGAGGATTAACTATCAATATCTTTGATCTCATTAAGATCTTTAATTGGTTATAGTTACACTAAAAGATTTTTTGGTAGTCATCTTGTTTCCATCATTATTTTGGGCTTGACAGAAAAAATTTCTCAGCTTATCAGATCACTGAATATGCTTATAGTATTATCTTTCAGTTTATCCTAACTTCCACTTGCACAACTTGCTAAATAGATGCCATTTTATTTTTTTATATCAGTTGCGAAGTTAACCTACATATTGTTAGTACAATGGACTTTGAAATATCAAGTAGTATAACATGCATTTCTCCAATGGATTCCAGGCAAAGCTAACTGCATTTCGTAACTATAGAAGCTTCCCTAAGGTATCCGCCAGTTGCATTGATAATGAGTGGAGTAAGTGTTATACTATTCATGATCCAGCCTCTAAGAAGCTACGACGTTTATTTAAGGTGGTGATAGGGCATTGCATAATTCTCATTGTCCACACCACTCTCCCTTTGAGATCCATCACCCTCGTCCCTACTCTGTTGTGGGTGGAGTTTTCCCTACTCGGACCTAACTTGCTGGCATTTCATTTCTGCATCCTCTCCATGGGCATTTAGTCTCGATAAGTTTCAAGAATCACTGAATATCTTCGTAAACTTGCATAAACAGAGTCTCAAACCCAAATCAAGAAACTAAGAAGTTGTATATAACCCAACTAGAGGAATCCAAGGATGATTCGAGAATTGGTTGTTGAATACGTGGAATGGCTATTGACAACCACAAAGAGATGTTATGTGCATGAACCCTATCACAGGATTCACAACATACCATCTTAGCCTTGATTCTTCTAGCAGCTAAATGATAAATTTTGGGCGCATACTGATGCATAAATGCCATCACTCTTTCCTCTCATTTTTATGTCTGGTTGCTGTAGTATCATTCTTTGAGCCAAGTGTTAAACTCTTTTATCCAAGTATTAACTCCCAACTTGGACTGCAGAAATGACAAAGGACCAACTTTATTGATAATAAAAGATAAGGAAGGTTATATTTATGGAGGTTATGCTTCTCAACCATGGGAGAAGCATGCTGATTTTTATGGGGACATGAAGTCTTTCCTCTTCCAGCTATACCCGAAGGCATCAGTTTACCGTCCTACTGGAGCGAACACTAATTTACAGTGGGTAAGCTTCTGAACCTTTTGAAAAAATTGATATTATTCAACTTTATCCATATTAGCTGTCAAAAGAAATAATGGATTCACTTGGTATCATTGGAGAAGGCCTCCTCTTGTTCAAAACTTCAAAGTTCTCCAACTCTTAAATTTTTTTCCTATTATCCAGTGGGCTCTTCATTTCTCAAGTTGCAACTCGTTGCTACTGGTTATTACCTATTGCCCCCATCTGACTGTTTGACCATCAGTCACCAGGATCCTTGACGTATCTTGGATTTTGAAGCTGGAGGTTTATCATTCTTCTTTTGCGTTCTGAGACTTGGGCAGAGACAAAAATGTATCAATATTTTTGCAAGTTCTCTCAGTGCAGTAGTATACATACTTTTTTTCTTATTAAGGTAGTGTCCAAGCCAACCGCGTGCACCTCGACTATGGGTATGGGTAAAATCTGCCCACCAAGACTTAGGCAGATGAGAAGAAGTCACCTAGCGTTTTTGCCTACGCTAGGATTGAACCTGAGATTTCGTGGTTCAACTTCCACTTCATAACTACTAGCCCGCACCCTTGGGTGCTGAGAATACATACCATCTATTCATAGTTATGTGAGAATACTGTGTATGAAATACATGTCTTGCATCCATTAGTTTGGTGTAAACACTAGGTGGTTGTAGGTTTTTATCAAGTAGTTTATGTGCTCTCCTGAAATACCTAAATGCCCTACTTCTGGAATTGTTCACGCAGAGGAATAGCTTTTAATATATCTCCTGCCTCACAACATTGTACAGCAATCTGGGAAATGTACACTTGACAAAAAATTTGCTCCATCAGTGTTGCTTGCTTTCATTGCATGAGTGGTTTGAGCTTCAAATTGGATTTCCATTTTGATTATTGTTCACATAGTTGGAACATTAGAATTTTCAGAGTTTAATTTTCCAGGTTCATGTGAATTCCTTGAGCCTGGATATTTATATGTTGAAACAATAACTGCTTGCAAACTGGAATTTATTTATCGACTATTGTATTGCTAATATGTTTAAGCTCTTATCTTTCGGCAGTGTGCTATAAATTTTAGTTCTGAGAGCATCCCCAATGGCATTGGTTTTGGAGGACGAGTGCACCACTTCGGCTTGTTCATCTCAGCTAACTTTGACCAAGGGCATACTTTCACATGCACTACCTTTGGCAGTCCTAGCTTATCAAAGACCCCCCAGATCTTCCCAGAAGTGATAGAATGCTGGGGAGTTGCAACAAAAAGAGTTCAAGACGGTAATCATGATCGACTTAAAGGTACTGTATTAGACAGATTTAAAGAGGACCGCCATATGCTTAACATGGTTGGACTTGCCAATTCAAGTCAGTGATGTGCCTGCGTCCCCTCATACTTATTTGAACGAGGCACTTGTTACTTCTGCTCAATTAGCATGGTTTGGCTTGCGTATTCGAGAGTTTATCATCTTGCATGTAGTTTAATTATGTATTGTGTTATTACTATGAAGTAAGTAGAAAATTGATAGATGTGTTATCTTGTGAAGTAAAACATCATGTGTTATTTAATATCATCTCGAATGTAACACTCTTCTTCAGGTGCTTCCGGCAGAATTTGTAACAAAGGAACAAATTCATTTGATATCATACATGTATTTCTACGTCCAAATATGTGTACTAAAGAATGATATTTTCTGGGGAAGTTTTGGTAACTTCAAAGATTTTTCATTCGACAAATGACATCCAACTTTTAGGACAAATGACATGGAAAGATAAATGTGCGTCCTATCAATTATAGGGTAAGTAAAAGCAATTCTTATCCAATTGGCTATAAATCTATGATCGGGCATACATAAGAAAGCGCAGGATATCTAGCTTATGTTGAAGAATCTGCACAAAGCTTCCACATCCGTATCCAAATGTGCTTATCACTGCTCAAAGAAAGAAAGCATGTAACATGGAGGAAAATGGTAGCAATGTACTATTAAAGGATATGTCTTATTATATTTGAGTTCATCTCAACATATAGCACAGAGATGCGGACCTATGCTATAGGTAGAGAAGTCACCGGCACAGGTAAAGTTCGACAAAAATTCTATGTATATATATGTAATTAAAAATGTATGTCATTAGAAAATAGTGATATATTAGTAGCCGACACTCTATATACTAAGCAAATTTTGGTTGAATAAAAAAGTAAATTCTATAATACTTCGACAAGCAATCTGTAATAGGAACTTAGCGAAACAATTAAAGTTCTATTTACATGAAATTGGACGGAAATGCACAACATCTCAATTGAAGTATATGTTGCATTACCCACGAAGTTCAATACACTAAGTTGGTTAAAAAAACACTCAAATTTCAAACCACAATCAGATAGTAACATCCAAGTCTAGAATATAACAAAACGCACTTCTTCTCATAACACCAAAAAGAAACAACACAAAGCCATCTAAACAAATAAAGCTACAGACCGGTTATCAATACCCACCACGTCTACCACCAAATCCACCACGTCCACCGAACCCAACAGGCGCAGCCATAGCCACGGGCTGTTCTTCCTTAAGCACAACACCAGGTAGTTCACTCATACCCAAAGAAGCAAGCAAGTCAATAGTTTCCTTATCAACTTCAATTCTATCAGTTTGAATAGCAGATTCATCAGGTACAAAGTCCATACGACGTTCTCTTTCTTCTTCTTGTAACTTGAGAGAAATTCCTCTTACTGGACCCTTTTGGATCCGCTTCATTAAATGAGTGGAGAATCCAGCAATTTTGTTGCGGAGACGCTTTGATGGGATGATGGCTACTTCTTCGAGAATCTTCTTATTTGTGTGGAAATCTAAGGTCATTTTTGAGTAGTAACGTTCGATGACTTGGCGTGAAGATTTCTTCACTGTCTTCGTACGAACACGCCCCATGGCTGATTTCTGGTGCGGTGAAGTTGGGGGTTTGGGGAGGGGGTAAAGAGGGGCTAGAGTGTAATACGCAGGAAGAGGAGAAACTAGGGTTAAAGATTGTAGTAGGGCTTAAATATATACAGTAGATCAATTTTTGGGAAGCTACTAAATTACGAAGATGGTGTTGGCCACGTTTTGTGCATTTTTGGGCTTTGAGGAGCATTTGCTCAAATGGCATCTTTTTAGAGGTCACTATTTAAATCCTGTCCCATGAACTAAATTTGTCTGCCCAAATTTGTTTTTGGTTATTTTTAATTCAATGAACTGATGTTTACAGAATTTAAAGAGTGATCTCAAAGGATGCCATATGGTACAAATAATCTATTTCTGAGCATAATTTTTGTATAGGGTAAAATCGGTAAATATTAAATACTCGTATAATAGCACGATACATGGAATCGGAGACAAACAGAAAGCGATATAGGTGAAAACCAAGACGGGGGGCAGCAGCTTCGGATGGCACCGGGAAACCCCCGAAAGGAATATTGCCAATAAAGACAAACGAATGCCTGCTATCTGATAGCATTCAATGAGGAATATTCTGCAGTATTAAATACACAGTCCGTTATAGAGAATTTTGGCATTCATAGCCTGCTGTTACACATTCTTTAATGACCCCAATAATTGTCATTTAAGATGGACTTGATCCCAGGACCTTATTCCCAAGGTGCAACTATAAATAGCGATTTCAACAACCATTGTAAGGACAGGAAATTTTTGACAAACTTATGTTAAACATTATTCTAAGCTCAATAACACTTTATTTCTCGTCTATTGCTTATTATTACCTTCGGAAGCTCTGCTCCCGAAGCCAAGCTATCTGCTGTCTTATCTCGATTTCAACGCTAAGTCTTGTATTTTTATTTAATTTATTTATCATTTTGGGATCAAATCGATTCGCTTGTCTATAAATCATGCTATAAATTCAACTGTACCATTTTACGGGTAAACAGTTTGGCGCCCACCGTGAGGCTTAGACAGTTGCGTAATTGAGTTGATCCTTGCATCTATTACTAATCTGTTTGATTCTTTGTTTCATAGCGAAAAATCGTAAGAAAATGGAAGATAACGATGTCAACATTACACACAACGTTGAGGCACAAGGAAATACGCCTCGACACGAAGATTCGATCGGTGATACCCGCAACGAGGAAGATGTAGCCACGCAGGTCCATAGCGGGCAATATCCACGACATGTTCGAGAGGCAACTCTTGATGATGCTGAAGACGAGCACGTTGTGGAAATGGTGAGAATCCTGAGGGAACAACAAAAGGCTATTATGGGCCATCTTTCGCGACAAGATCAAGTCATGACAGAGTTGAAGCAAGTGTTGTCGGGTGCTTCCAACAACGCGAATGGAAGAGGTCCGATTCCTCTCGGAGCTCCCGCAAACCAAACAACACAAATGGTTGATAACAACACCCCGAGGGGTGAAGTCGGCTTCGACGAGGCCGGGGGGAACGACAGCGGATCTGGTAACAATAATGGGAATGATCCCTTTAAAACGTAACTCATGCGGTTTATGAGGGAAATAAATGCCCGAATAGATCAAATCTCGGGCGCACCGCTAATGTTGAAAGGGCTAGACTCAAAGAAGTACACCTAGTTGCCGTTCAAACCAAGTGCGATACCATAGTTAATCCCGAAGCGGTTCAGAATTCCAGACGTGCCAAAATATGATGGGACTTCGGATCCTCAGGAGCACATTACCACCTACACAATGTCGGTGAAAGAAAACGACTTAGCTCCGCACGAGATTGAGTCAGTCTTGCTGAAGAAGTTCGGGGAGACCCTCACAAAGGGGGACCTGACATGGTATTCGCTTCTATCCGAGCACTCAATAAATTCCTTCGAGATGCTCGCGGATTCTTTTATTAAGGCCCATGTAGGGTCCATGAAGGTATAGGCCCGAAAGGCGGACATATTCAGAATTGCTCAAGGAGAGTCCGAACTGCTGCAAGAGTTTGTGATCATATTTCAGAAGGAAAGGATGTTGCTACCGGTCGTGCCGGATGAATGGGCAGCTGAGGCATTTACTAAAAGGCTGAATCCGAGGAGTTCTGACATTTCCCGGAAATTGAAAGAAAGTCTATTCGAGTTCCAGGCGACAACATGGGCAGGTGTCCACAATCGCTACGAATCAAAAATAAGAATAGAGATGACTAGCTCGGTTTTCCGGCATCAACCAAGGGTCGGGACTGAGAGAAGAATAAAGAAGAGTTGAAGGATGATTTCGACGCAGATCGACGGTCTTCCAGAGGTCAGTTTTTTCCCTATGAAAGGGCTGAAGGACGCGATAGAGGTTTTCGGTCGACAGATAAGTTCGCTACCAATAGGAGAGCGGATCGCGGTCGGAATAACAGATTGTTGCAGGATAAAGAGGTATTGAGCTCTCGGGATTCCACCTACCCCAGATTGTCTGAGTATAACTTCAATGTTCCCGAGGCCGATGAGATCCGACCCCAATTAGAGGGATCCTAATCTATAGTGTGAATATCATGGGACTAAAAGCCACGGGACTAGGGACTGACGACATCTGCGCAAGGAGGTGGAAGCATTGTTGAAAACGACCATCTCAGAGAGTTCTTAAGTGACCAGGCTAAGAATAATTACGACCGCAAATGGGATAACGTAGAACCCTCAAAAGCAGGAGAAGATCCTCTTCGTCTAATGATCAACATGATTTTCGAGGAGAACGAGATTAATGGTTTAACCTTTTCGGCAGCGAAAAAGACAAAGGTATCAGTGACCCATAGCAAGAGACTCCGAAAAATCGTCGAGTATGATATCACCTTCACGGATGAGGACGCAGATGAACTCCTACTACCACACAATGATGCCCTAGTAATTTCTCTTAATGATTTCGATTTTAAAACTAAACGTGTTTTGGTGGACCCAAGACGTTCAGCCAATACTATCCAATAGAGAGTGTTGGAACAAACCAATTTAATCGGAAGCATCATTTCGGCCACAAAGCTCATCACCGGGTTCAACATAGCAAGCGTGGCAACCCGAGGGGAGATTTTGCTGCCCACGAATGCCGAAGGGGTAATGAAGACGACCTTGTTTGAAGTAGTATATGTCGACATGGGCTACAACATTATTCTTGGAAGACCATGGATACACGAGATGAAGGTTATGCCATCAACACACCATCAACTTCTGAAATTCCCAACTCCCGAGGGAATTAAACAAATAAGGCGAGATCAAACGATGGCAAGGGAGATGAACGCAATCTCGGTTTCCAGTAGTAAAGGGAAGGAATATGTGGCATAGCAATTATAGGAGCCGACGCCTGCTCTTGAGCCAAACGAAGTCGACGAGGGGGAGGAGTCGTCAGAATCCTATTAGGTGCCAAGATATTTCCAGGTACCAGAAGAAACGGACGCAACCAAATCCATAGCAGAAGAACTCGAACAAGTTGCATTATTCGAAGAGTTCTTAGAGAGGAAGTTCCACTTGGGGACATGATTAAACCCCGAACTCAGGTTAGGCTTTATAGAATTTCTTAAATTTAATGTTGACTATTTTGCGTAGTCGCATGCGAATATGACAGGTATTCCGCTAGAGGTGGCTGTGCACAAGTTAACCCTGGATTCTAACATCGCTCCGGTAAGGCAAAAGAAACGCCCTATTGACTAGGTCAGAAACAAGTTTGTCAAAGAAGAGGAAACTCGATTGCTTGATATCGGTTCAATCTGGGAGGTAAAGTATCCCGACTGGTTAGCTAACGTAGTAGTAGTTCCGAAAAAGAATAATAAATTTTGCATGTGCGTAGATTATAAAGATCAGAATATGGCATGCCCAAAAGACTCATTCCCATTGCCAAACATTGATCATATGATTGATGCAATGGTCAGGCATGAGTTGATGAGTTTTCTCGATGCCTATTCCGGGTACGACCAAATCAAAATGAACCCGGAGGACCAGGAAAAGACTTCGTTCATTACAAAATTTGGGCACATATTGCTGTAATGTGATACCTTTCGGGCTTAAGAACGTCGAAGCCACTTATCAGAGGCTTGTGAACAAAATGTTTGAAAAGTAAATAGGGAAAACAATGAAAGTCTACATAGATGATATGTTGGTTAAGTCTTTGAATGCAGGTGATCATCTGAAGCACCTCCAAGAAACCTTTGACATCCTAAGAAAGCACAACATGAAGCTTACCCCCAAAAAGTGTGCATTTGGAGTCAACTTCGGTAAGTTCTTGAGGTTCTTGGTGTCACAAAGGGGAATCGAAGTCAATCCTGATAAAATTAAAGCCATCAAGGACATTCCCAATCAGCTATCAAATGTGAAAGATGTTCAGAGATTAACAGAGAGACTGGCCGCTTTAAGCAGGTTCATTTCCCGGTCTTCAGAAAAATGTCATCACTTATGAAAAAGAAGAACAATTTCGAATGGACTCCGGAATGCCAGCAGGCTTTGAAAGATTTGAAAAGGTAGTTATCGAACCCTCCGTTACTATCGAAACCATAGGTAGGCGAACAATTGCTGATTTACTTAGCTGTCTCGGAGGTAGCAGTAAGTGCCATTTTAGTTTGTGAAGGCGAAGGTACGCAATTTCTAATTTATTATGTTAGTAAAATTTTAACGGAAGCGGAAACTCGCTACCCACACCTCCAAAAATTGTCCTATCGTAGTCGCCGCTCGAAAGCTTAGGGCTTATTTTCAATGTCACTCGATAGCTGGGGTGACAACCTTTCCCCTGCGGAATATCCTTCACAAACCTGAATTTTCAAGTCGACTGGCCAAATGGACAGTCGAAATAAGTGAATTTGACATAGAGTATAAACCCGGGACTGCGATCAAGTCACAAGTTTTAGCTGACTTTGTGGCCGATTTCAGTCCCGAACTGCTGCCATTGGCCACAAAGAAGCAGTCATAGTGTCAGAAACGACATCGAGAGTCTGGACCTTGTTCACGGACGGAACTTCCAACGTGAAATGGTCCGGGGACTGGACTCCGAGGTTATTGAAATCAAATACGATTCCCAAGTAGTAGTAAATAGGGGATCTTCAGCACCAAAGAAGAACGCATGCAACAATATGTAGTGAAAGTCCAGACTCTGCTCGCACGGTTCAGGGAATGGTCAATCACCCACATCCCGAGAGAAGAAAACATGGAAGCAGACGCACTGGCCAATCTGGGTTCGTCCAAGGAAATAAAGGAATCAGACTCCGGTACAGTCGTGCAACTTATGCATTCGCTATTGGATGTGGACGGTTATTATGAAGTAAATACGACTAATTTGGTCTGGGACTGGAGAAATGAGATCATCGACTATCTTGAGCATGGAAAACTTCCCGAAGACACAAAGGCATCCCGAGCACTCCAAACCAAAGCAGCTCGTTACTGCTTCAAGAGAGGCCAGTTGTATAGGAAGTCTTTCCAAGGCTCGTTGGCCCGATGTTTAGGAGCCTCAGAGGCTAATTACATCATGAGAGAAGTTCACGAAGGAATACGTGGAAATCACTCTGGTGCGGACTCGTTAATGTTAAAGTTAGTTAGGGCAGGGTACTACTGGCCCCGGATGGAACAAGACGATAAAGCATTTGTTTAGAAATGCAACAAGTATCAAAGCCACGTGCCCATCAACCAGCAGAACTACTGAATTTGGTATTGTCGCCTTGGCCATTTATGAAATAGGGGATGGACATAGTCGGTCCGTTGCCGCCGACTCCTAGTATGGTAAGGTTTTTGTTATTTTAACTGATTACTTTTTTAACTGGATTGAAACAGGTCCTTACCAGAAAATCGGCGAGCGCGAAGTGGTCGATTTGCTGTGGGAGAATATAATTTGCAGGTTCGAAATACCAAAGGGAATAGCCTGCGACAACATGCCGCAATTTATAGGCGCAAAGGTCACCAAATTCCTTGAAGGCTTGAAAATCAAAAGAGTCACATCTTTGCCATACCACCCGAATGCAAAGGGCCAAGCGGAATTGACAAATAAGGTGATCGTCCAAAATCTCAAAAATATATTGGAAGCAGCCAAAGGCAAATGTGCTGAAGAGTTACCGAGAGTGCTATGGGCGTATTGAACGATGGTCAAATCAAGCACGGGAGAGACACCTTTCTCTATTGTATACGGAGCAGAAGCCCTGATACCGATGGAAGTGGTAGAACCTACCATGATATACTTCTGGGCATACGAAGAAGCAAACAACAAAGCGTTTTTGGTTAGATTGGAATTGCTTGACGAACACAAGGACTTGACGCATCTAAGGATGGCGGCCCAGAAACAAAGAATGAAAAGATATTATAATCGAAGAACCAATTTTCGTAATTTCAAAGTGGGAGACTTGTTTTTAAGCAAAGTGTCTCAAAATACCCGAAAGCTCAATGAAGGGAAGTTGGGTGCGACATGGGAAGGCCCCTACTGGGTTAGAGCTTCACTGGGAAAGGATCGTATGAACTGGAAAATCAAGACGGAGTAAAATTGGCGAGCAACTGGAATGTGGTACACCTCAAAAGATACTATTGCTGATGAGCACCACCTATACTGAATGTATGTGCTGCACTCTTTTTCCCTTCGGCTAGTTTTTGTCCTAATTGGGGTTTTCTGGCAAGATTTTAACGATGAAGAAATGGAAAACATACTACGAAGGAAGCATTATCAGCAGAAATAAGACCTTTAAATGACAAGGCATGGAAACATTAAACCACTGCGGGACGATTAGATAATCTTTTGCTCAATAGCAAGGTTCCTAACGGGAAATAAAGCTTGTTATCCAACCAAAGGTTACCTGACCGTTCACGAGTGCCCCTTCACTACAAGCCATTGGGGGGTAATTAGATAATCTTTGGCTCTATAGCAAAGTTCCTAACGGGAAATAAAGCTTGATATCGGACCAAAGATTATGCAACCATTCACTAGTGGAATCATCAAAGGAGTAAGACTTCCACTGTTCCAATTCGAATTCTTCGCATTCAAACACTGGGGGGATGATGTGAGAATACGATAGCCTGATTGCCACACAAACTGGGACTACGAGAAACCAAGAACAAAGATGCATCATCGGGATTGGGGACTGCGCAACCAGCCCCGTAGAAATAAGTTTTACAAATTAGCCACAAGTAATGGCAATTTTCATTTCATCATAACGTATGCTTATGTACTTTTGAAAATGGAAGGAATAAAGTAAAATCTTTTTATTTTTATCTTGTTTCTTGTCCAAACGATGAATTAAATTTATCATTTGAAAGTTAATCAAGTACTTCAAATGCTAGTGCCAGAATGAACATGAGACGTCCTCTTCAAGAGCACCGTAAACATAAGAGGGACCTATCTTATGAAACCCTCACAGTAAAGGGTTGGTTCTGAAAGAATTTATGCTTGAAATCCAAATACTACCGGGGAAAAAAATACACCCGAAGCCTTGCATAACTTGACGCAAAAAGAATAATTTGCGCGATGCTTAAACGAAAAAACACTTTTATATAACAAATGTGCCAAGCAGTACAAGTACAAAAGTATGAAACAAAAAATAAAGGGGAAAGAAAGAAAGAAAGAAACTAAACTATTGCGTCCCTAGAACCTAGGGGAAGAGAAACGTCTGCGCCCCTAGGAGAAGTAGGCGGATCTACTGCCGACTCGAGATATTGACCTTCATCATCATACCCTTCAAGTTCTTCCTCAGTTCCCGAAAAGTTGGAACCGGAACCAAAAGAGTCAATTGCATCAGGTTGAACCGGGAGGCCTTTTCAGGCAGTTGACTCTAGCTCACGGGCCTTGGCGATCTCGGCATCAAAATCAATGACGCCCGCTTTGGCCTCTTCCAAGGTTTTTCTCCTCATGCTATACATAAAATATGTTTTTTCAACAATGAGGGATCCGCTCGGTGCTGAAGCTCTGACTTAAGTTGATCAACCTCGGTCAAAAGGCTATTCCGCTTGGATCTTGAGGCCTGAAGGCTGAGATCAATATCACAGATAGTGGAGTTATAAACTTTATTGTGCTCCATGACCCTCTTATACTTCTCTTCCATCTAGGCATGCTTCTCCTCAGTAGCAACAACTTCTTCAGTCTTGGAGTTCAAGGCTGCCTCTAGATTATTCAACCTCTTAGTAGAGGCAGCATTGCACTCGGCAGCAACAAGAACAACATTTTGGACCTCAGACCATTTTGCCTTGGCCTCTTGAAATTGTAACTTTAACAGGGTGTCTTCTTGGCTGAGGGTCACCACCTCCTGCTCACTCTGCTGTAATCGAGCCTCCAACTCAACGGCTTCGACAACTTGTGCTTCTAGTGTCGGGAGGCGAGCAACAATTTGATCCCACTCGACCAAAACTTGATCCCGCTCGGACGTGAGTTTTTCTTTGTTGAGGATCAACTTCTGAAAGCCCTCGAAAGCAATGAAGTTAGCCTGCAAAGCAAAAACTCAAATTAGAAATCCTGTCAGAACAAGATAAAAAGCAATAAAAAGAACAAAAATCATACCACAACTGCTTTATACATGACATTATTTGCCATACACTCCCCCGAAAGAAAATGTATTTTCTTCTTATCTTTCTCTGAAGCCAGCAGCTTCAGATAATTGGCAAGTTCCACTGCCCGGGACAGTAGATGGCACTCGGTAGAGAGGAAGACGATCCTCCTCCTCTGAGGATCTACAAAGGGGGGCAAACAGTTATACCCCAAATTCCCATGGTTCGAGGATTGGGGAGGGGGGACATCCTCCTCCCGGGTGTCTGCGGCCGGTGGAGATGATGTAGCAATTGCTAATGGTGAAGACATGGCTGAACAAGGAGATGAAGCTGATGACGTTGTACGTTGAGAAGCAGCTGCGGCAAAAGAAGTGTTTATTATTAGTTGCTCATCAACTGAAGACGGAAGAGGCCCAATACCCAGCCTCACAATACCGGGAGCAGCGACTGGGGCTCGAAAGTGAGAATTGACATCCTACACTATATCACACTCTCCTTAAAGCGCTTGGACGTCGTCATCGATCGTTGTTATTAGCTCTTCAGATTGAGCATTCTGTTGAGCTGATAAAGGTTGTCGTCTCCTCTGTAGGGAAGCCCCTTCATCACTGGCTCCCCCATCGTCATCAATTACCACAGTGGCTGCGGCTGGGTCGGGCATGACGTTCTTCATCCTTTTATTTTTACCCTTAGCCGTAGAGGAACATCGCTTTTTTGTTGCTTGTTCTCCAGCTGGGGACTCCGAAAGGAATCACCTAAACCGGGAGCAGGTCCAATGGCGCCCCTTCAGGTGAAAGCCTCCTGTAGCAACCTCGTTGCATCTACGGGATCAGCCAAAACGTCCTCATCGGGGACGGTAACAGAGCCTCGCGGAAGACCTAAATTCAATGGAAAAAGGTGTTAGCCAATTTTCTTATACGTGAGGTAAAAACAAGATTAGTTCGAGAATCAACTTACTATGATTTTTGGACTTCCACCCGTATTTGAGGGCCATTTCTTTCCATAGGCGGGTCTCAGGCATGGTAATGTGCAAAATCTTCTGGACCCTTGGTAGTGTCCACCGAGATGATGAAATAATGAAAATAGAAGGATCAGTAACAACATGAGACAACATTTAATCAGAGGAAAGACAGACGTTGAACTTACGTGTATGAGTCCATAACTTAGGGAAGGATGGAGTTGTGGCCGGGATGATATCCCTGGTGGCAAATATAACGAACCGCTCCATCCATCCATGGTCGTTGTCTTTATCCATACTGGTGAGCAAAGCATAGTGACCACTATTGATACCCAATTTTTTCTCTTATATTTTAAACACGTATATATACTTTCAAAATAGTACATATGCAGTTATAAACATGCATAAGTATTTTTATAATTTTTCTCTATAGTTATAAAAACTCCAAATCAATTTATTTCTTCTCTTTTTATTATATAAATGTCCCATAATTATCCTTCAAATTACTTTTGTGATGATTTCACAATTAAATTTCATTATTTATGCCAACATAATGCTTAAATATTTTAGTGTATCTTTTGTAATTATATTTATATTTTAAAGCTAAATTGCACATCTTTGCAATAATAGCCCTTACTAATGTATAATTACATTATTTATGCATAAAATGGTCTTTTATATTTTTTAAACATTAAATAACTATTTTAAATCATTTTTGTACACAAAGGTATTTTTGGTACTCATTTATTATTTTTTATAAATTATTTAGTTATTAAAAGTGGCTATTTAAAATCTGGCCTTATTTTATTTCACTTTTGACCTTACTTTTGACCCATTACCCAGCCCAATCTCAACCTAAGCCTACCCAGCCCAAGACTAAATGCCCGACCCATCCCCAATCTCATTTAATCTCGGCCGTTGATCATAGAGATCAACGGCCACAATTGCCCCCTTCCTTTTTAGTCCCAAACGACCCCCCAAACCCTCTCATTTTCTCACCAACCGTTGCCCTGAAATCCCTTTCCTCTCAAAAGGTCTCAAACTCTAGCCCTAATTTACCCACATCGCCGGTTATCCGCTGCCTTTCATGGTGTTTCCCCACCACCATCAGGCCTCTAATGGCCTCCCTCACGCTGGTATTGCCATCTCTGAGGTCCTCGATGGACCAGGGTAAGTCCACTTGCATCTCTGGCCCTTTCTCGCCTGTTTCAGGCTGTTCCGATTTGGTTCCGAGTAAGATCTCCCTATATCGTCATGAATCTAGGGGTTTCTAAGCGTGCTTCTTCATCTATGTGATTCGAAACCCTAATTTCTTCATTCTGAACTTCTTAGATCTCTACAGATCTGAGATGGTTTGGACCTATTTAATATGAGTTTTACAATAACCTTTTGATTCTTTACAATAATCGTCTGATTTTTGAATGATTTTTCATCTTTCTTTAAACTAGGTTTTCCGGAAATTTCTTTTTCCAAAACATTTGATGATTTGGGTGTTTAATCTTCTGTTTCCTATATGTTTTAACAGATTTCTTTAGGTTTTCTCTAACCTCAACTCATTTACACCAAAAACCCTAATTGTTTTGACTCTTTTGTTTGGTTTCTGAGTTACTTGTGTACTGCCTTTGTTCTTGCCTTGGTTCTTATGATTTCTCTTTAGCCATTTAGATGTCTCGTGATTTTCCTATCCTAATATGCCTCTACTAAGGTTCAACTTTTCCACTGATTCTATATGTCTATGTTCATTCTGACTATTCTTTTCTTGCTTTATTTAAGTTGTTTGTGATATTTGCTGACTCTTTACGTGATTTTCTCCTTAGTTAAACCCTTGATTATTCTGAAGTTCTTATTTTCGGTTTGAATTGAGCCCTTTTCCCTAACAAAGTCCTTAATTCTCACTACTCTACTCGGTTTGATTGAACTTCTTGCCTTAATTAGTTTTCTCTTGCCTTATTTGTTATTTACTGATTCTTGCTAACTATTTCCTTAATTGGACCCCTGTTCATTCACCCCTAATTACCTTACTTGATTTCCTTCCTTAAAATATCTGTCCTGCTTTTACCGTTGATTGATTATCCCTTGATTAAAGAAAAGACTTACTGATTTTACATATGATTAATTCCATGAATTTCCCTAATTGTTACTTAATTGATCCCTTACCTTATTTTGTTTAACTCTTGATTACTATATAAACTCCCTTTTATTTTAACTACTACACACGAACAATAGTTCAAAAACTATCACTTTACACTCTAAAAGGCTCTCTCTCTGCTCTCTTTACTACTTGTGATCCCTGTTATTCTAGCCGGCTGCAAGCCAAGGCTGGGAATTGCACAATACCTTTCTCACATCTTGTGTTTTCTTTCTTCAACTAGGTCTGCTTCTGATTAATTTTTAAGAATCTAAACCTATGTGTTTATTTACTGTCTTAGTTCATATAGCCTAGGTCCATTCTTGCCTCTGTTTACTGCTTACTCAGCATGCCTATTACTGCCTATTCAAGCCCGTGATTAGTATGTTTCCACTTTACCTGCTTGTTTGCTATCTTGTTTAACATGTCTACATATGTAACTAAGCTATTTGATTAAATACTGTTTATCTGGGATGCCTAAACTCTGCTTCTATGTAATTAGCATGCCTTCACTTGTTAATACCTACCCAACATGCTCATTTAAGTCCTTTTCCTATTCTGTCCCCCTTCTAATAAGTTAGTCAATCTCCATAAAGTGATTCTAGCTGTGTTGTCAACATGTTTCAGCTGTAATCTTTGCTGCATTCTATCTGACCTACTAGTTCTATAAAACCCTTCAAATCTCTATGTATTCTTTTGTTTCTGTGTTCCATTAAGGTGTACTCTCTGTGTTCCCAACCCCTCTTCCCTTATGTGAAAGCTGTTTGCCAAAGTGCTCCCTAAAACTGTTTATTCTATGACTTGTGTTCTGATTGCAAATTATTTTTTTACACTTTCCTCAAACTATTTTATCACTAAAATCAACACTGTTTTTTTAGAAATTCTTTTCAATCCTTAGACCTTTCTTTATACTGTCTATTAAACTCTTTCAAACTGTTATGCACTTCTACTTACTCTTAGAATACTAGGTCCTGCCCCTCTGATATGTGTACTGCCTTGAGACCCTTGAGATCTCTCTAAACTCTGGCATGTTAGGGCTGACATTTCCACAATACACCTAAATCAGTTGTTATTTGAGAAAGGTTTAGAGCACTTCCCGGGATCCTTGAGGTACTTAGGGAACTCTGACACACCTAGACACGAATTTGGCTATGAAACTTTTGCATTTGAGACTACTGGAGGCTTGGAAATCATTTGGGCCTACTTCAGGCTCCCTATAGATTAATTTCTGTTCTACTTATGTATTCATTGGTATGTAATAATTATTGTAAACAAACAGTGGGGTGATTAGTGAAAAGGGAGGGTAGTTATATATTGTGGGTAAAATTGGGTAGATACCATGCCTATAGGGTCCATGTTGATTCAAATGTGTTTGTTAGATAACATGCCTATAGGATATGCTTTGGTTTAAAATAAGTTCTGTTAGCTTTACTTCCACACAATTAGAAGCGATGCCTATAGGATCTAAATTAGCTTTTAATAACTAGATACCATGCCTATAAGAGTTAAAATCAGCTTTAATAGAAATCATGCCTATAGGGGTTTCACTTAGGTCAAATGAATTCTGTTTGTTTCACATTTTATTTAATTAGAAACCATGCCTATAGGACTAAAACCAGTTTAGTAAGGAAAATCAGTTTAATTCATGTTTGTTTATCCTGAATTGGTTTACTTCACTAATCTGTCCACTTCTTTAATAGGTTTCGATGCTGCCTAAATAATATTGCTAGAAAGCATGCCTATAGGATCTAAACTGCCGTCTAAAACTGTTTGCTGTTTAGTTACATTCTTAATCAATAATAGATATTCTGCTCATAAGACATCACTGGTATACGTCTAGGCAAGTCTATAGGACGATTAAAAATCCCGCAATTGTAAAACTGTGTTATGTTATCTGTGACTGCTCATAATCAACAGGTCTAAAATCAGTAGGCAAGCTGAATAGGTATTTGACACTTTAGTCCAAATTCAGGACTGCATATTCTCTGCTCACCTAGATATCATGCTCTAAGTTTTCTTTTAAATACCTGAAATCGTTGTTTGAGACGTGTACTTACTTGTTCTGTTTATGGAGGAAAATGTGAGCCTTTAGTTGTTCCCTCTTTAAATGCAGTCCTAATTGTTTCGGTTGACGCTTAGACTTTTCTCCTTTAAATACCTTAGGATGGTCTAGAACTACCTAAATTAGAGGTCCTAAATACCTCCAGGGCCACAAGGAAGGAACGGGTAGTGCATGCATAGGATGTCTCTCACGGTTGCTAGAACGCTTTAGGCTATGACCAAGGGGAGAGAATTGAGTAGTAAGGATATGATGACTACGCGCTAATGTCACGTGTAGCCCCTCATTGAGGAGTGATTACCAGGCATTGTGTGGGTATGATCCTGTAGGCTAACTAACCTAGGACCCCTTTTCCCCAACTCTCGTTGTTTAAATGAATTTACTTTTCTTTATATATGTGCAACTTGTTCAAACCTTTTCCCTTGTTTCATTACTTGAATCATACATGTGCTTAGAATGTCAAGACATGTCTTTATTTGCAAGTATGTGTTAAAACTGTTTATTTACTAAAAGGACTAATTCACATAGTTTAAGTACGGCCGGGACCCACCGTTGTGGACCGCGAGAGGTGCCTAACACCTTCCCCTCAAGGTTATTTCGAGCCTTTACCCTAATCTCTGGTAATGCAAACTAGTCCAAGAGCTAATTGATCTAGGTGCCCTAATGCACCATAATCTATTAGGTGGCGACTCTTCAAATACCCAATTCCCAAAAGAAAACGAGTTATCTCCCCCCATGAATGTCGAAACCCAGACTTTCCCGTCAAAAAGGGAAAAAAGGGAGCACGACAACATGACGACTCTGCTGGGGATATTTTTAAGCTCTTACCATAACGAACTTATCTTTTGTGAATTAGTCCAAGCATGTTCTATCCCACGTACCCTTTCCCCTTATTTGGATTTAACTGTCTATTTTCAAGCATTTATGGTTCTTTTATTCCTGAAACTGACTTGTCTCTTTGTTTTCCTTTCTGTAACCATCTTTCAATTATTTAAATACCGCACTTATCATTTCTTACGTGCAAATACTTGAAAACATGCTATTTACTGCTGCATAAATCATGCTCAACATCATATTCTACTCGTGCGTAATTAATCCTATAGAAACATTTGATGAGTGTTTGCGCTATTCCTATATATCACCCTTTAATTACGGAAAGGCGTATTTGTGGTAAAACTAGTTGATCAGTGGTGCGTTCAACGGTTCCGTGCCTTTCCCCCTCAAGTTGTCCACTTGAGGGTCCTAGTCTAGACCTCTATAGCAGCCTTACTTTGGTTAATTGTACATGCATCCTGGTCAAACCTAGTCGGGTTAATATGTTGTCTGCATAATAACCCTTTAAGACAAGCCTTGTCCAAAAGTCCATCGGGTTTTTCATAATCCCAACGGACGTAACCATGATTATGTGCATTAATTTGGAGAAATAAGTGCTAATATGCTAATCATTACTGTATAAATAGACCAACCTGGAGGGGGAAAGGTCCTAACTCTCTTTGTTTTGTAGAAAATGAGGCACGAGGTCCCCAAATTCGGCATGGTTAGCACACCCTCACTCTTGCTAGACTGGTGGAGGGATATTCCTTCATGTGATCAAAACCATGTGAAACGAGTCTTAGGAAACTTGCCTTCTCTGATGGATCTTCAGCTCAACAAAATGCTGATCGAGGCTGCAACTATGTTTTGGGACATGGAAAGGGTTGTGTTCCGTTTTGGGAATATAGAAATGACTCTCATCCTAGAAGAAATAGGAGGATTTGCTGGGTTGTCTTGGGATAGCCCTAATCTGTTAGCACCTGAAAATCACACTACTAGGGGATTTCTGAAAATGATGGGGCTGAAGAAGAATGACAACTTGAAATGCCTAAAGGACTCATACATACCTTTTGAGTTCCTTTATGAAAGATATGGTCACAACAGCTGTTATCGTATCTTTGACGATGAGTTCTCAATCACCTCCCTGGGTTGGATTCATTGTAGGGTCTTCGTGTTTATTATGTGTTTCTTGGGCATGCTGGTATTCCCAATCCAAGGGGATAGAATCCATACTAGGCTGGCCATGGTAACCAAAACTTTGATGGACGGGATCAAGGGGGAGACATACACTATCATCCCTATGATCATTGCAGACATGTACCCGGCTTTGGAGCGATGTCAGAAGGGGTTTAGGTTCTTCGAGGGTTGCAACTTGCTGCTATAGGTCTGGTTGTTGGAACATCTCTAAAAGGGACAGTACCATCAAGAGTTTCCAAGGCCGTGGAATGACCACATAGCCTTCCACAATCCCAAAAGAATGAACAACATTCCAGACATGTTTGCTCAACCGGAGGATGTTGTGGGATGGGTACGGCTTTTCGAAAATTTGACCGAAGAGCAAGTCCAGTGGATGTTCGAGTGGTTCCCTACCAATGAGTTCATCATCAGGTCCAGAGATTTTCCACACTTGGTGCTGATTGGGTTGAGGGGCATATACCCTTACGCTCCTCTCAGGGTTATGAGGCAAGCATGCATGAGACAAATCATATCACGGGTCGCAAAGATGTGTCACTTTAGGGCTGATTTCCAAGGGGACGCCATCCCGTACAAGAATGAAGCACAACATATGTGGACCTTGAAGATTATTGTAGAGAAGGATACCATCGAGCTAGACCGATACCATGCGGGCCACTCATACCTTTAACCTTCATGGTTGGAGGACAACATAGCTGGGATCTCCGAGCCAAGGGCTGGGCCAGGAAATCGGGTCATAGATGAGGTTGCTGAGGTAGAGGTGAAGTACAACAAGCTGCGGAATAGAGTTCGAGAATCTGAAGCTAAGAGATGAGGAAGAGGGTCACTGACTGCCAGAACGCTGAAGGAAATGAAGAAGGGCATCTGGCAAGGGCATTCCTGTTGCTGAACCTGCACGAGCTGGGAGAGTTGATCGACAAGAGCGTCCAGTCTGGGGGGGGTCCTTCTGGGACCAAGTAGATTAGATTTACTTGCTTTCTTTTTAAATGTAATAAGGCCAAGTGCCATTAGCTACATTATCTTATTTAGTTTTGTTTTGGGCTGTTTACTTTTACATTAATGAAATGAGGCAATCATTGGCAATAAATTTCTCCAAATTTATGTGTCGCTAGGCCTACCTCGGGCACAACGAGGTTCCCAAATTAGGACGTGAATTCACATTCCCGCAATATGTGTTTAAATACTGCAAACATTTCAGAATCCTTACTGACTTGTCTACCTTTTTATTTTTCTTTATTCTTTATTCCCATCCCCTAAGCGTTATTGTTGCTTTTCCTGATGAACCGGTGACTGTGACATGTAATGAGGCAATGCAACCTGAGGATAGTGATTCGGATGAAGAAGATGAGATACCTGAGGAAGTTGTCAGGGAAGCCGAAAACTTTGAAAATAAGCCTTAGTCTAACCTGGATGAAACCGAAGCAGTAAATTTGGGGAATGCCGAGATCATCAAGGATACTCGCATCAACATTCACTTTTCGCCGGCAGAGAAAGAAGAATACATCCATTTTCTAAAGGAATATGAGGGCATTTTCGCATGGTCATATGATGACATGACCGGTTTGAGCACATCTATAGTGGCTCACAAGTTGCCTACTAATCCCATGTGTCCGCCAGTGAAGCAGAAACTTAGAAAATTCAAACCAGACATGAGCCTAAAAATCAAGGAGGAAGTTACAAAGCAAATTAAAGACAAAGTCCTCAGGGTAGTTGAGTACCCAACATGGTTAGCTAACATTGTGCCAGTACCGAAGAAAGATGGGAAAGTTAGAGTATGTGTTGACTATCGGGACTTAAACAGAGAAAGTCCCAAGGACGACTTCCCACTACCAAATATACACATCCTGATCGATAATTGCGCCAAACATGAACTCTAATCTTTTGTGGATTACTTTGCAGGTTACCACCAGATTTGGATGGACGAAGAAGATATAGAGAAAACAGCCTTTATTACATACACCATGGGGGGTGTACTGCTATAAGATGACGCCATTTGGTCTAAAGAACACTGAGGCTACTTACATGAGAGCCAGGACAACTATCTTCTATGATATGATACACAAAGAAATAGAGGTGTACGTGGACGATGTCATTATCAAATCCAAGAGGGGCGCAGATCACATATCAGACCTGAAGAAGTTCTTTGACAGGTTAAGGAGGTACAATCTAAAACTGAACCCCGCAAAATGTGCATTCGGGGTTTCCGCAAGGAAGTTGTTAGGATTCATTGTCAGCAGCTGAAGGATCAAGTTGGACCCATCCCAAAGTTAAGGCTATTCAGGAGTTACCTCCACCTAGGAGCAAAAAGAACGTGATGAACTTCCTGGGATGTCTCAACTATATCAGTCGCTTCATAGCATAGTCCACAGTCATATGTGAACCCATTTTCAAGATGCTGAGTAAAGATGCCGAGACAAGCGAACCGAGGATTGTCAGAAAGCTTTTGACAAAATCAAGGAGTACCTATCCACACCACCAGTTTTGGTCCCGCCAGAGCCAAGACAGCCTCTGTTACCCTATCTATCTATATTGGATGGAGCCTTCGGATGTGTTCTAGGACAACATGACGAGACATGGAGGAAGGAGCAAGCCATATACTACCTAAGTAAGAAATTCACACCTTACAAAGCACGGTACTCTCTACTAGAGCGCACTTGCTATGCTTTAACCTGGACAGCTCAGAAGTTGAGGCATTACTTCTATGCCTATACTACATATCTCATATCTAGGATGGACCCTTTGAAATACATATTTCAGAACCCGTGCCAATTGGGAAGCTAGCCAAGTGGCAGATACTGTTGAGTGAGTTTGATATCATCTACGTAACTCAAAAGGCGGTAAAAGGGCAAGCATTGGCAGATCTTCTTGCTGAAAATCCGGTGGGAGGAGAATACGAACCCTTGAAAACATATTTTCCTGATGAAGAAGTATCATTCGTAGGAGAGGATATTACCGAAGCGTACGAAGGTTGGAGGATGTTCTTTGACAGAGCTGCAAATTTCAAAGGAGTGGGCATTGGAGCAGTTTTGGTATCAGAAATGGGTCAACATTATCCGTAGCTACTGGTAATCGGTGATTCAGATTTGCTTGTGCACCAAGTACAAGGAGAGTGGTCCACCAAGAATTCCAAGATATTGCCATATCTGCACCATATGTAGGAATTGAGAAAGAGATTCACGAAGATAGAGTTCCGACATGTGCTCAGAATTCAGAATGAGTTTGCCGATGCGTTGACCACTTTATCATCCATGATACAACATCCAAACAAGAATTATATTGATCCTATTCTGGTGAAAATTCATAACCAGCCAGCATATTATGCCCATATTTAAGAAGAAACAAATGGAAAACCTTGGTTCCATGACATCAAGGAGTATTTGGCAAAAGGGGAATATCCGAAGCATGAGAACGACACTCAGAAACGCACACTCCGGAGATTGTCCAATCACTTCTTCCACAATGGAGGAAACTTGTACAGGAGAACTCCCAATTTGGGATTGCTAAGATGTGTCGACGCAAAAGAGGCTTCTAAATTACTTGAGGACGTTCATGCTGGGACCTGTGGCCCGCACATGAATGGTTTTGTCCTAGACAAGAAGATACTCAGGGCCGGTTACTTTTGGATGACCATGGAGACAGACTACGTCCAGTATGTCCGCAAATGCTACCAATGACAAGTGCATGCCGATATGATAAAGGTGCCGCCAAATGAGCTCAATGCCACAAGCTCACCTTGGCTGTTCGTCGCCTGGGGAATGGATGTCATTGGTCCGATTGAGCCCATTGCTTCAAACGGGCACATGTTTATTTTCGTAGCCATTGATTACTTCACAAAATGGGTAGAGGCTACTTCTTACAAAGCGGTAACCAAAAAAGTCATCACAGACTTTGTCAAAGACCATATCTCGTTTGTCGATTCGGAGTTCCCGAGTCCATTGTTACTGATAATGCAGCCAATCTCAACAGTGATATGATGAAATCCATGTGCGAGACTTTCAAAATCAAGCACAAGAATTCCATAGCCTATAGACCTCAGATGAATGGAGCCGTAGAAGCCGCCAACAAAAACATCAAGAAGATACTAATGAAGATGGTAGAAAACCACAAACAATGGAATGAGAAGCTGCCTTTCGCTCTGTTGGGATACCGCACCACAGTTCGCACATCAACCGGGGCAACTCCCTACATGCTGGTTTATGGTACTGAGGCTGTCATCCCAGTCAAGGTAGAGATTCCTCCTTTAAGAATCATACAGGAAGTTGAACTCAGCGATGCAGAATGGATAAGGAGCCGCTGATCGAGGCCAACCCTGCACTACTATTGAGTAGCGAGAGAGGTCGAAACAGATTTTACCCGATTAAGGTCGGGATCAATTTCCACAGGAAGCTAGATATTGGAGTCGGGTGTCTATCTAAAGTGGAGTTGTGTATTTGCTCCAAATTGCACTTCTACACATTTTTAGTTTGATTATGATTCTAATTTTATAAAACTACAATGCTCAATGAAACTAAAATAAGCTAAGGTTAAACTATTGCGAGTTGTTCAAATGATTAAAAAGGCACTAGGGTAGTGACTTTCGCCTAGGTGGTCAATTGACGGATTCTAGAGTCTAAAGTTAGATTGTCATATTTGGGGAGTATGATATAACCATTGCACGATTCTACTCACTCTATACCTCTCGGTAGTTCGAGTGATTTTGCCCGAATTGACTTTCTCAAGACCAATTGAGTATGCAAATTTGCACAAGCAATCAAGGTTCAAGTCGGGTATTACTATCTCTAAGTTTAACCCTTTAATTAGGGCTATCAATCTCTTGAGTACGCCCCAATTCCTTGTTGGACCAATTTCAGAGATTTAGGCTCTCTTTCTCAAGAAGAGCCAAAGTCAACTAAACGCAAACTAGTGTTTACAACCACTAATTCAACAATTAAACATGAAATTAGTCCAAATATCAAACACCCATAGACAATCAAGCATCAAAACATAAGACCCGTCAATTACCCACGCTAGGGTTGAGCCACAACCCTAGCTTATGGGTCTAGCTACTCATAATTAGAGAAGAAAACAAAGAAATATATGAAGAAAAACTTATATTAATTAATTGCTAAATTAAACTTGAAGATTCAATGTTGAAATGAAGCTAAAATTACTCAAAACAGATAAAAGAAGTGAAGTCACGAGCGCAGCTCTGTCCAAAAACTATCTGATGACCTAAAAATGGAAAAAGAAGCTATTTATACTAAGCTGACAATTCTGGACAAAGATACCCCTGCGGGGCTAGTGCGGCCCGCACAAAATCAAGTGCGGCCGCACTAAGGCTCTTGACTTGAATATCCAGCTCTCTAAACTTGGGCTATGCAGACTATACAAAATCGAGTGCAGCCACGGTGGCTTCTAGTGCGGTCCGCATGAAATGGAGCGTGGACCGCATTGGGCTTCAATCTTCAAACTGTCAACTCTCTGAACCTTGGCTCTGTGGACCGCACTAAATCGAATGCGGCCGCAGTGAACCCAATGCGGATCATAGAAAATCCTTTGCGGCCGCATTGCCTTTTGTCCTGAGATGCACACTCTCTAAACTTCACTTGTGCGAACCACACAGAATGGTGTGCGGACGCACTGGCCCTGTTTGACTGAGCTTTGCCTTGTTTTGGTACTTGTTCAAGTTTCACCCCCTTTTGAGCTGGTTTTTGACACCTTGTCACCTTGTTGATCAAACCTGCAATCAAGCACAACTTGTGAGCCTTTGGGACTATTTTGTACACATTTCTAATCAAAACTTGAGCATGAAGGAGTGTAAAATGCATTATAATTCCTAGTTATCAACTCCTCCAAACTTAAGCTTTTGCTTGTCCTCAAGCAAACAAAATAAGACCCACCCCTTAAGAGAAAATCCAAGAAAATTCAGCTGTCCTAAAGTGACCTCATCTAGCATCAATTGGGACTGACAATTGCCCTCAATACTAATGAATCATTAACAACATTTACTCTTTTAAACACCATGGATTAAGTGGGACACAAGAGCATCAAGAGTTGACTCTACACATCAAAGAACTCTTTCTATTACTTTGGTCATTGTGGAACCCAAACTCACACATCCTCTACTTTCCCTAAGCAAACCTCACCTTTAGGATATTGGCACTCAGAACGAGGTTAATAGAATCACACTCATCTTTCTCAAGGAAAAGTCACAAGTCCGGATCTAAGTACCATATGCTTGCCCCTTATGTGAGTCACCACTAATGTAAGCTTCATTCAACTCAAGATCATATAGGGCTTTTGTGGAGACATAGTGAAGGCTTTTGGTTCAGGGTAGGAAATATTTGGTCTAAGTAGGTTCCATATTCCCTTAAGCACTTCTTTTGTTTCATTTTGGCACACATTCATTTGACTTTTTAAGTCATTTCACTTCTTTCTAAGGGGTTAGAGAGACACACTGTCACTCTTTCTTGTTCATTTCAAATCTTTTCTCCTTTCTCAATTTTCCACACCGTTCATTCTTTACTTTTCTTGAATCCCTTTTATTCATTTCTACATTGAACATTCTTTTTGTTTTTTGCTTTTCTTTCTTTTTCATTGCCCTTCCTTTTCTTCATTTTGCACCTTTTTACCACTTTGTCGCAATCCTTGTCTCTCCCTCCAAATTTATACTTTTGCCATGTGCTAAGGAAAGATCGGGTGCCAAGAGACGGTATCTTTTAGAATGGGTAAAGGCTTGTATTATGGTTCTTGAAGGAAAAGGTCTAAGGCTCAAAAGGGTTGACTAGACATTTTTATCATTGGTGGACTATGGAAGTGTTCAAGCTATCATTTGGATTAAAGAGAACCTATAATCATGTATCAAGTCAAAATTCACTTAGGATTTCGCCTCAACTAACATTCAGGGCAAGTTCTAGACCAATGGCTCGGGACTTGGATGTGCAATGCAAATTTCTCACCACACAAGCTATGGGATCGCTAAATACACAGAGTCGGGGGCCCACAACAACCTTAGATAAGATTTGAGCACACAATGGTCCCGAAAAACCACTTGATGATTATCGGTCAACACAAGAGTCTCAAAGTCACGACTTTCACCATCCTAAACACAACAATTTTTACTTTTGACCATGAGATCAAAGACAAATATGCTAGGCCCAAGTGAAGCTTTGCTTAAGGCACCCTTAACCACTAACTAATAAAAAGCAAAGAGAAAAGAAAAACAGACTCAAACCCTTAAGAAGGTAGTCATGCCATCCATCATCAGGAAGAGCCACCCGGTTCACACAAATTCCACTTTTGGAAAGAATTGTGGCATTAAGAAAACTAAAGGCTTATTGCAAAAATCAAAAACAAGAAGCTACGAACACAAATAAGAAGCTAAGAAAGAAAAATTGCGGAAAGTAAAATGAATATTTACAAGAGGGGGGTTTAATCGAATATACAATAAGGGAGATGAATATATACAATGGAACATACTTTTATATACAGACCCGAGATAAAAAGTGCAAAAAATATAATGAAGTGCTAAAATTATATACATACCAAAGATGAAAAATAAAGAAAGCATAAAATCTGACAAATAAATACATTCATCTAATCAAATCAAAGTAGGGCCTGCCCCCTCAAATGAAGGCTAGCGTTGTCCTTAATGCCAACTAAGAAAAATAAGCACCAAAAATAAAAGGGAAGAGGATACAGAAACTCCCTATGGCCCGTCTGTCTGCATGGGATCTTGAGTGGTCCCTGGGTCCTTTGTAAGCTCGAGAACCTGAGACTGGCTCCCTATGACCTGTTGCTCTGCTGTTGGGACCTGGACCGAGGCCTGGGCTAACTCTTGGGGCTGGCTGGAGGACTCTCCCTGCGGGTCCTCCAACTGTATGACTGCATCATCTGCACGGGGAATCACTCTCTTCTTCTTGGGAGGCCTCTCCGACTGCACTGGCTGGGGGTAGGCTGCTAGCACCAGGTCATCTAACAATAAATCCAAAGGCAAGTGATCTTCCTTCAACCTGTCAACCTCAACCCGCAACTCCTTCACAGACTCCTTGGAAGCCCGCGTCTTCCTCATCTTCTTGGCCTCCCTAGCAAGCTCCTTGAGAGCTTTCCCATGAGAATCCACAACGTCGGTAAGAACTTTCTAAGTGTTAAGGATTTTCTTTTGGTTGTCCAGAATATTCTTGAAGGCGTCCTCAATAGACTGTGGGACCTGTGGAGGCGGAGGTACCGGCTGAGCTGCCACTGTAGAAGTAAGGATAGACAACTTAGAGGAAGCTATCTGTATCCAGTTGTTGATGCTGAGAAGGGCCTGGCTCAAACGGTGGGCAGTCACTGGGTAGGCCGGGGTGGAGGGTATGTCTGGAACTGCTGAAGTGGATGGACTAGGGGGCATGTCCGCTGAGATGGAAGAAGGCTGAGTAGGAGCCACTACCACTACTGGCTCTTCAGACTGGCTAGTTGAAGCAGTGACTGTTCCTTTGTAGTTCTTGCTTTTAGGGTTGTCATCACCCTGCATGCTGTACCATGAGAACGGGGCCTTTGCTTTCACTTTGATATCAAATGGCCATTTCTCTACCTTTAGGTCCCTGAAGTACATGGTTAAGAAGCTGGGGAAGGGGTAGTTTCTGTCACCTTCACTGATTACCTGCGTAATCACCCGAGACATCACATTCCCGACGTTAATCGGGTACCCCACCATAATTGATGCTACCAGTACTGCCCGGTGAAGAGGGAGTGAGTTTTCATGGGTAGTGGGGTCCAGTCTGCTGCACACGAATGTTTCCCACCCCTTAGCCTCAAAATTTAAACTTCTCCTTAAGATTTTCACTCCCGCATTTAACCAATCGGGGGTGGTACCTGGGATTGCCAGATACTGTGCCAACCAAGGACTGATCTCCTCACCTAATTCCATCTACAGTGTTTCATCCTCTTCATCGAAGCCCAAGTATTCATTTATTGCTTTCCCATCAAATAGTACTTTCAAATTCCGCACCTTGGCCACTTTGGTGCCCTTTTTGATGTGGGCAACATTGGTGTAGAATTCCTTGACCAGGTGCTCGTTTGCATCCTCACAGGTGTTTAAGAAGTACTCCCAGCCCACCCTATCTCTAAACTGCCTTCTTACATTGGGGTTGTGAGGCAATAGGTCTCTATCCACAAAACTCTGCTCCGGAATCAATTTCCTCACAGGCCACCATTCTATGAACTTATGATAGGCCACCTCACTCACAAAGAGGTCTTGCCACACCTCCGGGTTTCTAGTTCATTCTACCCGGCCAACTTGAGGCTCACCCCCTTCCACTTCTTCCCCGTCATCTGGTACTGCACCCTTTCCGAATAATGAAGCTGTGGGAGAGGTGGAGTACACATTTCCACTACCGGTAGCTGAGCCCTCCAACGACTCAGAAGAAACTCGCACTGAAGCTTGGGTAGTGGGAGAAGCTGTAGGTGAAGGTGTATCTCTCAATCTATTTCTCTCCGGCCAGTCTTCAACATACTCTGGCACGGAGTCTAAAGATATATCCCGGGAGGGCTCATACTCACTCCCCGACTGGTCAATGGCCCTATCTGCCGCTCTGATGATTTTCCTTGTTTTCTTTATGTTTTGACAGACCTGTGGGGTTAGTCTTATCATGTTCTTGCCTTTACCACCCCGGGAGGACTCTCCCCTGCCTAGTTGTTTATCACCCTTGCCTCTAGATTTCACCATTGTCTGCAAACAACATTTAGTTATGCTTTGTTAGTATCAGTAGAAACAATGAAGTTCACAGTTGCAGGAAAGAAAATGTTGCAGATAATATCAAATGTTGCAGAGTGCGGACCGCACAAAATGCAGTGCGACCGCACAGAGGCCAATGCGGATCGCACAAAATGGCACCGCGGTTCGCACAGAGGTGGGGTTCAGACTACCCACTCTCTGAATAAATGCACCACGGATCGCACAAAATGGCAATGCGGTCCGCATTGAGGCACCGCAGACCGCACAAAATGCAATGCAGCTGCGGTCCTCAATGATCAGGTTTCAGTACTTTGAGCAATGCGGTCCGCACAAAATGCCATTGCGGACCACACAAGGGCACCACGGATCGCACAATTTCCACCGCGGTCGGCAGAGAGTACCAAAACATAGCACCAACTTAGGGTTTATCAAATGTTCATTTTAAGTTCAAATTTTCACCTATTAAAGGGTCCCTAAGTGTGGTTCAAACATGTAACTACCTAATCTAACTTTAAACAAGAAGGTAACTAACCTACTCTAACAAAAGGAAAGAAATACAGGAAGAACAGAAGAAAAGCTAAGAAAACAAAAATTAAAAGGCAATAACAAAATCAAACAATTAAAAAGAAGTAAAAGTTACCAAATGTGAGAAGTACTGATGATTAATCGAGAATATGCAGATGAATTCGTGCAATTTTAGTGATGAATAGTGAAATTTTGAGTTCTGAGAGTGAAAACTTCGAAAAGTGTAAAAGGAGGGCCTCGGGCCCTATTTATAGAAAATGTCATGGGGCCCAGCTTACCAACCCAATGCGGACCGCACAAAATGCAATGCGGTCCACACCACACAGTGTTATGCAAGTTTGAGAGGGCAACCACTGAGGTCCGCACAAAATACCATTGCGGCCGCAGTGGTCCATCGCGGACCGCACAAAATGTAATGCGGCCGCGGTGGCATACTTCAGAGAGCTGGTTGTTTCATCCCTCATCAGTGCGGTACGCACTAATTTTGTACCACCACACTAAGTTCCTTGCGGCAGCACAAAATGTAGCGCGGTCCGCATTGCAAACTTCAGAGACTTAACAATTTTTTTCACTTTGTCCTGCACTGCATCAACACAAACATGTAACATCTCACAACCAGTCAGTCCAAAAATAAATCCTATACAATAAAAAGAAAAATAAGAAGAAGAACACATGGGTTACCTCCCAAGAAGCACCTAATTTAACATCGCAGCACGACACAGGTTACCATCAAATCATTTGAGATGAAGAAGTGCCACCACGTGGCTGTCATTAATTTTTCCCAAGTAGTGCTTTACCTTATGCCCATTCACTCTGAAAACTTCCCCATATTTGTTCTTTAAATCAAGTGCACCGAAGGGGTTCACACACACCACTTCAAAAGGTCCACTCCATTTTGACTTAAGCTTTCCCGGAAATAGATGTAACCGAGAGTTGAACAAGAGAACCAAATCACCCACTTTGAACTCCTTGCTACGAGCATATTTATCATGAAGGTGCTTCATCTTGTCCTTGTATAAGGACGAACTGGAGTAGGCATGAAATCAAAATTCATCAAGTTCATTGAGTTGCTCCACACGAAGATTGGCTGCAATATCCCACTCAAGATTTAGCTTTCTCAAAGCCCACATGGCCTTGTGCTCTAACTCAACCGGTAGATGGCAAGCTTTCCCAAACACCAACCGATATGGAGACATACCAATCAGAGTCTTGTAAGTAGTCCTATAAGTCCATAGAGCATAATCCAACTTCTTTGACCAATCAGTCCTATTTGCATTTACCGTCTTTGACAATATGCTCTTGATTTCCCTATTGGAGACTTCAACTTGCCCATTTTCTAGAGGATGATAGGGAGTAAAAACCCTGTGATTGACACCATACTTTGCAATCAAAGTGTCAAAAGCTCTATTGCAAAAATGAGACCCCCATCACTTATGATTGCACGAGGAGTACCAAACCTTGTAAAAATGCTCTTCTTGAGAAATGCAATAACACTTCGGGCCTCATTGTTGGGCAAAGCTACGACTTCAACCCACTTTGAAACATAGTACACCGCCACAAGAATGTATGTGTTCCCATACGAGCTAACAAACGGGCCCATAAAATCAATGCCCCATACATCAAAAATATCAACCTCGAGGATGGTATTGAGAGGCATCTCATCTTTCTTCAAAATTCCACCCGCTCTTTGACATTTGTCACACCTCTTCATAAGTTCACTTGCATCTTTGTACAAAGTTGGCCAATAAAACCCACAACTAAGAACTTTGGAAGCCGTCCTCGCCCCACCATGATGGCCACCATAGAGGGAGGAATGACAAGCCTCCAAGATACTCAATTGCTCTTCCTCCGGGACACACCTTCGGATCACACCATCCGTGCAAATCCTGAACAAGTATGGCTCATCCCAATAGAAATCCAAACTATCTTTCTTGAGCTTATTCCTTTGGTTAGAAGAGAGCTCACACGAGATTATACCAGTCACAAGAAAATTAGTAACATCCTCAAACCTGGCATACCATTCATCGACACGGAAAGGAGTTGTTCGTCGGGAAATGAATCATTGATCTCTAGGCCATCACGAGGCCTCCCCTCCTCCTCTAAGCGGGACAAGTGGTCCGTCACTTGGTTTTCACTACCCTTGTGGTCCACAATCTCTAAATCAAACTCTTGAAGTAACAAGACCCATCGCATCAGTCTAGCTTTGGAATCCTTCTTCGTCATCAAGTACCGGAGTGAGACATTGTCGATATGGATTATGACCTTGGCAGCCATGAGATACGGCAAAATTTTTTCCATTGCGAACACAATAGCCAAAAGTTCTTTCTCGATCACCGTGTAGTTCACTTGAGCATTATTCATTATCTTGCTCGCATATTACACTGGATGAAATATTTTGTTCACTCTTTGACCCACAACCGCCCCAACCGCAACATCGCTCGCATCACACATGAGCTCAAAGGGTAAAATTCAATTAGGTACGGTAATGATAGGAGTGGTGGTCAACTTATGCTTGAGAAGTTCAAAGGCTTGCATATATTTGTCATCAAACACGAACTTGGCATCTTTTTCCAACAACTTGCACAAAGGATTCACTACCTTCGAAAAGTCTTTGATAAATCTCCGGTAGAATCCCGCATGCCCAAGAAAACTTTGAACTCCCTTGACGGATGTAGGGGGAGGGAGCCTTGAAATCACATCAATTTTTTCTTTGTCTACCTCAATACCATGTTTTGAAATTTTATACCCAAGAACTATGCCCTCTTCCACCATAAAGTGACATTTCTCCCAATTGAGAACAAGATTGATTTCTTCACAACGGGCCAAGACTCTATAAAGATTTTTCAAGCACTCATCAAATGAATCTCCCACAACACTAAAGTCGTCCATGAACACCTCCAAAATATCTTCCACCATATCGTTGAAAATGGCCATCATACACCGCTGAAATGTAGCCGGTGCATTACACAACCCAAAAGGCATCCTAGAAAAAGGCAAACGTGCCATTTGGACAAGTGAATGTGGTATTATCCTGATCTTCCGAAGCAATCAAGATTTGGTTGTACCCAGAATACCCAGCCAAGAAACAGTAGAAGGCACGCCTAACAAGTCGGTCTAACATCTGATCAAGGAAAGGCAAAGGAAAATGATCCTTGCGGGTCACTTTATTCAACTTGCGGTAGTCTATGCATACCCTCCAATCGGTGGCGGTTCTGGTAGGAATCAACTCATTTTGTGAATTTGCAACCACGGTCATGCCACCCTTTTTCGGTACACATTGCACCAGTGAAGTCTAAGAGCTATCAGAGATGGGGTACATAACCCCGGCATCCAACCACTTGATCACCTCCTTTTTCATAACTTCTTGCATTACCTCGTTCAACCTCCTTTGATGCTCCAAGGAGGGCTTTGCATCATCTTCCAAAATAATCTTGTGCATACAGAATGCGGGGCTTATCTCCCGAATATCAGCTAAAGTCCATCCAATTTCCTTTTTCGCTTTTGAAGCACTGCCAATGTAGAATCAACCTGCATGTTAGTAAGATAAGAGGAAAGAATAACTGGCAAAGTAGAACTAGGGCCTAAGAACTCATACCTGAGGTGTGGAGGCAACAGTTTCAACTCCAACACCAGAGGCTCCTCAATTGAAGGTTTTGTTGGTGGAGTCTTCCTATTCTCGAGATCCAGAGAGAGTTTCCTAGGCTCATGAGAGTAAGAGCCCATTCCATGTAAAGTATTCACAAACTCCACTCGACCCTCATCATCATTGACATCAAGATTCAACAATACGCCCTCCAATGGGTCCTCCACATTGATCATTGCACTGGTGTCATCAACTATTACTGCTATGACAAGGTCCACAAAAGAGCACACCTCGGTGCTGTTGGGCTGCTTCATTGACTTGCACACATGAAAGACCACTTTTTCATCACCCACCTATAAGGTGAGTTCCCCAGCTTCCACATCAACTAAGGCCTTCCCCGTAGCGAGGAAAAGTCTCCCCAATATGATAAGAACTTCATAATCCACCTCACAATCCAAGATTACAAAGTCAGCTGGCAAGATAAATTTGTCCACCCAGACGAGCACATCATCAATAATACCCAATGGTCTCTTCATCATTCTATCCGCCATTTGCAATCTCATGGAAGTTGGCCTATGTTTCCCAAGACCCAAAGTTTTGAAACTGAGTAGGGCATCAAATTAATACTAGCCCCCAAATCACATAGAGCCTTAGCAAAATCTGCACTCCCAATGGTGCAAGGAATGGTGAAAGCACCGGGATCTTCAAGCTTCGGGGCCATTGAATGCACTATTGCACTAACTTGGTGAGTCATCTTTATAGTTTCACAATCCATAGACCGCTTCTTTGTCACTAAGTCCTTCATAAATTTATCATAGCCCGACATTTGTTCAAGAGCCTCCACCAAAGGCACATTAATGGATAAGCTCTTCATCATGTCAATGAACCTTTTAAACTGATTCTCATTTTTCTGCTTCGCGAGCCTTTGAGGATAAGGTGGAGGTGGCCTTTGCAAAGGAGCCTTGGCTTTAGGCACAACCGGCTCCGACATGTCTATTATGTGTTCCCTAGACAGGTTCACATCATTTTGAGTTTCCACCTCGGCATCTTGAATATAAATCCTCACTTCTTCATTCACATCCTCATCAATCACATTTTAAACCACCAAAGGAACTTCATCTTCTTGCAACTCAACATCATCACTCAAAACTTGCTTTTGTTTGGAGGCATTCACATCACCGCCTCGTCCACTCCTTATAGTTATCGCCATAATATAATCATTCCCATCCTTCAGGTTCACTACCGTATCACTTGGTAAATCACCCTTAGGGCGAGTATTCAAGGATTGTGAGATTTGGCTCAACTGAACCTCCAAATTCCGAATCGAAGTATTGTGGGAAGACAACTGAGCATCAGAATCCACACTTTTTTCATCATCTATTCGACATCATTTCAATTCTCCCCATATCATTGCTAGAAGAACCGAGACCTTGAGATGGAAATGTGGGTGGATTGTTCGGTTGTTGGTACATTGGGGGCCTTTGAAAGCCTTGTCCCCGGTTTCCTTGGTTTCCATTGTTCCATCCACCTTGATTGTTGTTACCACCCCAATTGTTATTACTATTCTAATTTCCTTGATTGTTTTGATTGTTGCTCTGATTGCCCCAGTTGTTGTTTTGGTTGTTTTTCCCCTAATTACCATTGCCTTGTTGTTATTGATTGCCCCAATTGCCTTGGGGTCTCCATTGCTGTTGGTTGGAAGAATTGCCCTTTTGTCCTTGATAATTATTCACGTACTGCACCTCTTCACTCTGTCCATCAAAACCATCATCTTGAAATCCACCACAATCATTGTCAAATTGCTCCGAATTCCCTTGGTTCTGTTGACCTCTTTGTCTTCTTTTGTTGACAAGCATGTTAACACCCTCCATGGAATTCACTTGGCGAGGATTTTGAATTTGTTGCAACTATGCCTTTGCTAGTTGGTTCATAGTAGTTGTCAACTCAACTATAGCCTGCCCATGATCATGTAACTCCTTGTGCAAATGAGTGACCGTGGGTTCACCCTGGGGCATGTTGGCTCTACTTTGCCACGCAGAAGAAGTGTCAGCCATCTCATCAAGTATGTCACAAGCCTCATCATAAGACAACTTCATAAAGTTGCCCCCAGCAAGTTGGTTCACTATGCATTAGTTTGTTGTGTTAATGCCCCGGTAAAAGGTTTGTTGGATCATCGCCTCAATCATATCATTGTTGGGGCATTCCTTCGCATTGTTCTATAACGCTCCCAAATCTCATGCAAAGGTTCCGTGGGCTCTTGCTTAAACGCCAAGATCTCATCTCTCAATGAAGCCATATGCCCCGGTGAGAAATTTTTTGCAATGAACTTATCTGCCAACTCATCCCAAGTAGTGATAGAATGGTTGAGAAGTCGCTCAAGCCAATCCAATGCCTTCCCTCTAAGTGAAAATGGGAAGAGTCCCAACCGGAGAGCATCCTCGGACACATTAGTTTACTTGCTCCCCCAACAGGTATCCACAAACCCCTTGAGATGTTTGTAAGCATTTTGATTTGCAGCGCCCGTGAAATACCCACGCTGCTCCAGCAAAGTCAGCATCACATTGGTTATTTGAAAATTGCCCGCCTAGATCTGGGGTGGGACAGTTGCACTTGCATAGCCTTGGTTTGGAAGCACTCTAGGAGTCACTCTTGGAGGTGGCAGGGGAGGGTCTGGAATATTATCATTGGCCTGGCGGCCTCTCCTTTGTCCTTGAGGCACAATAGGGACCTCATCTTCAACATTGTCATCTACTTCCTCCCCCGGCGGAAGATCTCCAAGAGGTGCATTGTTTAAATTTGCTTCCATTTTGTACCTGAAGTTGTGACACAAACAAATTAGTAACATAGAAGGAAAGAAGAATAATACACAAAACTATTTAGATAGATAGCCAAAATCGTTAGCTCCCCGGCAACGGCACCAAAAAGTGATCGAGACCAACCCTGCACTACTATTGAGTAGTGAGAGAGGTCGAAGCAACTTTTACCCGATTAAGGTCGGGATCGATTTACACAGGGAGCTAGATATTGGAGTCGGGTGTCTATCTAAAGTGGAGTTGTGTATTTGCTCCAAATTGCACTTCTACACATTTTTGGTTTTGATTATGATTCTAGTTTTATAAAACTACAATGCTCAATTAAACTAAAATAAGCTAAGGTTAAACTATTGCGAATTGTTCAAATGATTAAAAGGCACTAGGGTAGTGACTTTCGCCTAGGTGGTCAATTGACGGATTCTTGAGTCTAAAGCTAGATTTTCACATTTGGGGAGTATGATATAACCATTGCACGATTTTACTCACTCTATACCGCTCGGTAGTTCGAGTGATTTTACCTGAATTGACTTTCTCAAGACCAATTGGGTATGCAAATTTGCACAAGAAATCAAGGTTCAAGTCGGGTATTACTATATCTATGTTTAACCCTTTAATTGGGGCTATCAATCTCTTGAGTACGCCCCAATTCCTTGTTGGACCAATTTCAGAGATTTAGGCTCTCTTTCTCAAGAAGGGCCAAAGTCAACTAAACGCAAACTAGTGTTTGCAACCACTAATTCAGCAATTAAACATGAAATTACTCTAAATATCAAACACCCATAGACAATCAAGCATCAAAACACAAGACCCATCAATTACCCACGCTAGGGTTGAGCCACAACCCTAGCTTATGGGTCTAGCTACTCATAATTAGAGAAGAAAACAAAGAAATAGATGAAGAAAAACTCATATTAATTAATTGCTAAATTAAACTTGAAGATTCAATGTTGAAATGAAGCTAAAATTACTCAAAACAAATAAAAGAAGTGAAGTCATGAGCGCAACTCTTTCCAAAAACTATCTGATGACCTAAAAATGGGAAAAGAAGCTATTTATACTAAGCTGACAATTCTGGAAAAAAATACCCCTACGGGGCTAGTGCGGACCGCACAAAATCAAGTGCGGCTGCACTAAGGCTCTTGACTTGAATATCCAGCTCTCTAAACTTGGGCAATGCAGACCATACAAAATCGAGTGCGGCCGCGGTGGCTTCTAGTGCGGTCCGCATGAAATGGAGCGTGGACCGCATTGGGCTTCAATCTTCAAACTGGCAACTCTCTGAACCTTGGCTCTGCGGACCGCACTAAATCGAATGCGGCCGTAATGAATCCAATGCGGACCGTAGAAAATTCATTGCGGCCACATTGCCTTTTGGCCTGAGATGCACACTCTTTGAACTTCACTTGTGCGGACCACACAGAATGGTGTGCGGCCGCACTGGCCCTGTTTGACTGAGCTTTGCCTTGTTTTGGTACTTGTGCAAGTTTCACTCCCTTTTGAGCTGGTTTTTGATACCTTGTCACCTTGTTGATCAAACTTGCAATCAAGCACAACTTGTGAGCCTTTAGGATTATTTTGTATACATTTCTAATCAAAACTTGAGCATGAAGGAGTGTAAAATGGATAATAATTCCTAGTTATCAGCTGCTATGAACAATTGACCCTCGTAGATGGAAAAAGGATGAACACAGTATGTCACAGTCAGCTTTACCAGAACAGAATGTCTAGAGCTTTCAACAAAAGGGTCAAACCAAGACAATTTACACCAGGACAGCTAGTGCTGAAGAAGATTTTCCCACACCAAGATGAAGCCAAAGGGAAATTCTCTCCCAACTGGCAAGGTTCGTACATGGTTCACAGGGTGCTGACAGGAGGAGCACTCATACTTGCAGAAATGGATAGAGAAATTTGTCCAAAACCAATCAATTCAGACACAGTTAAGAGATACTATGCTTAGACTATTTACATTTGCTCATCTGATGTAATTGAACTACGCTTGACCTGATTCTCATTTAAGAGGGGATACGTAGGCATCCCTGTGGGTTCGGTCATATCATAATAAAATTTCCATTTTCCCCAATGCCAACAGATGTCAGACGGTCATCAGTTAAGAAACTGGGGTAGAATTTTGAGAAGGATTCTCAAAATTCCGAAGAAGGTTCAACACGGCTCATTACCCGCAAATAGCCGAAAGATCATCTACCAAACTGGGGCAGAATTTTGAGGAGGACCCTCAAAATTCTAAAATGAGAAAGCTGCAATGTCTCTGAAATGTGTGTTACAGTCACTAGTTCATCTAAAAATCACTTAATATATCAATATGTTTTTAAAATGACTCTATTTTATCAATAATTCTGTAATGGTCAGGCGTTACCCAGGGAAACTCAAAGAGGCCTTTAGAACGGAGCAAAGCAAGGCCAGCGGACAGAAGCATGAACCAACCTCCCCTTCGCAAAACTTACAATTTTTCTTTGAACGCATGCATATCTGACGTAACGATAACGTCTGCAAGTATATACACGTGACAAGGTTACTATCAATCAGGCCATTAGGCACCGAATATATCTCCAGCTAATAAATATACTACTCTTATTTTCTACTCGCTCTTTGCATGGGACTAAGCCTTGTCCCGCATATCCGTGTGAGGCTAATCCCTGCCTCCATGTTTGCATGAGGCTAATCCTTGCCTCTATATTTGCATGAGGCTAATCCCTGCCTCCATATTTGCATGAGGCTAATCCTTGCCTCCATATCTGCATGAGGCTAATCCTTGCCTCCATATCTGCATGAGGCTAATCCTTGCCTCCATATTTGCATGAGGCTAATCCTGCCTTCATATCTGCATGAGGCTAATCCCTGCCTATATACCTGCATGAGGCTAATCCCCGCCTCCATATTTGTACGAGGCTAATCCCTATCTCCATATTTGCATGAGGCTAATCCCTACCTCCATACATGCATGAGGCTAATCCCTACCTCCATATTTGCATGAGGCTAATCCCTGCCTCCATACCTGTATGAGGCTAATCCCTGCCTCCATATTTGCACGAGGCTAATCCCTGCCTCCATATTTGCATGAGGCTAATCCCTGCCTCCCTACCTACATGAGGCTAATCCTTGCCTCCATATCTGCATGAGGCTAATCCTTGCCTCCATATTTGCACGAGGCTAATCCCTGCCTCCATATTTGCATGAGGCTAATCCTTGCCTCCATATCTGCATGAGGCTAATCCCTGTCTCCATATTGGCATGAGGCTAATCATTGCCTCCATATTGGCATGAGGCTAATCCCTGCCTCCATACCTGCAAGAGGCTAATCCCTGCCTCCATATTTGCATAAGGCTAATCCTCGCCTCCATATTTGTATGAGTCTACTGTTTGCCTCCATATTTGCATGGGGACTAAGCATTGTCCCTCCTTGCATAAATATCGATCTATTCTGGTACTATCTATTTGCTTCTCAATCAGGCTAAGCCCTGTCATGCATTTCACAAGACTAAGCCTTGTCTTGGTAGCATCATATTATTGTATCTTATGGGCTGAAATATTTCCAACCTATCCAAAGGCGTCATAGTCTAAAAGGCATCATCCTCATAGCTGGAAGACACCATGCCATGGCCTGAGGATCCCTCAAATTTGCATACCATTATTCAAAGGCATCATGGTTTGGAGGCACCATCTACATGTCCCTAGAACATCATTTCATGGCCTGCAAATACCTCACTAAACAACTCCTGTCCCAGGACATCATGGTCCTAGGACGTCATCCTTAACCGTTCAAGGACAACTTTCATGGTCCAAAGGGAATCTGCATCATGTTTAAATTTTCGGACAAATACATGTCCGTAGCATCTCTTTATTTGCAGGTGACCAGCAAGCAACCGCTATTCTAGAAGGAGCGAACTCGCTTCCCTTCAAATTATCTCAAACCTAACCATTCACCATAACCGCTCTTGCACCTCGGGTTCGTTCTTGTAATGATTTCATCAGTATATCCCGCCGATGAATTCACAACTACACGTGGCCTGATTCATGTAAAACCATGAAAATGTAGGCAACTCAAAGACTAGAGTCCGGCCATTGTTTTTCAAAACATCCCATCCGGTCAAAATTGGCCATCATTTTTTTTTCCGAAAACTCTTTCATCCTTCCCGGGTAAAGAGGGGCAGCTGTTGATACCCAATTTTTCATCATATATTTTAAACACGTATATATACTTTCAAAATAGTACATATGCAGTTATAAGCGTGCATAAGTATTTTTATAATTTTTCTCTATAGCTTTAAAAGATCTAAATCAATTTATTTCTTCTCTTTTTATTATATAAATGTCCAATATTTATCCTTCAAATTACTTTTGTGATGATTTAGCCATTTAAATTCATTATTTTTGCCAACATAGTACTTAAATATTTTAATGCATTTTTTGTAATAATATTTATATTTTTAAGCTAAATTGCACATCTTTGCAATAATAACCCTTACTAATGTATAATTACATTATTTATGCATAAAATTGTTTTTTATATTTTTTAAATGTTAAATAACTATTTTAAATTATTTTAGTACACAAAGATAATTTTGGTACTCATTTATTATTTCTTATAAATTATTTAGTTATTAAAAGTGGCTATTTAAAATCTGGCCTTATTTTATTTCAATTTTGGCCTTAATTTTGACCCAATACCCAGCCCAATATCAACCTAAACCTACCCAGCCCAAGACTAAATGCCTGACCCGGCCTCAATCTCATTTAATCTCAGCCATTGATCATAAAGATCAACGGCCACAATTGGCCCCTTCCTTTTTAGTCCCAAACAACCCCCTAAACCCTCTCATTTTCTCACCAACCGCCGCTCTGAAATCCCTTTCCTCTCAAAAGCTCTCAAACCCTAGCCCTAATTTACTTTCACTGCTAGTCATCTGTTGCCTTTCATGGTGTTTCCCCACCACCACAAGGCCTCTAATGGCCTCCCTCACGCTGGTATTGCCATCTCTAAGGTCCTCGAGGGACCAGGTTTAGTCCGCTTGCATCTCTGGCCCTTTCTCGCCTATTTCAGGCTATTCTGGTTTGGTTTCGAGTAAGATCTCCTTATATCGTCATGAATCTAGGGGTTTCTAAGCTTGCTTCTTCATCTATGTGATTGTTCTTCTCGAAACCCTAATTTCTTCATTATGAAATTCTTAGATCTGTACAGATCTAAGATGGTTTGGGCCTATTTAATATGAGTTTTACAATAACCTTTTGATTCTTTGCAAGAATCGTCTGATTTTGGAATGATTTTTCATCTTTCTCTAAACTAGGGTTTCCGAAAATTTCTTTTTCCAAAACATTTGATGATTTGGGTGTTTAATCTTCTGTTTCCTATATTTTTAACCAATTTCGTTAGGTTTGTTCTAACCTCAACTCGTTTATACTAAAAGCACTAATTTTTTCGACTCTTTTGTTTGGTTTCTAAGTTACTTGTGTACTGCCTTTGTTCTTTCCTTGGTTCTTGTGATTTCTCTTTAGACATTTAGGTGTCTCGTGATTTTCTTATCCTAATATGCCTCTACTAAGTTCTTGGTTCAACTTTTTCACTGATTCTATATGTCTTTATTCATTCTGACTATTCTTTTTTTGCTTTATTTAAGTTGTTTGCAATATTTGCTGACTCTTTACGTGATTTTCTCCTTAGGTAAACCCTTGATTAGTCTGAAGTTCTTATTTTCGATTTGAATTGAGCCCTTTTCCCTAACAAAGTCCTTGATTCTCACTACTCTACTCGGTTTGATTGAACTTCTTGCCTTAATTAGTTTCCTCTTGTCTTATTTGTTATTTACTGATTCTTGCTAACTATTTCCTTAATTGGACCCCTATTCATTCGCCCCTAATTACCTTACTTGATTTCCTTCCTTAAAATATCTGTCATGCTTTTACCATTGATTGATTATCCCTTGATTAAAGGGAAGACTTACTGATTTTACATGTGATTAATTCCATGAATTTCCCTAATTGCTACTTAATTGATCCCTTACCTTATTTTATTTAACTCTTGATTACTATATAAACTCCCTCTTATTTTAATTGCTACACACGAACAATAGTTCAAAAAACTATCACTTTACACTCTAAAAGACTCTCTCTCTCTCTACTCTCTTTACTACTCGTGATCCCTATTATTCTAGTCAGCTGTAAGCCAAGGCTGGGAATTGCACAATACTTTGCTCACATCTTGTATTTTCTTTCTTCAACTAGGCATGCTTCTGATTAATTTTTAAGAATCTAAACCTATGTGTTTATTTACTATCTTAGTTCATATGGCCTGAGTTCATTCTTTCCTCTGTTTACTGCTTACTCAGCATGCCTAATACTGCCTATTCAAGCTTGTGATTAGTATGCACTTTACCAGCTTGTTTGCTATGTTGTTTAACATGTCTACATATGTAACTAAGCTGTTTAATTAAATATTATTTATCTGACATGCCTAAACTCTGCTTCTATGTAACTAGAAGAAATTTTGAAGGACAAGATGATTGCAAGGAAGATACTTATCTTTATTCTTGTGCATAATAGTAATATATGTGTACATGCTTTGTGTCAGGGTTCGAGCAGTCTATGCGGGCGCAGTTCATTTGACCGTTTGGCCCTTACGATAAATCCTATCTATCGAGACCCTTCAATTACGAAGTTCCTTTCCTTGCTAATGTCAATATCCAAGGGAAATGCCCCCCAGTATTCGAGGTTGATTATAGAGAGGCCTCAGATACTGTTAATGTGATCTTCAATATCGGTTCGTGACCGGTCTTCAATTCTAAGTTAGCACGATCCACTGTTGCCTTGTTAAGAACCTTGCCAGAAAACCCATTTGGGATAAAACCGGTTTAAGGAAAAAAGAGTGCAACGCGTGCTTTCAGGCCTAAAATTTTTGTACTACTCCTTGTCAGTTACCTGCAAGCGTTAGTCCAAAATATAAGAAAGAAAATGAATGGGGTCATACCATAGCATTAATATCGTTTCAGGTGAGTTATATTCTAATTGCTCGGTAGCTGTTCGCCGTTCAACATTCCGAGTTTGTAGGACCCTTTTCCGGTGATTTCAATGATATGATATGGCCCTTCCCAGTTCGGTCCCAACTTTCCCTCGCTTGGGTTCGGGTGTTCAGCTTGACCTTTCTTAGCACTAAGTCCCCGACGTTGAACTATCGAAGGTTGGCCTTCTTTTGTAATTCTCTCGATCCGTTGATTTTGGGCAACCAATCGAACAAGGGCGACTTCGTGCCTTTCATCCAACAGTTCCAAGATCGTATTCATGGCCTCGTCATTTGATTCCTTTGTTGCATATCAGAATCTGATACTTAGTTCTCCGACATCGACCGGCATTAGAGCTTCGGCTGTCATGACCCAAACCTATTGGTCGCAACGGGCACCCAATGCCTTCTCTACCGAGTACCAACATACATATCTTTCTTATCGTACGCTCATTGACAAATGGGCTAAACTGGCCGTCATGGGCTAACCAGAATAAACATAATGGAATACTCAATATAAGGAGACCCAACCTGATATAGAAACTTATACATGTGACATACATGCCTATAAGGCCAACGTGATCCTTTATACACTCAAAACATAGGCCGACAAGGCCACTACTTTGTATACACGACATCTGTCGACAAGCCTCTAAGAGTACGTAAATATCATAAAGGTCAGGATAGGCCCCGCTGTACCAATCAATACATGTACTAATCATACTGACTAAATAAGCAACTCCGGAGCAAATAGAGCGCACCAACACCTTCCGCTGAGCTGATAGCCTATTTAGAGGACTCTCAACCTATCTATCAGGACTTGCAGGCATGAAACGCAGCGTCCCCAGGCAAAGGGACATCAGTACAAATAATGTACCGAGTAAGTAAGGAATGAAAATCAGTAAATAATAGACATGAGAGAAATATGGAGTAAAAGACTCAACATGTAAGTCTGAATAACTCTGTGAATCATTTGATATTTATAATGTCATGCATATGCGTATAAAAGTCATATCGTGCATGGATATATGCGTTTATAACATCATCAAACCTCTGAGGGCATCCCGTCATATCATCTCGGCCACTATAGGCAAATCATCCACGTATACCAGCTAATCAGGTGGTTGTACGTATATAATGCCGTAACCTTTTCCCATATCCCATATTCATATACATACACACATATATAATGCCATCTGGTCATGGGTCAATGGGCATGTATAAATGAATGCAATTCATGAGAAGTACGCCAATAAAATCTTTCAGAACATCATAAGACCACTATGCCTCTGATTAATATCATGAAATAAATTTTATCAACTTACGTATTTTTTTAGACCCATGAACAAATGGCAGAATAAATGGACACATGGGGAATTAAGAACATAGGCATCTCTAGTATTTCTATGAATAGAGTCGTTTATAGAAATTGTGCATTTGCTCGTTTCATTTGTGTCGTATAGATTATGCCAAAAAGAAAGAAGGGATATGCTTAACATACCTGAGCCGATTCTCTTGACAATCCCTTTAACACACGTCAATTGCGACAAAACTCGTAATGGCGAGATCGAAGTAGGGGAAAATCCACATGATATTCTTGAGAAAGGTTGCACCGTGCTCCCTTAAAATTTGGAATTCACGTTGCACTTGTAGGGGTTTATAAGAATTCCCTTGAGAATTGCATCCATTCCAGCAAGGCTAAGTATTTCCTTCTTAAATGATATGTGACTATCACTTATCTTTACAAGCATAGTAAGTAAGAGAATAAATTACTAACAAACCTTCAAACTAATAAGAAGTCTTAAAAGGTCATGAAGTAGTCATATGACCCTTGTAACGTTACCACTCTCCAAATTTTACACCTTGTATATGATTTTAAGAGTCATCATTCCTTAATGCAAGGCTACCACATTGATTGTTATCCATTCCCAACAATTAACCATTTTTCAAACTTTGACGAAACTCATTTTCTTTAATTCGCTTACCCTCTTACCTTCACGAATTAACTTATCACTTGTTTGAAATAGCGTAATGCTTATAATCTCAAAACAATCTCATCCCCAAACTTATGTCGATTAACTTACGATGAAACTTTAACATACAAAAATGCGGGATGTAACATCTTATTTCCGAGCTTCTATCAATTTACTTATGGCGTACTTTCACGTACAAAAACATGGGGTGTAACATCATTCCCGCTTTTGGAACATTCGTCCTCAAATGTTGACTGATGCACTTATCATTTTCATAACCTATGTCTTCTGAATACTTTAGTACTCCTCTTGCTATCTAGGCAACTGTTCTGTGAATGAACCCCAGAGGCCAGGTATTCTCTCCTTTTAGTCCTCTTTCTCACACCCCGACTCGTGGTCGGAATCCTTCCAATCTTGTAACTGTTGCTACCTTTTATCATGCAGCCAGTACGACTATGACTTTGTAAGTGCACCTATGAGACTCTTCTCTCCTTTTTCCCCCAGCTTTTAACCAATCTCTAGGCCTCACTTGGTAAATGTATACAGAGCTTATAAGATGTCCCTCTAGGAAACTATAGGTATACTGGAGTTCTTCGCTCGGTACTTGTCAAACTTACGAATATTGTTATATTTTATTTCATATATCGGGTTATTCATTCGTATGACTTTACTGCATCTAGATAGGTCATACTATACCATAACTGTTACCTTGGTTTTATTTTTATCGAGGTCTGCTACCCAATTCTAGGTTACTCTCTCACTTCTTATCATAGATATATAAATCCAAGTCCTTCAATGCTTCCTTATTATTGTTCATCTAAAGGATAGAATCCCTATCTCCTCTCATATGCGGAACTTTATCCATCTATTGTCGATTTACCTTAATATTCATCTATAGTCTACCATTGATAACCTGGCCTCTTATGTAATACTGCCGCTAGGGCTCACATCTTATCGGGTAAATCTGGATTAATTAGACTGATCCACCTAGGGGCAATACTATACTTCCATAACCGTATTTCATAGCATCCCAATGTGATTCACTTACGTGGTATTTTAATCCCGTACAACTCTTGAAATCCTTTTTATCTTCTTCAAATCACTACTTAATCGAAGGACCAAAACGTCATCCTTTATTTGTCACAATTACACCCTCATTCTATTACTAGGGCAACATTCTATCTTTTCTAAATGCTACTAGTCATAGACTCCTTTGAGTTCATTTAGGCTATATTGAGCTTTTCTACAGCTTAGAGAAACCATCAGCTCTCTTATTTTCATAGGCTTAATCTTGAGGACTTATCCATTCTCATTACCTTCTCACTCACCCGTTCTTATCCTTACTCCTATCTTCTAGAACCTTGTCGCTTTACCATACAATAGCTTGCGACCTACACATATCTATTTATACTACTCGGAACCTTCTTTCAACTTGCTTGCACCATAGATTTCCTTGTGTTATTATGGAACATCAAGCGAGATATCACATCATCTCTAACTCTTTTCTACTCTCTTAACTAGACCTCTCAGTACCTAAAAACTATAGGCTGGAAGATATGGCACTAACGATGCTGCTCTCATTCCTGGATACTGAATCCCCGCACTCTTAGCCTTTTATCCGAAGTATGGACCATTCCCAATCTTCTGCATCTGAGTATCTCGTACGTTGTTCACTTTTACCTCACTTACCTTAAAATCTTGTATCACATCTTCTACACTTTCATGACCTCCTTTCCACATAGGTATAATTTATATTCACAACTTGAAGCTCTATTATAATACTTGTACATCTGGGGTGTACACAATCCGATGAGAGCTTCGTACTAACTTCTTATAATGTTGGTACTTCTTCTAATTGGCTTTCTTGTAGAGCCATTATAGAATATGGTTGTAAGAAATTACTTTTCCTGGTCTTCCCGCCCCTTGTTGTGTGCATACTTAGCTTACTTTAGTGCCCACACACATTAGAATTCCATACAACTCATATGATCTTGCATATCACTTCTGGTTTTACTCCCTGATCATTAGCCATGGTAGGTACCACTTTCTTATGGAGTGCATGCAATGTTGTTGTGAGACTGTTATTATAAGACAATTCCCTCTTTGGTTCACTGAGGTTAAGTTGAAGCCTTCTTCCTTACTTCCTCATCTAGTCTTTCATTGTAATACTCAGGGAGGACCCTCTGACCCTTGTAAAGCTATGAGCTTATTACATTGTATACTCGACTTACCTTTTGATGTCTTTCCTTGCCTATAATTATCCGTAGTTACTTACCTCCATGTCCTTGTGCTTGTAGGATTGCTTCTGAACTGATATTTTGGACTGTTTTCCCAGTGGCACTCTCTTTTATTTTCGTAACACTAATATGGTACCTTTAACTACCCCGACTCCTTGTCTGAATATTTCTCAACTATTACAATGTTATCACTGTGGGGTTGAATTCACTATATTTATCTTGCACGACCTGCTGATTTGTCTGCAACCTCTTGTCTAGCCATAGCTAGGCTCTTCCTGAATCAACTACTAACTATTCGTTGGCCCATTCTCGTATCAATATTATGCGTACTCTTTCTTGGTTTATCTCCTTTGTCTGAACTTACCTATTGCACTAGCTCTTTATTCATCCATAACATTCCGGGCAGGAACCCTTACTTCCTTTCCTTGGCATCGTGCTTGCATAATGTTTTGGAATTGTGGCATATCTGTAGGATGTGGATAAGATCAATCTCCTTCCTTTCTCATTTTTATCACATTCTTCCTTTACCATTCCATAGTTACTAGAACCACTTAATTCTGACTTAATGCCATATCATTCCATATTCCCCTCTTTAGGGGAGTACTAAGGTTTAGAGCTACGACGATCTACCTATAGATGTTTCACCTCTTCATCTTTAGCGTCTTTCACATTATCGATGACCCTTACTCGCCTTGCGGTAATCCTTCTATACCAAGAATAACAAAATTCCTTACTCGCAAGGGTGACGCTTAGTATAACTGGAACATACAGTCCCTTAAGCTTAACCATTACTTGCTTTGGGGAAGCGTCTTTCTAAATGACCATTTTCTAAATTTCTTATGAATCTTCTTCTGTTGTCTACTCTATTATCGCCAGAACAAAATCTAAAATTCTTATGATGATGACCATTATCAAATCACTCAATCCCTAATTCATGTTTAGTTTATCTTGTTCACAAATCCATATTGATTTCTATTACTTTGGGGTCTAACTTTTCCTTCTGGTAATCGCGTTGGAGTCACAAACTTATTTCTCGAAATGAGGATATGACTTTATGGCCTATACTCTTTTGTTGTTTCAAGGCCTGTTACCTCTCGTCTTTTCCTTCATTTTACTATAGACTCTGTAATATCGTCATCTTTTTTTTTGATCTCCCGTTGTCATCCACATACCACATTTTAATCATAATGCTTCTTTAACTCTCTTCTTATTTTCCTGCTATCATTTCTATCTATCACTTTATTCTAAAAACTTCAACAAGATATTCTTTTGCTTTTAGCTCCCCTTTGCTCCATCCACTGGCTCTTCGGATTGCCTAACATTCCCTCTCTACTAGGGATGGGCCACACTAAGATAATATTTATCCCTTCCAGGCTTCCGGTGCTTATCTTTGTAGTACTCATATCTAGTTATACTATTTTAGAGTGCACTATCTCGGTGTCTCACAAGAAGATCTATTAGCATATTTGCAATATCCTTCGGAAATATCAACTAACGCAAATAATCCATCCACTATTTTGGGTTACTCTAACCCCAGCCGGATCCTAATATCCCGTCTTGTCTTAAACCATATTTGCTAGCTCCCTTAGGGTATAACTGAGATCGGTGTGGCCAATTGTACATACCTCTGTTACTGTTGAAGGTAACTCAAAAGGCTTATATTTCTCTGCCTAAATTGTAAATACTGATAATCTTCATTAACTATGCGCCTTGTACCCTTCTTCATCTTGCTTCTTTTACTTGTTGAACTTGTATTTATCTTCTGAATCTCTCGTTTCCTTTCACCATAGGGGTGGATAGATATTCTTGCCATAAGGCTCCTTATCAAGAAGCTTATAATCACATGATCTACTGAAGACCTTACATTTACTCATCATAAGCATGATGCAAAAATCGAGTTCCTCTGGCTCAACTCTTCCACAACTATATCTCTTACCAGCCGTCTTTCTGGATGTAGACATCGTCATATTATGAATAAGATAGAGTTTTAGGAAATTGAGTTCTCACAACTGAGCTCTACCACATGATCTAGAGTAGGAAGAAAGTATGACAGTCCTAAATGCCCTGTAGCCTCCTGCTTATCAGTGTGGTGCACAACATACCCATAAAGAAGACTCTACTAGGCACGACTTGTAGACTCCCTATGATAGAATGCTCTAATACCACTTCTGTCACGACCCAAACCTATAGGCTGCAACGGGCACCCGATGCTTTACTCAACCGAGTACCAACATACATATCTTTCTTATCGTACTCTCATTGGCAAATGGGCTAAACATGCCGTCATGGGCTAACCAGAATAAACATAAGGGAATACTCAATATTGGGTTACCCAACCTGATATAGAAACTTAAACATGTGACATACATGCCTATAAGGCCAATATGATCCTTTATACACTCAAAACATAGGCCGACAAGGCCATACAAGTATCTGTATACACTATATCTACAAGCCTATAAGAGTACATAAATATGATAAAGGTCAGGATAGGCCCCGCTATACCAATCAATACATATACTAATCATACTGACTAAATAAGTAACTCCGGAGCAATAGAGCACACCAATACCTCCCGCTAAGCTAATAGCCTATTTAGAGGAGTCTCAACCTATCTATCAGGACCTACGAGCATAAAACACAGCGTCCCCAAGCAAAAGGGACGTCAGTACAAACAATGTGCCGAGTATGTAAGGAATAAAAATTAGTAAATATTAGACATCAAAGAAACATGGAGTAAAAGACTCGACATGTAAGTCTGAATAACTCTGTGAATCATTTGATATTTATAATTTCATGCATATGTATATAAATGTCATATAATGCATGGATATATGTGTTTATAACATCATCAAGCCTCCGAGGGTATCCCATCATATCATCTCGGCCACTGTGGGCAAATCATCCACGTATACCAGCTGATCAGGTGGTTGGTACGTATATAACGCCGTAACCTTTTCCCATATCCCATATACATATACATACATATATATGCGTATATAACGTCATCTGGTCATGGGTCAATGTGCATGTATAAATGAATGCAATGCATGAGAAGTACGTCAATAAAATCTTTCAGAACGTCATAAGACCATTATACCTCTGAGTAATATCATGAAATAAACTTTATCAACTTACGTATTTTTTGAGAACCATGAACAGATGATAGAATAAATGGACACGTGAGGAATCAAGAACATAGGCATCTCTAGTATTTCTATGAATAGAGTCGTTTATGGAAATTCTCATTTGGTAGTTTCGTTTATGTCGTCATGCCAAAAGGAAAGAAGGGATAGCCTTAACATACATGAACCAATTATCTTGACAATCCCTTTAACACACGTCAATTGTGATAAAACTCGTAATGGCGAGATTGAAGTAGGGGAAAATCCGCATGATATTCTTGAGAAAGGTTGCATCGTGCTCCCTTAGAATTTGAAGTTCAAGTTGCACTTGTAGGGGTTTATAAGAATTCCCTTGAGAATTCCATCTGTTCCAGCAAGCCTAATTATTTCCTTCTTTGATGATATGTGACCATCTCTTATCTTTACAAGCATAGTAAGCAAGAGAATAAATTACTAGCAAACCTTCAAACTAATAAGAAGTCTTAAAAGGTCATGAAATAGTCATATGACCCTTGCTAACGTTACCACTCTCCAAATTTGCCACCTTTGTATGTGACTTTAAGAGTCATCATTCCTTAATACAAGGCTGCCACGTTGATTGTTATCCATTCCCAACAATTAACCACCAATCATCTTAATTAAGTGTTAATCTCCTACTAAAATTAATAATTACTCGATTATCCATGTAATTAAGAATTATCTCAAATTACTTATAATATTACTCACTTTTAACACACCTTATGCATCTTACTATCATGGTCATGTGGTACCTTATATGGAAATAGTCCATGAATATAGGGTATTATAGCTTAGACCGTATTTTATCCCCCAAATTGCCAAACTTTGACGGAACTCATTTTCTTCGATTCGCTTACCCTCTCACCTTCACGAATTAAGTTATCACTTGTTTGAAATAGCGTAATGCTTATAATCTCGAAACAATCTCATCCCGAACTTATATCGACTAACTTACGACAAAACTTTAACATACGAAAATGCGGGATGTAACATCTTATTTCCGAGCTTCCATCAATTTACTTATGGCGTACGTTCACGTACGAAAACATGAGGTGTAACATCATTCCCCCTTTTGGAACATTCGTCCTCGAATGTTGACTGATGCACTTATCATTTTCATAACCTATGTCTTCCCAATACTTTAGTACTCCTCTTGCCATCTAGGCAACTGTTCTGTGAATGAATCCCAAAGGCCAGGGCATTCCCCCCTTTAGGCCTCTTTCTCACACCCCGACTCGTGGTCGGAATCCTTCCAATCTTGTAATTGTTGCTACCTTTTATCATGCATCCTGTACGACTATGACTTTGTAAGTGCGCCTATGCGACTCTTCTCTCCTTTTTTCCTCCAGCTTTTAACCAATCTCTAGGCCTCACTTCGTAAACGTATACAGAGCTTATAAGATGTCCCTTTGGGCATCTATAGGTATACTGAAGTTCTTCGCTCGGTACTTATCGAACTTACGAATATTGTTATATCTTATTTCATAGACCTGGTTATTCATCTGTATAACTTTATTGCATCTAGATAGGTCATACTATACCATAATTCTTACCTTGGTTTTATTATTATCGAGGTCTGCTACCCAATTTCAGGTTACTATCTTGCTTCTTATCATAGATATATAAATCCAAGTCCTTCAATGTTTCCTTATTATTGTTCATCTAAAGGATGGAATCCCTATCTCTTCTCATACGCGCAACTTTATCCATCTATTGTCGATTTACCTTAATGTTGATCCATAGTCTACCACTGATAACCTGACCTCTTATATAACACTACCGCTAAGGCTCACATCTTATCGGGGAAATCTGGATTAATTAGACTGATCCACCTAGGGGCGATACTATACTTCCATAAACGTATTTCATAGCATCCCAATGTGATTCACTTACGTGGTATTTTAATCCTGTACAACTCTTGAAATATTTTTTTCTTCTTCAAACTTAATCGAAGGCCCAAACGTGACAAATGCTTTATTTGTCACAATTACACCCTCATTCTATTACCAGGGCAACATTCCATCTCTTCTAAATGCTACTAGTCATAGACTCCTTTGAGTTCATTTAGGCTATACTGAGCTTTCTACCGCTTAGAGAAACCATCAGTTCTCTTATTTTCATGGGCTTAATCTTGAGGACTTATCCATTCTCATCACCTTCTCACTCGCACTATCTTATCCTTACTCCTGTCTTTTAGAACCTTGTCTCTTTACCATACAATAGCTTGCGACCTACACATATCTATCTATACTACTCACAACCTTCTTTCAACTTGCTTGCACCATAGATTTCCTTGTGTTATTATGGAACAACAAGCAAGACATCACATCGTCTCTAACTCTTTTCTACTCTCTTAACTGGACCTCTCAGTACCTAGAAACTATAGGGTGGAAGATATGCCACTAACGATGCTGCTCTAATTTCTGGATACTGAATCCCCGCACTCTTAGCCTTTTATCCGAATTATGGACCATTCCCAATCTTCTGCATCTGAGTATCTCGTACGTTGTTCACTTTTACCTCACTTACCTTAAAATCTCGTATCACATCTTCTATCTCTTTCATGACCTCTTTTCCACATAGGTATAATTTATATTCACAACTTGAAGCTCTATTATAATATTTGCACCTCTGGTGTATACACAATCCGATGAGAGCTTCGTATTGACTTCTTATAAGGCTGGTACTTCTTCTAACTGGCTTTCTTGTAGATCCATTATAGAATATGGTTGTTGTATTATCTCTCTTGCACCCCTGGTATTAAGAGTGATTCTAGCATGTTCTCAAGCATAAGTTCTATAATTTTATAGGTCCAATAATCAGACTCCTGATTTACTTCGTTGATGTAACTCTTTAGTTTCCTCTTCCTTCTAATCAACCTTTATGTAGGCTTAAGATATCTTCTGATATGTGGCTCATGGTATTAGTCATTACTTTAGCCTTACATGGACGCTATGGAATATCCATGATACAATCTTCTAACAATCCAATCCTTTGTCTATGACCTAGGCTCAATTCTTTCTTTTAACTTATATCGGAATCTTCTACGACTGTATGATTGCCAATATGTATGTTGCATGGATAATACTCTGAACTCTTAAGTGCATTCATAACGTAACTAACTCTAGATCATTAATTGAATAATTCTTTTTGTTCCTTCTCAGCCTTCTTTAAATGTAAGCAATTACATTTCCTGGTCTTCCTGCCCCTTGTTGCGTGAATACTTAGCTTACTTTAGTGCCCAGACACATTGGAATTCCATACAACTCATATGATCTTGCATATCACTTTTGATTTTACTCCCTGTTCATTAGCCACGGTAGGTCCCACTTTCTTATGGAGTGCATGCAAGGTTGTTGTGAGACTTATATTATAAGACCATTCCCTCTTTGGTTAACTGAGCTTAAGTTGAAGCCTTATTCCTTACTTCCTCAGCTAGTCTTTCATTGTAGTACTTAGGGAGGACCCTCTGACCCTTGTAAAGCTATGAGCTTATTACATTGTATACTTGACGGACATTTTGATGTCCTTCCTTGCCTATATTTATCCGTAGTTACTTACCTCCATGCCCTTCTGCTTGTAGGGTTGCTTCTGAACTGATATTTTGGATTGTCTTCCCAGTGACACTCTCTTTTATTTCCGTAACACTCATATGGTACCTTTAACTACCCCGACTCCTTATCTGAATATTTCTCAAGTATTACAATGTCATCACTACGGGGCTGAATTCACTATATTAGGTTTTCCTATATTTATCTTGCACGACCTGCTGATTTGTCTGCAACCTCTTGTCTAGCCATAGCTAGGCTCTTCCTGAACCAACTACTAACTATTCGTTGGCCCATTCTCGTATCAATATTCTGCGTACTCTTTCTTGGGTTACTTCCTTTGTCTTAACTTACATATTGCACTGGCTCTTTATTCATCCATAATATTCCGGGCAGGAACCCTTACTTCCTTTCCTTGGCATCGTGCTTGCATAATGTTCTAGAATTGTGGCATATCTGTAGGATGTGGATAAGAGCAATCTCCTTCCTTTCTCATTTTTATCGCATTCTTCCTTTACCATTTCATAGTTACTAGAACCACTTAATTCTGACTTAATGCCACATCATTCCATATCCCCCATTTAGGGGACTACTAAGGTTTAGAGCTACGAAGATCTACCTATAGATGTTTCACCTCTTCATCTTTAGCGTCTTTCACATCATCGGTGACCCTTACTTGCCTTGTGGTAATCCTTCTGTACCAAGAATAACAAAATTCCTTACTCACGAGGGTGACACTTAGTATAACTGGAACGTATAGTCCCTTAAGCTTAACCATTGCTTGCTTTAGGGAAGCGTCTTCCTGAAGGACCATTCTCTGAATTTCTCATGAATCTTCTTCTGTTGTCTACTCTATTATCGCTAGAACAAAATCTAAAATTCTCATTATGTCGACCATTATCAAATCACTCAATTCCTAATTCATGTTTAGTTTATCTTGTTAACCAATCCATATTGATTTCTATTACTCTAGGGTCTAACTTTTCCTTCTGGTAATCGCGTTGGAGTCACAAACTTATTTCTTGAAATGAGGATATGACTTTATGGCCTATACTCTTTTATTGTCTCAAGGCCTGTCACCTCTCATCTTTTCTTTCATTTGACTATAGACTCTGTAATACCCTCATCTTTTTTTATCTACCGTTATCATCCATGTACCATATTTTACTCATAATGCTTCATTAACTCTCTTCTTATTTTCCTGCTAACATTTCTTTCTCTCACTTTATTCTGAAAACTTCAACAAGATATTCTTTTGCTTTTAGCTTCCCTTTGCTCTATCCACTGGCTCTTCGGATTGCCTAACATCCTCTCTCTACTAGGGATGGGCCACACTAAGATAATATTTATCCCTTCCAGTGCTCTTCTTTCTAGTACTCATATCTAGCTGTACTATGTTAGAGTACACCATCTGGGTGTCTCATAAGAAGATCTATTAGCACATTTGCAATATCCTTCAGAAATGTCAACTAACGCAAACAATCCATCCACCATTTTTGGTTACTCTAACCCCAGCCGGATCCTGATATCCCATCCTGACTTAAACCATATTTGCTAGCTCCCATAGGGCATAACTAAGATCAGTGTGGCCAATTGTACATACCTCTGTTACTGTTGAAGGTAATTCAAAAGGCTTATATTTCTCTGCCTGAATTGTAAATACTGATAATCTTCATTAACTGGGCACCTCGTACCCTTCTTCATCTTGCTTCTTTTACTTGTTGAACTTGTATCTATCTTCTGAATCTCTCATTGCCTTTCACCATAGGGGTGGATAGATATTCTTGCCTTAAGTCTCCTTATCAAGAAGGTTATAATCACATGATCTACTGAAGACCTTACATTTACTTATCATAAGCATGATGAAAAAATCGAGTTCCTCTGACTCTACTCTTCCACAGCTATATCTCTTACCAACCGTCTTTCTGGATGTAGACATCATCATATTATGAATAAAATAGAGTTTTAGGAAATTGAGTTCTTACAACTGAGCTCTACCACACGATCTAGAGTAGGAAGAAAGAGTGACAATCCTAAATGCCATGTAGCCTCCTGCTTGTCAGTATGGTGCATAACACACCCATAAACAAGACTCTACTAGACACGGCTTGTAGACTCCCTAGGACAGAACTGCTCTAATACCACTTCTGTCATGACCCAAACCTATGGGCTTCAACGGGCACCCGGTGCCTTACTTAACCGAGTACCAACATACATATCTTTCTTATCGTACTCTTATTGGCAAATAGGCCAAACGGGCTGTCATGGGCTAACGAGAATAAACATAAGGGAATACTTAATATAGGGTGACCCAACCTGATATAGAAACTTATACATGTGACATACAGGCCTACAAAGCCAAGGTGATCCTTTATACACTCAAAACATAGGCCGACAAGGCCTTACAAGTATCTGTATACACGACATCTGTCTACAAATCTCTAAGAATATCATAAAGGTTGGGATAGGCCCCGTTGTACCAATCAATACATGTACTAATCATACTGACCAAATAAGCAACTCCGGAGAAATAGAGCGCACTAGCACCTTTCGTTGAGCTGATAGCCTATTTGGAGGACTCTCAACTTGTCTATCAGGACCTGCAGGCATGAAACACAGCGTCCACAGGCAAAGGGATGCCAGTATAAATAATGTACTGAGTATGTAAGGAATGAAAATCAGTAAATATTTGACATGCGAGAAACATGGAGTAAAAGACTCGACATGTAATTCTGAATAACTTTATGAATCATTTGATATTTATAATGTCATGCATATGCATATAAATGTCATATCATGCATGGGTATATGCGTTCATAGCATCATCAAGCCTCTGAGGGCATCCCATCATATCTTCTCGGCCACTATGGGAAATCATCCACGTATAATAGCTGATCAGGTGGTAGTGCGTATATAATGCCGTAACCTTTTCCCATATCCTATATCCATATACATACATATATATGTGTATATAACGTCATCTGGTCATGCGTCAATGTGCATGTATAAATGAATGCAATGCATGAGAAGTACGTTAATAAAATCTTTCGGAACGTCATAAGACCATTATGCCTCTGATTAATATCATGAAATAAACTTTATCACCTTACGTATTTTTTGAAACCCATGAACAGATGATAGAATAAATGGACACATGGGGAATCAAGAACATAGGCATCTATAGTATTTCTGTGAATATAGTCGTCTATAGAAATTATGAATTTGCTCGTTTCATTTGTGTCGTATAGATTATGCCAAAAAGAAAGAAGGGATAGCCTTAACATACCTGAGCCGGTTCTCTTGACAATCCCTCCAACAAACTTCAATTGCGATAAAACTCGTAATGGCGAGATCGAAGTAGGGGAAAATCCGCATGATATTCTTGAGAAAGGTGCCATCGTGCTCCCTTAGAATTTGGAATTCACGTTGCACTTGCAGGGATTTATAAGAATTCCCTTGAGAATTACATCCATTCCAGCAAGCCTAAGTATTTCCTTCTTAAATGATATATGACCATCTCTTATCTTTACAAGCATAGTAAGCAAGAGAATTGTTGGCCAAGTAAAGGTGAAGTTTTGAAGACTGACAAAAGAACTCAGACGTGGACCAGGTCCATCTTGTGAAGCACAGTCATGATCAACCCAAACATGTGAGATGCACGTTAAGGAGATAAATCTAACTTATCAGAAGTAATGCACATAAGTAGAAGTTAAACGTAAATTGAGAGCAAAAGCGCAAGGTGATTTTGCAAGCAATTTATGTATGATTCAAGCGTGCAATCCTGAAGCTACTTGAACAAAATAGAAGAACCAGTTCCAAGTGTCTATCTTTTATTCTAGTTCAATTGTAGTAGGTGATTTTACATTGTACCTTTCAGCTTTTATAGAAGTAATTGTATTAGGTACCTAGAGTATTCAAGTTAGAGTTAACTTGAAGTTGTCGCAACAGTTGAGGCTGTGTGCCACAACGGGATTAGAGTTTTAATCCTAGGTTTACAAAAGAGTTTTTGTAAATGCAGTTTTTGGCTAAGTGATTTTAGTGGAAGTTAGGGAAAATCCTACTGAGTAGTAGGTCATGGTTTTTTCACCTTTTGAGGCATGTGTTTTCCACGTAAAAACCTCTGTGTTCTTTATTTTCTTTACTTATTATTTCGCAAACAGTAGTAGTTGGAACATATAGAATAACCAGATCCTTCTATAATCTAGTTAAGCGAAAATTGGGTACCACACAAATCACCCCTCCTCTTATGTGGTATTGAAGTATAAAATATCAATTGGTATCAGAGCAAGTTATCCTTGAAGAGGCTAACACCTTAGGAACAGATCAAGATGAGTGCACCACCTGAAAACTGGGAAGGGCAATCCACTGCTAGGCCCCCACTCTTTAATGGTCAATACTATTCTTAGTGGAAGAACGTGATGAGAGACCACATCATGGGAAAAGGACTATGAACTCTGGGACATAGTCACAGATGGTCCCCTGGCTACTACAAAGAAGAATGCTGAAGGAGTGGACGTGCCAAAGACAAGAGCTGACTGCACTGTTGGAGATTTGAAGAAATGGGAAAAGAATGCCAAGGCCAAGAAATGGCTTATGTGTGGACTAGGTCCAGACGAGTACAACATGATTCAAAGTTGTACCACTGTTAAGGAGATATGGGACACTTTACAAGTGGCTCATGAAGGAACTCTTCAAGTAAATAGAATAAGAGGAACACTGTTATAGTCTCAATATGAGAATTTCACTATGAAGGAAGGAGAAACTATCCAGGAGATGTACACAAGGTTCACAACACTAACAAATGAACTTAAATCTCTTGGGAGAATTATCCTTGAAGAAGACAAGGTTGAGAAAATCTTGACAAGGGTCTTGCCAGTAACTTGGGAAAGCAAAATCACTACTATTTAGAAATCAAAGAACATTGCTACTCTCAAGTTGGATGAACTGATTGGAAATCTCACTGCCTATGAACTGAGAAGGAAAACCATGAAAATGGATGCACCCAAGAAGGAAAGGAGTCTGGCTCTTAGAATAGCTGAAAGTGCAGATCTAGAGGATGATGAAATGGCCATGATCACAAGGGATTTCAAAAAGTACCTGACGAGAGGAAAGGGTTCTTTAAGAGGTACAACCTTTAACAAACCAAGGGCTCCTGAGAAATAGACCAACGAGGGCTGCTACAAATGTGGCAAGACTGACCACATGATCAAGAATTATCCTCAATGGGAAATTGAATGGAAGAAGAAAAGGGCTGAACGAAGGAACAGGAAGAAGGAACAGGTTCAACCCAAAAGGAACAAAAGATCAACAAAGGCTATGGTTGTTGCTTGGGGAGAAACATCAGATGAGGATTCAGAAGATGAAATTGGAGATGAACAAGCACTTATAGCCATTGGAGAATCAGATGATGAACAAGAGGTAAGTGTGATTCATCTCAAAGACAAGATTAAATTTTTGTCTAAAGAAAGGTTATCTGAAATATTGCTAGACTTCATCGATGAATATGAGGTAATAAACAATGAGAAGGAACATCTGTCTAGGGAGTGTGTGATCTTAAAAGCCAAGTGCAAAAATCTATAATCTAGGGCTAATGAAAGTGACAGTAAAAATGCTGAGTTGAAGAACCTGGTTCTTGAACTTGACACTAGTGTCTTAGAACTTAGGTCTGAAAATTTAAAACTGAAATTAGGAACAGGTAAGAAGAAAGCTGATCACACACATCTCACCTTAGAAGAAAATCTAGGAAAGATGAAGGATGAGTTGTACAAGAAAGATGAGCAGATAAGAGTCTTAAAAGAAGACCTAGGGAAGGTAAAGCATGAACTAGACAGAACTTGCAAATGGAATAAGGCTTCTAATGCAATCCTAGCTACAAAAACACCACAGTAGCAATAAGAAAGGACTTGGATATGGGACCCAAGCACCTAAGTGGGACCCCAAAAGCAAGTACATCACTCTTCCTGAAAAAAAAATCTGCACACACTGCGACAAGACTGGTCATTACAAAAATGAATGTAATACAAAAGAAAAGGCCAGTCAAAAGAACTAAACCTTTGTTCAAGAGAAAAATAGGCTGCCTGGGTGGGCCAAAAGAAATTTAATTTACCAATTTGCATATAGAAAGGGACCCAAACTAGTTTGGGTTCCTAAGACTAACCTCTGATTTCTTTTTGCAGGTCCAAGTGAAGGGAAGTAGCCAAATATGGTACATGGATAGTGGCTGCTCAAAACATATGACTGGAAGCAAGAACTAGTTCCTTTCACTTGAGTACTTAAAAGGAGGTAATGTCTCATTTGGAAATGGGAAGAAAGGTGAGATCATTGGGGTTGAAAAGGTAGGTAAGATAGACTCACATTCCATTGAGAATGTCTACTTGATAGATGGTTTGAAATATAGTCTAATCAGTGTATCACAACTATGTGATAGAGGTAACTTTGTAGCATTTTCCTCTACCAAATGCTTTGTGATTAATCTTACCACTGACAAGATTATTTTGCAGGGAAAAAGAGTTAACAATATTTACATTGTAGATTTGTCCACTCTTTCAGAAAATGAACTCACTTGCTTGAGTGTGTTGGGCAATGATCCCCTCCCGTGGCACAAAAGACTTGGTTATGCAAGTCTGAATCAACTCAACAAATTAGTCTCCAAGGACTTGGTGATAGGGTTACCTAACATCAAGTTCAAGGAAGACAAAGTTTGTGAGGCCTGTGCAAGGGGAAATCAGGTAAGATCATCCTTTAAAAGCAAGAAAATGGTAATTACAACCAGGACGATGGAACTGGTTCATACGGATCTTTGTGGTCCAATGAGAACATTGAGCAGAGGTGGAAAGAAATATGTGATGGTGCTTATTGATGATTATTCTAGGTTTACCTGGGTACTATTTTTAACATCTAAGGATGAAGCAGTTGACATGTTTACTGTCTTTGTTAGAAAAACTTAGAAACAACTAGGAAATCAACTTGCATCAATCAGGTCTGATCATAGAACTGAATTTGAAAATGCTAAGTTTGCTGAATTTTGTGATGAGCTTGTTATAGATCATAATTTTTCTGCCCTAGGACTCCTTAACAAAATGGAGTAGTTGAAAGAAAGAATAGGACTCTTGAAGATATGGCTAGGACTATGTTTCTTTCTAGTAAACTTCCCCATAGCTTCTGGGCAGAGGCTGTAAATACTGCGTGTTACATCATTAATAGATGCATGACTAGACCTCTTGTAGAGAAGACTCCCTATGTGTTACTTAAAGGGACAAAATCAAATATATCCCATCTTAGGGCATTTGGATGCAAGTGCTTTGTGCACAATAATGGAAAGGACTCCCTAGGTAAGTTAGATCCCAGAAGTGATGAGGGAGTATTCTTGGGATATTCTTCACATAAAAAGCTTATAAAGTGTTCAATAAAAGAACTTTGTGTGTATAAGAAAATGTACATGTAGTTTTTCATGAAACTAACATTCTTTCTAAGAGATAGGAACATGAAGATGAAGCTATTGGGCTGGTAAAAGAATTGAGTGAAGTCTCAGCTCAAGCTAAAGTTGCACCAAAAGAAGGAACAGGTGACAGAACAGGTTCTTCCATCCAGGCAACTCGATAGGGCGAACTGAACAAAGAGGAATTATAACCAATCCCCTAAAGGAACCTGTTCATGACCCTATTCCTCAGCAACAAAACATGGAAGAAACATCAAGTAGAAATCAGTTGGTTGTGAAACCTCACAAGTATCAAAGTTCTCATCTCATTGAGAACATAATCATTGATCCAACCTCTGGAGTTAAAACTAGATCACAATTAAAGAATCTGTGTACTTTTGATGCTTTTCTATCTCTTATTGAACCTAAAAATGTTGCTGAGGCATTGCAGGATGCAGATTGGGTAAATGCAATGCAAGATAAACTCAATCAGTTTGAGAGAAGTCAAGTTTGGCATCTAGTTCCAAGACCCAAGGACAAATCAGTAATTGGCACTAAATGGGTGTTCAGAAACAAGCTTGATAAAGATGGAATAGTTACAAGGAACAAGGCAAGATTGGTGGTCCAAGGTTATAGCCAAGAGGAGAGTATAGATTATGATGAGACCTTTGCTCCAGTTGCAAGACTGGAGGCAATAACACTCCTCATAGCCTTTGCAACACACATGGAATTCACTCTTCATTAGATAGATGTCAAAAGTGCCTTCCTGAATGGCTACCTAAAAGAAGAAGTGTTTGGCAAACAACATCCAGGGTTTGAGAGCAAGGAGTGTTCGGAACATGTGTACAAATTAGACAAGGCTCTCTATGGACTCAAGCAGGCTCCTAGAGCATGGTATGAACAACTGTCCAAATTCCTGCTTGAACATGGCTACAAAAGAGGTAAAATTGACAGTACTCTATTCCTGAGGGAAAAAGGTAAGGATATTTTTGTGGTACAAATATATGTTGATGACATAATTTTTGGGGCAACCACTGACAAACTAAGTAAGGATTTTGCCAAATTAATGGGGAGTGAGTTTGAAATGAGTATGATGGGTGAGCTTAACTTTTTCTTAGGCTTGCAGATCAAACAAAACCCAAATGGAACCATGATCCATCAGCAGAAATATGCAAAAAAATTGATTAAAAAGTTTAAAATGGATGAATCAAAGGAAATAGACACACCCATTGCAACAACTACTAAATTAGACATAGAAGAACCTGGTTCATCTGTTGATCAAAAGTTGTATAGGGTTATGATTGGTTTACTTTTGTATCTTACTGCTAGCAGACCTGACATAGTTTTCAGTGTAGGGCTTTGTGCACGTTTTCAGGAAAATCCTAAGGAATCTTGACTGCTGTCAAGAGGATACTGAGATATTTGAAAGGCATTATTGATCTTTGTCTTTGGTACCCTAAAATTAGTAATTTCAATCTGGTAGGGTATGCTGATGCTGACTATGCAGGTTTCCTTGTGGATAGGAAGAGCACCTCAGGTATGGCTCATTTTCTTGATTCATGTCTTGTATCATGGCCCACTAAAAAGCAGAATCCAGTGGCCTTATCCACTGCTGAGGCTGAATATGTTGTTGCTGCCTCTTGTTGTGCTCAATTGCTGTGGATCAAACATCGGCTGATAGATTTTGGCATTGAAGTTGGTTGCATTCCTATATTCTGTGATAACACTAGTGCTATAAGTATGACAAAGAACTCTGTTCATCATAAGAGGACTAAGTACATAGATGTTAGACATCACTTCTTAAGAGATAACTATGAGAAAGGATTGACTACCATAGAATTTTGTGCTACTGATAAACAAATTGTTGACATCTTTAGTAAAACATTAAGTAGAGAAAACTTTGAAAGGAACAGATTGGAATTAGGGATGATTAAGATCACCTAATGAGACCAGCTTAGAATGCACAATAAAAAAAATGAAAAAACAATTAAAATTTTTGGCTAGGAAATCTGAACTTGTGTAAATATCTACATTAATTTTTAATCAACTTCATACTGTAAATAGTATACTCCTGTGACATGTGTTAATATGACTCACTGATCTCTTACAAAATTTTCTCTATTGTGGTAAATTGAGGCATGGTCAAGAGAATTCTAAATGAAGAACCTGGTTCATTAGTATTGTTTCATCTGAATGCCAAGACATGTTTTCTATACTCTACACAATTAAAAATATAAATATTTAAATCATGAGCAGAGTCCTACAATTGTTCAACTCCTTAGAAAATCCTATTCGTTTGTTTTTGAACCAGTTCTGTCCTCATTAGAATTCTAACCACAAAAATTGCCTAAAATCTAGGGAAGCCTAACCGCTCATTCAACTTGCAATTTCAGGTTGATTAGACCTCTAATTGATCGCTAAAGCTACCGTTATCCATTAAATGAGTCTTTCCCTTTAAATACTCATTATTACTTCCTGCCACCCTCATAATTCAAAACCATCAAAAACCTTCTTCACTCTCAATTACTTCCTTCTCCAAAGGTTTAACTCATCAATTCTCTCAAGAAATCAGCTATAATGACAAACCCACAAGACAATCCTGGAACTCCTCCACAGCCCACTCCCTCTGATTCATCTACCCCTCCTCCACCTAGCACGACTCCCCAACCCAGGCTAACGAGAATAAAAATTCTTGCTCGCAAAACGGTGGTATCTGGTGCTCTCTCCAAGAAATTGAATGAGAAATTAAAGGCAAGTCAGGCTCAAGATTCTGACTCTGATTCTAAGTCGTACAAATCTGCTAGTGAGGGGGAAAGACCTGGGTCTTCTGACTCTGAGAAGTCTCAAAAATCCCCTTCTAAGGTAAGTTCTTCTTTGACTGAAAATTTAGAAAATAGGTTTGTTTTGGTTGGGCCTATCAGGGATGTGGAATTACCTGAATTAAGAAGGAGTGAATGTAAAAAGAAATTTGAAAAAGAAAAGGAGAGAGAGGGCGAATGTGGTGATGTGAGGGGAAAAGGGAAAGGAGTGACTGATTACTCACCCACTGCTGTATTGCCTGTACCTTCTATTTGTGGGGTTGCACAGGAAACTGTTGAATAAAGTGATAAGAAGTCAAGGGGAAGGGGTTCTAGTAAAGCTACTGAAGGGTTAGTTAATCTAAGTTCATAAGGAGATGAACCTGGTTCATCAACTGAAGAGACCCTAGCAAATCTTTTGAAAAAGGTAGGTGCAAGTTACGATCCAAAGAAAAGGAGAACTCCCACACCAAAAGGCCCTAGTGCTCCTCAACCTTCCAAGAAAAGAAAGGCTTCCTCCCCAACAACTACTGAAACTTCTTTGCCAAAAGGAAGAGCCACAAGAAGCAGGGTGAAACAGAGTGAGAATGATCTACAAACGGGTTTTGGCTGAAAGTAAGAAGAAAATGATAGATAAAGGAAAGGGTAAGGTTGCAGAGTCCTCAGAAGCTGTTGAGGAGATGGAACAGGTCCATCAGGAGAAAGTTACAACAGTGGAGGTTCAGACCCCCAAGCCCAAAAAGACCAAGACTTCTTCCAAGAAGTCTTCCTCTGTGTCTGAGGCTCCTAAACCTTCATTGGCCAAGAGGACCAGGTCTGCAGTAAAAAAGCAAACAAGTTAGAGTTTCTGAAGATGAGGAATGGAGTGGTGATGGAGAAAGTGAGTCTGATGGTGAACAAGACAAGTTGGCCATGTTTGGCAAAAGAAAATTTTTGGAGGGAAGATTGCTGAAAGATTTGGTGGAACCAGGGATGGTTCATTTGGTTGACACACTAGCTGCTTAGGGCTGGAAGGACATGGTCCTTCAGATGGATGGGAGATTTGCCAGAAATGAAATCATTGAATTCATGGCAAATGCTGAAGTCAAAGATGGCAGAGTTACAAGCAAAGTTAAAGGAGTTCAAGTGACATTTGATGCAGAGAAACTGGGAGAGATTCTAGACATCCCTGCTGAGGGATATGATGATTACACCGGACAGAGATGGCCAAGTCTGGATTCCCTTCCATCTTCCCTTACAATCACTAGGAGATTTTGTGATGTTGCAGAGGTGAATGAGGCCAAGTTTGTGCACAAGAGTGAAATGAAGCCACAACACAAAATCATTTTTGAATTTGTCAACAAGTGCCTACTACCCAGGCAGGAGAGAAGGCATATTGCAAATTATATGGACTTAGTTCTGATGGAGTGCCTTGAAAGTGGAAGGCAAATTAATTGGCATGCATTCATCATCAAGCTACTGGACATGGTTATCAATGGCTCCAAGGCTCATGTTACCCCCTATGGCTTTATTCTGACTACAGTTCTGGATAGGTGCAATGTGCCACTAAAGAAATGGGAAATGGCTACAAGCAAGGATTACTTTGGTATTAATACTCTGCTTGCTTATAACTATTTAGTTAATGCAATCCCAAATGAACCTGGTTCATCCAAGAAGATACCTATCAATAGTAAACTCAGGGCTCTTGTTCAGGAAAGTGAAGCCAAGGATGCAGAGATAGCTAGGCTAAAGGCTCGTTTGGCAGAGGTTGAATCTAAGAGGGATACTCTCATAATTGAGCTTACCAAGGAAAAGGAGAAGAATGATAGGATTCTTCACAATATGCTGAATCTTCTCCAAGCCCAAAACCAACCCTCTAGCTCTTCCAAGCCTTAGGAATTCTAGCCTCTATCTCCTGAACTTGTCTAGTACCTTCAGTGACTCGGATTAGAGATTTTTCTTTCTTTTTGCTTATGTTTTGAATATTTTTGCTTTCTGGTTGTGGATTGTGGTAGCAACATATCTTCTATCAATGATATCTACTATTTTTGCTCTTGTTAAATGTTAATATTTCCTTGATAGTTTAAATATGTTTGCTTGATTACTGATGATTAATCCATGATTGCAGTTGCCCCGGTGGCCATGAGTACTTATTAAAATCTGGGACTCACACTTTGTATGCAACTTTTCGATGATGCCAAAAGGGGGAAGAGATATTATGCTTTACATATTCTGAATAAGTGATATTTATAACCTAATTAACCTGGTCCTTAATGATAAGTGAATTTTCTAAACTTTGTATTAATGGTTAAGCTGAGTTCTTACATGATCCAAGTAAGTAAAAAACACAGAGTTTGTCATCATTAAAAAGGGAGAATTTGTTGGCCAAGTAAAGGTGAAGTTTTGAAGACTGACAAAAGAACTCAAACATGGACCAGGTCCATCTTGTGAAGCACAGTCATGATCAACCCAAACATGTGAGATGCACGTAAAGGAGATAAATCTAACTTATCAGAAGTAATGCATATAAGCAGAAGTTAAACGTAAATTGAGAGTAAAAGAGCAAGGCGATTTTGCAAGCAATTTATGTGTGATTCAAGCGTCCAATCCTGAAGCTACTTGAACAAGATAGAAGAACCAGTTCCAAGTGTCTATCTTTTATTCTACTTCAATTGTAGTAGGTGATTTTACATTGTACCTTTCAGCTTTTGTAGAAGCAATTGTATTAGGTACCTAGAGTGTTCAAGTTAGAGTTAACTTGAAGTTGTCGCAACAGTTGAGGTTGTGTGCCACAACGGGATTAGAGTTAATCCTAGGTTTACAAAAGAGTTTTTGTAAATGCAATTTTTGGCTTAGTGATTTTAGTGGAAGTTTGGGAAAATCCTACTGAGTAGTAGGTCGTGATTTTTTTACCTTTTGAGACAGGTGTTTTTTACGTAAAAATCTTTGTGTTCTTTATTTTCTTTACTTATTATTCCGCAAAGAGTAGTAGTTTGAACACATAGAAGAACCAGGTCCTTCTATAATCTAGTTAAGCGAAAATTGGGTACCATACAGATCACTGTGACTATCACTTATCTTTACAAGCATAGTAAGTAAGAGAATAAATTACTAACAAACCTTCAAACTAATAAGAAGTCTTAAAAGGTCATGAAGTAGTCATATGACCCTTGTAACGTTACCACTCTCCAAATGTGCCACCTTGTATGTGACTTTAAGAGTCATCATTCCTTAATGCAAAGCTGCTATGTTGATTGTTATCCATTCCCAACAAGTAACCACCAATCATCCTAATTAAGTGTTAATCTCCCACTAAAATTAATAATTACCCGATTATCCACGTAATTAAGAATTATCTCAAATTACTTATAATACTACTCACTTTTAACACACCTTATATATCTTACTATTATGGTCATGTGGTACCTTGTATGACACTAGTCCATGAATATAGGTATTATAGCTTGGACCGTATTTTATCCTCCAAATTGCCAAACTTCGACGAAACTCATTTTCTTCGATTCGCTTACCCTCTCACCTTCACGAATTAACTTATCACTTGTTTGAAATAGCATAAATGCTTATAATGTCAAAACAATCTCATCCTCGAACTTATATCGATTTACTTACGACGAAACTTTAACATACAAAAATGCAGGATGTAACATCTTACTTCTGAGCTTCGATCAATTTACTTATGGCGTGCTTTCACGTACAAAAACATGGGGTGTAACATCAACATCGTAAACCAATGAGAACAGAATGTCCCCAGTACTGGACTTCGAGGTCGTATGATATGCCCATAGGACTTCGGGTAGGATTTATTTCCATTTCCCTTTAGCGTCGGTCATCCTCTTTTTAAGGTTCTGTAGTATGGTTTTGTTGGTCGGTTCGGCCTATCCATTCCCACTAGGGTGGTAGGGTGTTAATAGGATCCTTTTGATCTTGTGGTCTTCGAAAAATTTGGTTACTTTGCTACCGATGAACTACTTTCTGTTGTCGTGCATGATCTCGGTCGGCATTGCGAACCGACATATGATGTGGTCCCAAATGAAATCGATGACCTCTTTCTTGACCTTCTCGTATGCCTGGGCTTCTTCCCACTTAGAAAAATAGTCAGTCATAAACAAAATAAATTGGGCCTTACCGGGCGCCTATGTAAGGGGACCGACAATGTCCATTCTCCACTTCATGAATGGCCATGGCGACAAAACCGAATGCAGCAGCTCTCTGGGTTGGTGAATCATCGGAGCATGTTGTTGGCACCCATCCCATTTTTGTACGAACTTCTTCGTGTCTTTTTCGATATCGACCTAGTAATAGCCTACTCTAATCACCTTTCGAACCAATGATTCCACCTGAATGATTTCCAAAAGTGCCTCATGAATTTCCCTTAGAACATACTCGGTATCTCCTAGTCACATATTGCTAGTAGGCCATCGAACATTCTTCTGGACAAGGTTCCATCTTCGGATAAGCTAAATCGGGTTGCCTTTGTATGCAGGGCCCTCGACTCTTTTGGATCTGAGGTTAATTGGCCCAAGAGTTAGAGCTTATGCATAACGTTCCTCAACGGGTAAGTAGTTACGACACATATGGGGTGACACTTCACAGTTTTAGCTTCCTAAAGACGCTTAGCAAAGCGAGCACCAGTTTTTCCAGGTGGGGGTACCTAGTTTCGGCCTCACCTAAGGTAATAATAACATAGTAAATTGGAAATTGCGTACCTTGATCTTCCCGAACTAGGACTCCTTTTACCGCTATCTCCGAGACTGCCAAGTACAAGTACAATTGTTTGTCTATCTTTGGTGTGTGAAGTAGCGGCGGGCTCGATAAGTATCTCTTGAGTTCCTCCAAAGCTCGTTGGCATTCCGGGGTCCACAAAAAGTTATTCTTCTTCTTCAATAGTGTGAAGAATCGGTGGCTCGTGTCGGACGACCTTGAAATAAATCGCCCCACGGCGGCTATGCGCCCGGTTAACCTCTGTACGACCTTTATGTTGTCCACGACCGTGATATCTTCGATGACTTTAATCTTATCAGGATTGATCTCGATTCCCTGATTGGATACCCGACCCAACTCCAAACGCACAGTTCAGCTTCATATTGTACTGCTTCATATGTTGAAGGTTTCCTGCAAATGTTTTAAGTGGTCCTCTGCTCCCATGGATTTAACTAACATGTCGTCAATGTAAACTTCCATCATTTTTCCTATTTATTCCTTGAACATCCGATTTACTAGGCGTTGGTATGTGGCAACGACATTTTTTAATCCAAAATGCATTACGTTATAACAGTATGTGCCGTATTTAGTGATGAAGGAAGTTTTTTCCTGATCACCCGGGTCCATCCGTATTTGGTTGTACCTGGAATAGGCATCGAGAAAATTGAGGATCTCGTGGTTGGATGTGGCATCAATCATACGGTCGATGTTGGGCAAAGAAAAAAGGTCTTTAGGACATGCCTTATTCAAATCTTTGTAGTCTACACACATCCTTAGTTTGTTCCCCTTTTTTAGGGATTACCACTATGTTTGTTAACTAATCTGGGTATTTAACCTCCCAGGTGGACCCTATTTTAAGGAGTTTAGATCTTCTTTGATGAAAGCATGCTTGACCTCGGACTGGAGTCTCTTTTTCTGCTTGACCGGATGAAATTTTAGGTCCAGGCTTAGCTTGTGAGTGGTTATATCCAATGGGATCCCTGTTATATCGAGATGGGACCAAGCGAAACAATCTATGTTAGATATAAAAAATTGAATGAGTTTTTTCTAAGCTTGGGAGTTAACCTCGTGCCCATGCATACCTTCTGATCGGGTAGGTGCTCGATCAATATGACTTGTTCCAGCTCTTCGACCGTTGATTTAGTAGCGTCGGAGTCTTCCGGGACTATAAAATATCGGGGGAGCCCGTAATCATCATCTTCGTCAGTCCCCTGCTTATCTGGATGGGTCATGGCCGATATCGGTGGTTGTTATTTGACCTCTTGCTTTGCCCCCGAATTTGGTTCCTCCTACGTTACGAGTGTTGATATCAGAATCACTTCATCGATTGCAAACATCTCTTTTGTGGCCGGTTGTTCTCCGTAGATTGTCTTAATCCCTCCTGGTGTTGGGAATTTTAACACTTGGTGAAGAGTCGAGGGAACTGCCCTAATGTTGTAGATCCATGGCCTCCAAAACAAGGCGTTATACCTCATGTGACCTTCGATCACATAAAACTTAGCCTCCTGGATGGTCCCGGCAGCATTGACTGGTAATGTTATTTCCCCTTTAGTGGTTTCACACGCCATGTTGAATCCATTTAGAACTTGGACCGCGGGCATAATTTGATCTTGTAGATCGAGCTGTTCTACGACTCTCGACTGGATGATGTTGGCCGAGCTACATGGATCAATTAACACACGCTTAACTCAAGATTTATTTATGAGTACAGATACTACCAGAGCATCATTGTGAGGTTGCACGATCCCCTCTGCATCCTTGTCGCTGAAGGACAAGGTTCCTTCCACCGATAATCATGTTAAAGACGTGCTGAGGTTCTTCTGGTTCGGTCTGTTTGTTAGAATCCCTGTTTCTGAAATGATTCTTAGCTCGATCGCTTAGAAATTCTCGAAGGTGTCCGTTGTGGAACAACCGGGCTACTTCCTCTCTCAACTGTCGACTATCCTCTGTCTTGTGGCCATGAGTGCCATGGTATTTGTACATCTAGTTACCCTTTGGGCTGGATCGAATTGTAAAGGTCGAGGCCATTTGGTATTATTGATGCGTCCGATAGCCGATACGATGACAGCCGCATCAACATTAAAGTTATTCTCCGATAACCTTAGTGCTTCTTTAGGTCCGATAGGCCTATCGAAGCCATTCTTTCTCATAAGTCCTCGAGCACTCTGGCCTCGATCACTTCTCCTTTCATTTCGCATAGAACTTCGCCCGGACCCACTACTTCTTCGATCTCCACTATATGGCTGGTAACGATCTCTGCTTGACCTTGGTTCACGATCAATATCTCTCTTGATTCTGTCAATGGGTCTGATAGGATAAACGGACCCGGAAGGAGCCCCAAGTTGGTCGCCTTCGACCCTGATATTTGATTGATACCAGTTATGCATATCGGCCTAAGTAACAGCCGGGTACTCTATCAGATTCTGCTTCAACTGCTACGAAGCCACCGAGCTTCGAACATTTAGTCATTGGGTAAAGGCTTGAATGGACCAATCATCAGTGACCGACGGTAGGTCCATCCGTTCCATTTGGAATCGAGACACGAACTCTCTAAGCATTTCATTGCCCTTCTGCCTTACTTTAAAAAAGTCCAACTTCCTTGTCTCGACCTTGATAGCCCCGGTGTGTGCCTTCACGAAAGAGTCTGCAAGCATAGCAAATGAGTCAATAGAAATAGGTGGTAAATTGTGATACTATATCATAGCTTCCTTCTACAAGGTCTCTTCGAATTTCTTCAGCAAGACAGATTCGATCTTATCATCCTCTAAATCATTCTCTTTAATGGCACATGTGTAAGAGGTAACATGCTCGTTCGGGTCGGTCGTTCCATTGTATTTAGGAATCTCGGGCATGCGAAACTTCTTAGGGATCAGTTTAGGGGCCGTGCTCGGGGGAAAAGGTTTCTGTACGAACTTTTTGGAGTCCAGGCCTTTCAATATCGGCGGTGCTCCTAGGATTTGATTGACCATGGAATTGTAGGTTTCCACCTTCTTGTCGTTTGCCTCGATCTTCTTCTCTCCCGACACAATTCATTTTGTCAGTTCCTCGAGCATCTTCATGATTACCGGATTGGTCCCCGATTCCTTCTCATTCGATCTCCTTGAGGCCAATTCAACTCTGTGAACTACTTCTTGGGATGGCTCGGGCTCAATCCTACTTGGTAGGCGACTCTGGTTTTGGAGTTGGACTAGCGCTGCCTGTTGAACCTGTAACATTTCGAAGATCACCCGCAAGTTGATTCTGCCATCTTCCCCGCCATGCGTGCTTTGAGCGGCCGATCGAACATCTCTACGAACGTTGTCCTCAAGATCAGTGGGCAAATTTGCATTGATGGCCACATGTGAGCTGACATCGATTGGATCTGCAGCCGAGACTCCATCGAGATTGATCGGGGGCACGTCGTTCTCGGGTTCTACGTTATCATTTTCGCCGTGGTGGCTGAAATCATTGTCAACGTGTAGGGATGCTGATTGAGAGTTCAACATTTTGATCCTGGAATCAAAGACACTCCAAAGAACAAGTGTAAAATAGTGTTTGTTATAGAAATTTGTATCAAATAACCACTATTATCCTTAGCCCCCACAGTAGGTGCCAAACTGTTTACCTTCAAAATCAGATAACAATGAATTTATAGTTTTAAGGATACGTGATCTAACTTGATACAAATTGAGGAATCAGATTAATATTGAAATTAATGACAAATAAGTAAATGCAAACCACACAAGTTGAACAATTTTTGGCCTTGAAGGTTGGTCACCCTCGAGTCAAAAATGCCTTAATCGACATCGGAGCAGAATGATGAGATAATAAGAACTAGTAATAACAGTATATTGTTTTGGGATGCGTGTTACAATGCGTCCAATGAATTATCAGGCCCCTCTTTATATAGTAGAGGGTCCTACTCTAGGTACATTTCTATAAAAGGTAAAAATCTCTTGATTTGCTAATTGTCGGTTCCTTGTCGATATGCACCAAGATTCCTGCCGTAATATCCGTCCGATCGCGTATATTTCGATCTTCCGTTTTTTATTTCCGAGCTCGCTCGAGGGTAAGGTCAATACCCGACTCAACGTTCCTTGAAGGCAGTTCTTCTGACTTCAGGTTCTAACTCAGTAAGACTCGAGGTCAATCTCCAATCCGTGGTCGCCACGTTCTAAGCCATATCTACCAAGTTGTAGTCAAGCTCGACTTCGACAGTATAGAAAATGATTTCAACTAGCGAGATAACTTGTATAGGATTCGATTTGTCCTTTCTTTTTCTTTTTTTCTTTTTCTTTTTTTCCTGGTTTATGAATCCACAAGTTCATAAGGATTTGCATCAGAAAGTTTCTCATAAAAAGTAAATACTTTTACAGCCATGAAAACATTCCACACATGCATAATATGAAAGCCACTGATTTAACTAGCTTAATTTGTAGCACTGAACTCACTATTTCTTTTCAGTATAATCAGGACTTACTATAAATATATATTTTCAAAAAATAAAAATTCAAATATACATATAGTCCGAGTTAGTGAATGCGCTCGCACTCCTTACCGACATAGGGCATATAACGGGGATCATCGTTACAGATTCTAAGATGGAGTATTATTCTACACGAGTTTAAGTTCTATGCATTAATTAATAATATAAGTAATAGTTATACGTCATAGTTACGCAATCAAGTTACTATTAATGCAAGCATTAACTGATAATCGGATAAAAATGATAACTAACATCTGGTTAAAATTCACTATAAAATTTAAGAAGAAATATCTATTGTCATTTATAAATTAAGTCCATTCATCACATGAGAAAGAAAATCTGAAAGAAAGATTTTATGACATTTCTTGTTACTAGAGTAGGTGAAGTCTTCATGTCCCTCTAATGACTTCTAACAGCTTGTTTGAATGATTATTACCTATTGTATTGTATTGTATTGTATTATTATTTTAAATATGATATTTATTTTGATAGTTACTTAAATTTTATTGTATCGTATTGTTAAATCTATAGTTATGTAACTGTGAAAAGTAACACTTTATTTAACAATCGATTTGGTGTGGTCGCATCGTTACCTTATTTTTTTTCTCCCATCTTACCATTTTTTATTATCAAATAATTATATTTTATTATATATCCTATCGTTTATTCTTCACCTTCGAGTGATTTTATTTTGTGTCTTACACTAGTTGTGTGAGACCTCTTTTTATCTCATATTTGTGGACTCATATCTTATATATTTGGGTCCATAAAATTTTGGGACCCACACAGTTGTGAGACAAAAAAGAAGCCTCACACAACTAGTGTCAGTTGTGTGAGGCACAAAATAAAATTTTCTAATAATTCTACCTTGTACTCTATTATTGTAAGTTTATTCTGCACATTGTTGATGCGTGATATTATGAAACGACAAAAAACGATACAATTTATCCAAACATTATATTCATTAAGATAATATTATACAATATATTATAATATAATATGATACATTACAAAACGATACGTAACAACCCTCCAACCTGATGTAGTAAAGTTCTAATGGATGTGTTTGGTTCCCAAATGTCTCTATCCTTGTTGGCATTATTGGCCAGAATAATGACAATATATGTCACTTTGGTGAAAGGGTGGTGTGGAAAAACTGATTGAGCTAGCTTTTGGAATTTTGTTTCCCAAATATAGATAAAACGAACACTGTGAAGTTTGGAGCATAAGTGAGATGATTAATGGGTGGGCACTATTTAGACATCAATATCACATGCTCTATTTAATGTATAGAAAGTTTGCAGAGATACGTTACTTGTCGGTGCCTCTGCCAACAGTCTTGGAATAAATACAGGGCATTTTCACGTTTATGTCACACCTCATCTTCACATCTGCATGATCGATCTTATGATATTGGCATTATCTTTCCATTTCAGTAATTTTATACATACTTGGCTCACAATCTTCTGTGGATGTCAATATTTTGCCGGCCTTTGAACATTTGAATTTGACTAACATAAATATTTTTTTTTATGTCTTAACTCTTAAGTTCGACCAAGTTCAATCTTTAATCTGACTAGATCAAGATATTAAAAAGGAGTTAATTAGTTCGACATAAAGCTTATATAATTGTTCAATTTATAATTCAAAAGGGCAAGGCAACCCAATGCATAAAATATTCTGTGTTAACATAGGGTCTGGAAAGGGCCGCACAAAAGGTTAGAACCATTTCAACTATGATAGAAAGACATTTGTTTTGTTGCCAAACCCTTCGCTTTTCTTTTGACTCAAAGTAGGTCGCGATTGTTGTATTTTACTCAGTCGGTGGAGAAATTCGACATCTTTCTCCCTATATTTTAACTGACAAATGTCTTTGAGCTAGCAATTAACAACATGGGACATAAAATAGAAATAGTTAGCTTACGCTTGATTTGCATATTAAAAGGCTATACAATATGAAACACCAGCCAGACAAATTGAAATAAAAATTCTTTAAATAGTAATACCAATGGCAATAAACATAACAATCTTTGGTTCCACAAAGGAAAATGAAAAACTTAATGAGAAATAAAGAACGAAGAAAACTTAATAAAAACTACACTGAGGAAAATAATACACTTTGGATAGTTTTCATGTAAGCCTGATTAGTAGTACTATAACCTCCATCAATCACAAGATTAAGTCCACTAACAAACTTAGATTCATCACTAGCCAAATACAACGCCGCCTCCGCCACATCCTCCGCCGTCGGCACCACCCCTTTTAAATTCGCCGACGAGCAAATAATTCCATCAACCACACTCTTACCTGCTCCCATTGCCTTAACTAAAAGTGGTGTAGCCACAGCACAAGGAGAAACACAATTAACCCTAATCCCAAATTGACCTAATTCAGCACATAAATTCTTTGTTAATCCAACAACTGCATGTTTTGAAACAGTATAAGAATGTGGTGATTCTCCTGCATTAACAGAAGCTGCACTTGAAGTAAAAAGAATAACACCCTTTTTAGCTGGGATCATAACCCTAGCAGCATATTTAGCTCCAAGAAATGAACCATAAACATTAACATCAAATACCCTTTTGAAATTTTCGTTATCCGAATCGACTATATTAAAATCAAGATTTCCTGGAATTCCTGCGCTGTTGAACATGATGTCGAGTTTGCCATACTTGGAAATTGTTGTGTCAATGAGATTTTTAACGTCCGAGTCACTTGTTACATCACAATGGATGTATGTAACATCATTTGGATAGTTGAGACTTTCGCAAAGAGATTGGCCTATATTGTCTTGAACATCTGCTATAACAACTTTTGCTCCATTTTGTAGAAAAAGTCTAACTGTACTTTCTCCAAATCCACTAGCTCCTCCAGTGATAATGGCTACTTTGCCTTCTAATCTGCATTTCAAGAATTTATCACATTAATGAGTCATATAGAAGAAAAAAAAACCTATGTACGATTAGAGTTAGAGCCCGAATTTTAACTTTATAGGTTCTGAATTTTAGAACGACGTTTTCAATAATTAGGTGTTATATTTGATATTTGTATATATTTAATGAGTTTATTAATATAAATATACTGTTTGATTGAGTAAAAGCTATTGGGTTCGGATTCAACTAAACTCACATTCGAGCTTCTAGCTCCGCCCCTATCTACGGTGCATATATATATATATATAATATATATGTTTGATTGAGTAAAAGCTATTTTGGCCATTCTCATCCCTACCATTAACAAAGTTAGCAAAATTATCTCTAACCCTAACGTCCCTCCACTATGGCAGCTGACCCCATCAATTTTATCCATGTCAGCTGCCATGTCATCGACCTCACCAAATTAAAACCCTAACATAAACGACCCCCACTCCTCACCTCTCCACCCTTTCTCTCATCTTCTCTCCCTCACCTCATACCAAAATCGCCGGAAACCATGGCATTTGTCATCACTAAAATCGCCGGAAGTTCATACATATTTGAGAGACCAAAAAATTTGTCATCACTAAAATGCAGTTTATGTTACTAACACAAACCTAGCAAGGCATCGAAACTTGACATCATTATGATTTGAACTTTAACACCATAAGTATCTTCCCAATTCAACAAAGTACAGATTCTAGCACTATTTTGCAGTCAGAAAGCAATTAAAAGCATTCAAATAACGAATAAGAAAGAACAAACAGAAGTACAAGAAAATGGTAATATCACTACTCTGCCTCAACATCACTGCCAACTGATGTTGGTTAAAACAACAAAGAATAAATCACTTAACTAATCTACTTTAATAAGCTTGATAAACATGTTCACTCACTCAGTGAAATATTTTTATCTAAAGAAAGTCCATCAAAAATCATAATGACAATTCTACGAACTTTTAAAAAATGATAGGCATAGCAAAGTATAGAACATCAAACATAGATTTGGGCATACCAAGTTGTTCTTAAGCATCTTCATAAGGAGTTATTGAAGGATTGTGCATCAACATTATATTCAAGTAACATAAAATGAACTTCAACAACTTCTGAAGAACAAGACAGACCCATTAGGTATTCTTCTAAGCTTTTCCAAATCTTTTGTATGGTGATTTTAGTCTCCTTTCAAATATATCTCCCAAATCGGTACTAACCAGCCGCCATTAACACCACCATTAATTGACAGACCCACCTTCTTCGCATAAACCCCCCACCGTATCTCCTCCATTTTTTTCATATTCTCATCCACAGCAAAACAATGAAGAACCAAACAGAATAAAATGAAGAACAAACCAAAAGAAAGAACAGACCCCGATATCAGAGTGACTCTTTTGGCGGTGTCTATAGCTTCTTATTTTTTCTGAATGGGATTGGAAAGAGGTGATAGTGAGAGGTCAGCTAAAGAATTCAATCAAATAAGTATTTTTATGTGGGAAGAAGAGATTAGAACATTCTCAGGTGATTGAGGGTGGGTGATATAATGGGATTGGGTAGAGATTCCAAGATTAAGCAATCAAATCGATGAACGGAAAATTTAATACTTTGAGAATTCGAGGAAAATAGAAATAAATAGCACTGAAATTAAAATTGAATAGAAGAGAATCACTGCAATCATGAGTGAGAGAGAGAAAGAGAAAATGGAAGGAGAAAGTAGACGAAGAGGGGAGCCAGTACCGTGGCGGTTAGTTTTACCCACCGAAAATTTTCCGGCAAAATGCCATGGTTTCCGGTGATTTTGTATGAGGGGAGGGAGAGAACATGAGAGAAAGGGCGGAGAGGTGAGGAGTGGGGGGTGTTTATGTTAGGGTTTTAATTTGGTGGCGTCGATGACATAACAGCTGACATGGATAAAATTGATGGGTCAGCTGCCACGGTAGGAAAACATTAGGGTTAGGGGATAATTTTGCAAACTTTGTTAATGGCAGGGACGAGAACGGTGGAACAGTATAACGGGTGGCACAACAACCAATAAACAATAGTAAAGGGGCAATGAAATATGGAACTAGAATTGAAAGAGGAAAGTATTAAAGAAATTAGCTTACCTTCTGCTTGTGGGAGCTAGAGGAGAGCAGCCATTCATTTTGAACAGATTTCTTGGAAATAACAGAGGAAGTTCTAAGCCAATGAGATTTCATTTGTCCAAAAAAAAAGCAATTTATAGGGGAGCAAATGAGGTACCCTTTGACTTTTCAAACATGAGAAATGGTACGTTATTATTGTAGGATTTGGGCCTAGGGGTAAGTGAAGTTTTTGCCAATTTCAATTGGGAATTTTTCCTATATATATATTTTAGGATAGGAACTTATTAATTTATTTTCTCTAGGTTTTGTAGTTTTCAAAAAGTATCTAGGTTTTTTTTACAAATTGTATACATTCCTCCCTTAAAAATCTCTTATCCCATTATCAATGTCTTTAATTAAGGGATTCAATTATATCCTTTCCTTTTTTTTACACTTCTCCTCATTTCATGCTTCCTAATTTTTTCAATACGCATATCTCCTCTTCTCTCTCTCTTCAATAGTTGCACGTCTTCAGCAAGAATCTACTAACTTTGCTTCAACTGTTGAATGATTTTTGTTGGAACCTTCAAATAGATTAATGTCATATTCTATGTTCCTATTATCCTTATAATATTAGGAAAGTGATACCTAATCTAACAAATCCAATAACACAAAAACTGCTTTCCATAACAGCAACCAAAAAGAAATTTTTTCTTTGCAGTTAGAAATATATACACATGACGTAGAATGTCATGCGATGACAAAAAAAAATCAGTTGCAATTGCTCATCACCATATACAATTATCATACATTTGTAATAAAATTTCTGCAAAAATTATAATACAAATACAATTATGATACAATCGTGATACAATTCTGATCTTCCTCATCTTCTTCATCTTCTTCAAGTTTCAATCACAACTCTAAACTTAAATTCTGAAACAATATTGTATTATATATTATTTTAGATATTGATATATCAGATACAAATCAAATACAACTTTAATACAATTGTGATACAATTATGAAACAAATATGATACAATTATAATACAATCGTGATACAATTCAAAAACTTTTCTTCTTCGAGTTTCAATATGAAATTTTACCTAAAAACAACGCTAAACTTAACCAATCTCCCTCAAAATTGAGATATAAACTCCAAGTTATATTCTCAATTGTTTGCAGGAGCACCCAATTCAAACAAATCAAAAATTCATAAAACACAGATGTTGAATTCAAAGCTTCAATGTTTTTTAATGTTTGTCAATGGAGAACTCTTTGCTACTGATATTTTAGAGATAATGTCAATGAATTTGTGTGAAAAGGATGAGATTTGGGTTAATTTATATAAAAGAAAGAAATATTTCAAAATCTTTTTAAAAATGGGATGAAAACGTGATTTTAGGGGCTTTGTATAACTTAAATACATGAGAGTGAGAGGGGGAGGGGGGGCTAGCGTGGGGGAGGTGAGAGGGAAGAGTTGTATTAGTTACATCCTAGTTTTAAGGATGCTCTCTTTATTAAGGTTTTATATATAAATAGTAAATATAGATAGAGAATATAATTTTTATGGAACCTAAAGAAAAGTGGTAAATAAGTTTCTATTATAGTATAACTAGTTAAATTTCCCATTTCAATTTCAGTTGGCGTCAAAAATTATTTATATTTGTTAGTCGAAAAAGTATATAATTTTTGTATATAACATAATGTATATATATATATATATATATATATATATATATATATATATATATATATATATATAAATATATATATATATATATATATATTTTAAGAAGACAATGTCATTTTCCTAACAGTTTTCCAGCAGGTAATTGGGCACAAGCTTTGCTTCTAAAATGCCCGGGGCCGGCTGGATCCACTTTCCTTGATTAATTCGTTCAATGTACATTTACTTAAATAGTCTTTCATCAAATCACTTAGTTTATAAATAATATATATAATAATGCTTGTATAATATATTTATAATCATGTAATAATCGACGTATAATTAATTTATATATACGGTTTAGGAAAAATATAACAGTAAATATTACGTTAGGAAAAATATAACAGTAAATATTACGTTAGTTATCTTTTAGTGCTCCAAGTGGTGAAGACGACTTTTAATTTACGTGTCCCACTAGTCTAAGAAGTTTTCTATTGTATTTTTTAGCAATATTCTAACATAGAGGTAAGACTATGTTATTATTAATTTTTCTAACGTTAAGGTAAAATAGATACTTATATTAGATGGAAAAACTTCTTTGAGTTCCGTGAAACTCAGTGAAGTTATGGTAACCATGTGAAGAATCAAATTGTTTTTTTCTTTCTAAAACAGGTTTGTGGTCTAATTGATTTTTGGTTGAAGTTTCACATAGATCAAACAGATTAAAAAGAGTACAAATAAAGAAAAGACGACGGGATCCCTTAAACTTATATCTAAATGATTCGAATAGTATAACAAAATTCGTAAGCTTCTTGCTTAAACAGTAGAAAAGGCTCAATATTTTATAAATAAAAAAGAAGATGATGAAGACGAAGAAAGACTCAATGTATTCATCGTCAAATAATTTTTCTCGTTAGATAGTATAGGAATGTTGAATAGAAAGGTTTTTTTGTTGTTGTTTTCCATCAAAATTTTGAAAATAAATGTTTTAAATGCTCTTTAAAAGTAAGTACATAGATCCGAAACATATAAAATATGGTTACTTAATCTTATCGTGGCCCAAGCTTTATTGTGAAAATTAGCAAACACAACCAACGGCAAGAGATGGAATACCATAAACAAAAAAGTGTACCTATTAAAAATGTGAATGTGGTATCATTTTTTTTTTTTAATTTCCCATTTATTTTGCCATGAAGACCGAGTCGGGTTGAAGTGTGAGCTGGGGATCAGATTGAGTTGGCAAATTGTTGGTGAAGTTAATGCTGGTACTAATTGAAGAGATAACAAAACTTAAAGCAATACAATGGCAGATCCAACTACTACCTAAACGGGCAGCATGTCTCACTCGCATAGATTGCAATTTGCCCATGTGCTGCTTAAAGACTAGTCCCTGTAGGCTGTGGTACAGCTCTCGTTCATCAATCATACATGAAAATAGTGTTGGGAAGAAACGCTCTATAGAAATCATATTCATGCTAATAAAAACGGAATAATAGCGTAGAGATACAATAATCAATAAGAATAAAAGAGTGACAATGACTCCAAAAAATTTATGTGAAAAACTCTTAGTGTTGCTTGAAGACCCTGTAGGCGTAGTAGTACAACTCTCGTTCATTAGCCAAGCGTCGCATTAACTTTTCCATATACAATTTAAATAGAAGAAAATAATTTTACAAGTATTTCTTGTATTTTATTTATCGATCTCATGTGTTACCTCTTTACCAATTTCATGTGAAGATGGTTAATATAATTGTGAAAATAACATTCGTAATGGGCGGAAAATTCATCTCTCCCACGAAATTAAACGACCCTCCTTCCAGTGTGATTTTTCTTTTATTTCTCATATTTACCTTTCTAAATTGGTGCAGATAGTTGAGAAAAATGGATAGTCATGTTTCACCTAAAATTAATATTTAAAAAGAAATTGTGGATCGACAATTTGATATTTTTGGGAATACATATGCAGTACTAAAACGCCCATAAAAGTTAAATATGAAGACTTTTTCAAACAAGTACATAGTGCATCTTGCATATTTTTCCTTTAAAATTCATCTTTTCATCTTTCCATTCAAAAAGTGAACGGGGCACATACATATTTAGGGGATTCATCTTTCTTTCCATTCAAATGGTGAATGAGACATGACTTACATATTTATTATATCTTCTAATTAAAATTGTGTCTCAACATTTAGATGGTGTTGTGTTCCAGTTTCTAATTACATCCTTTTGTATGGGTCGAAATCTGACCAAATAAGAATCTACGTGAAAGAGGAACGGTAAAGGCATTTGGGACGAAGTCGTATTCATACAAAGCTATAGCGACGAGCATCTCGGCTAAGGCCGAGGTCGTTACTACTTGTACGAAGATTTGGATGTTGCGGTATTTCAAAGGGCCAATCTGTAAAATAGCAAAATGACTTAAGTACTATGGCTAATGACCGTTGAGTAAAGGAGGTGATGGAATATATGAGTCCACCAAACTATATAGAGACCAGGTCCTATATAGGTTTCCACAGATAATACTAATGCAACAGTAAGTAAATAGAACATGGAACTTTTACGTGGAAAAATCCCTGCTCAACGGGATAAAAAACCACGACCTATACTGGTAGAATTTCAACTTCACTATGAGCAATCTTTAGATTACAACCTATGCAATCTAGGAATTAAACTCTTAATCCCTCCATAACTTGTAATACACCTATCACAAGCCACTTTTCAATATACCTATTACAAAGACTTCAACTCATGACTAACTCTAGTCACGACACAAACATTAAAGATTTATGATTTTCAAGAGGTTCCTAAAGAAGCTTCTAGATAAGCAAAGTAGGAATTACAATGAAGAACAATTACAAAGTTACAACTCAACTAAGGACATACAAGAGACTTGTTGTAGGAACTGGTCCGTAGTAGTATTGTACTTTGTTCTTGATGCACTTGAGAATTGAATGCTTGAATAAATTCTCTAAGGGGTCGTTTGGTAGGAGGTATTAGAAAAAATAATACAAGCATTAGCTCTATACATTACTAATACCTTGCTTGGTACATTTTTTCAACATGTGCATACTTGGTATTATCCTATGCATTAGTAATGCATAGAAAACCATGGCATTAGTAATACCAAGGCTATTAATGCATGCATTAATATGTTTAAAGACAAAATTGTCCTTAAAGTCCTTTAAAGCTAGAGAATATGGAGGACATTTTTGTAAACAACTATTTTTCTTAAAAATTATGCAATGCATTATAATTTTAATACACCACATCAAATAGTAGATAAGAAATAATATATGCATAACTAATGCTTGCATTACTAACACATGCATTACTAATCCATGCATTACTAATTCATGCATTACTAATACACCTTATTCCGCATTATTCTGATACATCCTACTAAACCACCCCTAAGTGTTCAAGTGATGTTTTGTTGTAATGTTCTTTGTTAATACAACTTGGATGACATCACTTGAATGATGTAAGCACTTGGTTGGTCAATGGGGAGAGACTGTTGCACTGTGCTACATTGTTTGTGTGTACAGTGCAGGCTATCACTTTCCAGCTGTAGACAGTTGATTTCGCACTGTTGTCAGGGAAACACAAGGGGATCAGGTCCCTATGTTGATTTGTTATCTTCTGAAGTCATAGCAACTCACATTTGCTTGAGTCCATTGATTGAGTTGTGTACCAAGTGTGTCAGGTACCTTATCTGATTCTTAGACAGTAAGTTTGTTAGATTATCAAAACATAAAGCTAAGGTACTGTAAACCCATCAATTTCCCCCTTTTTGATGATGACAAACTTAAAAATTGACAATCATGTTTAGAGAAACAGAAACCAGATAAAGTACGAGGAACTTCACAAGTTCCCCCTGACTTTATGTTTTCCCCTTAATCAGATCCCCCTGCTTCAATTTATCATATTCTTTTTTCCCTTTTGGCATCATTAAAAATACATAAGCAAGCAATCAGCATAAAGAAGTCTAGCCTAGCTAACTCATGCCACATATGTGCACACAACATGATGGAAGAGAGAAGCAGAGAAACATAAGCATTTACAGCAAAAGATAAGAGTCTTCATTAATTTTATAAAACATAATACTTTGCCATTACAGCAAAGGCAAATTTGGACCGTTAACAGTGGGATCAGTACAAGTGAGTTCCATCCATACCACAAAAAAAACTACCACAAAGTCATCACAACAAAAGAGAGAAACTGGTTACTGGTCACTGGGGGAATAGCCTAGCGGACACTAGAGGAAGAGGGCTTAGAAGCAACAACAAGAGTGTTGAGAACTATATCAATCCGAGCATTTGCAGACATTTGCTCTGTGAGCAGTTTCTCCCTCAGGTTCTCAACCTGTTGCTTGAGATCAGCATTCTCTTTGGTCAGATGAGCAACCTCTGCACCTGATGAACTGGAGGACCTTGGTGCCTCTTGAGCCTGACTTAGCTGAGTCTCTAGAATGACATTCCTTGCCTTCAACCTCCTGATCTCCTCAGTAGCTCTATTCTAAGCATTGATAAGCTATGAGATTGTCGAAGTGCTTCCTACCTCTCCACCTTTTTCAACACATTCACATTCCTCTAGAGTAGTTTGCGAGAAGGTCTGCTTCTTGGTCCCCATCTTGGGATGTCCCAAAGGCACATCAAAAAATTTGAAGACATGTGTGAGAAGAAATCCATAGGGAAGACCATGATTTTCATATTTGAATGCTTTCACCTTTTGCATATGCTCAATCATAATGGCTGGTAGATTAACAGCGCGAAATCCATCCAGTGCTTCCATTAGATACAGATCAGACTTGGATGTGATGGACCTCCTTTCAGCGCGAGGTAGCAGGACCTTATTCACCAACTCAAACAGGAGCTGATAAACAGGAAGCAAGGCTTTCTTATGCACCTGTTCCTCCCGCTGAACTGCTCCCTCCTTAACTGTGGCATGCCTAAAGTTTGACCCATAGACATCATTAACGGAAGACATACCGTCAGCAGGAACCTTAAGTATGTCGCCTAGCAGAACAGAGTCCATAACAATGTCAACTCCGTTTACCAGTGCACAAATTTGGTCAGATTCAACAGTGAAGAGGTCAGCATAGAACTTTGGACCTCATCCTCATAAACCTTAGGCAAATCCACTTTGAACAGATGTACCCACTATTGAAATTAGACCATTAAAAGGATTTGCCTCATGCCAGTCATCTCAGATATCTCTGGGTCAAATGTGCGACCTTATAGGACCTTCTGGTACCTCAACCTTTCTTTACTAGACACACTTTCATGTTTCACTTTCTTCACACAATCGGTTCCTTCACATTCTCCAATTTTCTTTTTCCAGACTTCACACCAAACTTACCTTTTCCACTTGATTTCACTAAAATATCATCATCAGACAATGACTCTTCAGCCACCACTTGCTTCAACTTGTCACTACTTTTCACTGACTTTTTACTGGGTGTTCCAACGGCCTCCTATGAAGCACTTTCAGCAGATTGTTTCTTTTTCTGAGATCTCTTGACTAAGGAACTTGGTTCCTTTTCAGCTTCCTCATCCACTTACATTACTAGAATGTTCTTGTCACAAACAATCTCTCCATCCTTCACCAACCTCTTTTTCTTCTTCTTGCTTATCCTTTTACTTTTCTTCAAGGCAGACTCAAGAGCCTCTTTTGACTGCAACCTAGTAGTCGGTCACTTAAGAGCAGACTCAGGAGTGGCTACTGGCCTCCTTTTGGCAATGAATGCACTCAAAGCAGCATTATCCTGATCTTCTTCATCATTGGACCTCATAGAAAGAGCCACTATTTTCAAAGGCTCAGCATCAAAGTGGGGAGAAGGAGCAGGGTCAAAACTGACCTGGGAAGAAGATTCCTGACACGTTTCCTCAGGTGAGGGGTCAGGTCCTTCAAGAGGGGTCCAGTAGTCTCTTCTGGTGCAGGTTGTTCAAAGAGCACCATTGTTCCTTCTCCCACTAACGACTGAGTCTCTTCCCCCAGAGACAAAAGCATAGTAGAGGTGACCACATACACTATTCCTTCAGCAGATATGGGCAATGTGTTTTCTATGGACTCTTTCTCTTGAGATTCCATGGGTGCAACAAACTCCGAGACGGGAGTACCTGTAGACTAATTAACACTAACCTCAGAAACCTTTTCTGCCTTTGGAGTCTTATTCTGTTCTCCATCTTTGCTTTGTTCTGTGAGATCTCAGGCGATAGAGACAAGATACTATCGAGTTTAGGGGTTTCCGAGTTCTCAACACTTAGAGGGAAAGACGGGTCTGAGGGAGTGGTGAGAGAGACATGGGGTGAAGGAGAATCAGGTTTGGGTGCTTCAATTTCAACAGTATTGATAAGAGGTGTTTTACTAGGAGCGGAGGAGTCGAGGGTTTTCTCAGGAGATGTGGGAAGGGTTGTTTGATTTTCAGCCATGGTGAATGATCAGTATGAAAGTTCTTGAGAGGCTGAGAAAGAGAGAGATGATCATTCAAGGTTTGGAGATAAGAGGGCTTTAAGGAAGAAGAGAGCAATTATGAGGGAGAGAGAAACGGGTTCTGAAATGGCGGTAGATTTTTTTGGGAAGATGCAACGTTTCAGAGGGAAGTGAAGGGATTTAAACAAAAAGACGTGACATAGGGTCTGAAAAGGTTAACACAGGCCATGGAACGAGTCAGGACGTGCCAGAACGTCGCAGGACATGGCCATGGCACAAGTCAGGACGTGTCAGGACGAGTTAGGACGCGCAGGACATAGCAAGTAACCTTAATTCCTTTTTTCCTGCAGAGTTCCAAATCGATCTTGTCCAATCCCACACTGTAACTCGATACAATTCCCAGCTTCGGTAAAGCACCAATTAGCTCCGCATTTGATCCGATTGTTCCTCCCACAATAATCTTTATCATAAACTTAACTCCAATATCCAGCAGGCTCGACTCACAGAGTCCACGAATCACATAATGGCATGTTAATTCATTTGGAGCAATATAGAAAATACAACAAATAGTGATAGCTTTAATATCAATAACAAGCATCTTTGGCTTCACACAATTATGCTTTTTATGTTAAAGATGCCTTCAGTTGAACTGTGGAGTAGGTTGCGTGTCTTTCTCCGAGGCAAGACGGTCCATATGCTGCTTCCACCCTAGGGTCTCGGCTTCTTTCGCTTTGACCTCCTCTCGAAGCTACTCTACCAGCTCGCCCTTCTATTGGGCCTGCAAAGTCGAAGTGTTAATCGCTAATTCAAATGAACACGTAGAAAACTCCCAAAAAGTTACATTACCTGCTCAATAAGCTCAGTGGATTTCGATGTTATTTTGGGCATGGATTGGCTATCTCTGTGTCGTGCTATTCTAGACTGTCATGCTAAGACATAAACATTGGCTATATCGGGTATGCCACAGATTGAGTGGTGAGGTTCGACTGATTTTGTCCCCAGTAAGGTGATTTCATTTACCAGTACATGGGGCCGGTTGTATCACGCAATTTTTGGAGCAGAGTTGCTGGTGATGTCGGGTGCAAAAACTTCTTGCGGTTAATTTTTACTAAAAATCAATAATCTTGCCAACTACAACTCCTCCGTGAGAATTAGAATGGAAGTAAGCAAGATTACTGTCACACCTCCTTTTTCCGCCCCCGCGAGGGTGAAGGAGTTTTTTTCCAATTAAAGGACAATCGAAACGGGATTTGTTTGTTTATTTCAGAGTCGCCACTTGGGAGATTTTAGGGTGTCCCAAGTCACCAATTTTAATCCCGACTCGAGGAAAAGAATGACTCCATATTACAGTCTGCGTACCAGAAATCTGGATAAGGAATTTTTTTAACCCGGGAGAAGGTGTTAGGCATTCCCGAGTTCCGTGGTTCTAGCACAGTCGCTCAACTGTCATATTCGGCTTGATTATCTGATTTAATACATATTGAACCTATGTGCGAATTTTAACTTTTAACCGCTTTTGTCATTATTATTATTTTTATCAAGAATTGCAACATCTGGTATTCCTATCTGCAGATCAATGTAAAGAGAATGTCAAAATATTCCTATCTGGTATTTTCTAGTACAATTTTTGCAGATCATGCTCAGAAGATTAATTGATTTTCGCTGTCAGAATCTGAAATATATACTATTTGTTTGCCCAAACGTAATTTTTTTTTCTTGATTTTGAAGTTAAATTTTTTAGCTTTGCACATTCTTGTATATTGGGTCGAACTTTCAGCCAACTACTATTATTCAACGTTAAGTTTTAAGTCTTAGCGGTTTTAATACTGCAAGAATACCTTCTTTTTATTTTTCGTATTTTTCTATTTGTGACCCTGTCCGCTGATTAATTTCTTGAGCTGGGTTCAGTTTCTGATATTTGGGTCTGTAAATAAGTAACAATTAGTTATAGTTGTTGAGAGATTTCACTTTCAGCTTCAGTTTCTGTATAGTATTTCTGGGTTAGGTTTACTTTGTAAGCACGTGATTTTTGCCAAATATGAGAATTACTCCCAAAAAATTCAAAAATAAAATGATTTTTCTTTGATGTGCAATTTTGTGATATTTTGTGATATTTTGAATAATTATTTGCATTTGTCTGTGCATGTTTATTTGCTAAATTAATAAAAAATACAAAAATATGTCGCATTTTGCATGTAGGATTTAATTCTACAATTGTTAGTGATTAAATTTGTTTTACAAAAATTAAAAATTACAAAAATAGGCATCGTTTGCATTTTTAGCATTTAATGTCCAAATATATAATTTTATGCTTAATTAATACTTAATCGTGCGTTAATTGTTATGGAGAGTTAATTTGCGCTTTTATAACTTAATTTAGTTCTTAATAATAGTTTAAGTATTTTTATAATTTAGTTTTAGAGAAATAAAAGAAGAAAAGAGAGCGAAAATATAAAGAAAGTCGGAATTGGGCCTCTTCTTCGATTTCAAGCCATAGGCCCAAAAAATGGCCCAATCTTCCCTACGACCCAGTCCATTTCGAACTGGGTCGACCCAGTCCATAACCCAACATCCTATTATCTTACAAACAACACAAAACAAAAAAAAGAGAAAAAAAACCCTAAAAAGACCTAACCAATCCGCCCCCCTTCTTCTCTTTCTTCTTTTCTTCTTTCTTCTCCAAACTCTAAAACACACATCCATGGCTGCCATGGCTAAGCTCCAGCAGCTTAATCTCCTTCGACACAAGCGCACACACCACCAAGAAGCCCATCTTCTCCATGTCAAGCTCAAAAGGCTCGTCCATGGCTGCGTCTTCGTCGTCAACCCATCGCCATGTTTGTTGCTTTTTCTTGCTGCCTCTGCGTCGTCCATGGCTTCCCGAACTGCTGCTCCATTTTCTCCATAAGCTGCTGAACGCAGCAGCAGTAGACGACCAGCTGCTCCTCCGCCGTAGTTGTCGTTGCTGCTGCTCGAAATTGTGCAAGGCTGCGGCTCCAGCTCCTCGCCATTGTTGCTAGCTGCGAGCTTCTACTTCATGCTGCCATGGTCGACCAGCTGCTCCTGTTCTGCCGCGTCAACTGCTGCCCGTGTCCAGCTGCGACGAGCAGCCATGGCTGTCCGCGACGCTGCCGCTGCTCCTCCTTCCTCCGCCGCTGCTTCTACTTCTTCTTCGTCTTCGTCATCTTTCGTTCGAGCTTTGGTCGAGGCTCGGACAGATTTGTTTACAATCAAAGTTCGTCGTTGATTCACCTCCGGTTAGTTGTTTTTGAGTTTTATTTTTGTCCATATTTTTGTTTGATATTCTCCGGATCCAAAATCGTTAAACGATTCAATCCTTGTTTTGTTCGTTGTTCATCATTGAAATAATTTTCTAGTGTGTTCATGTTGTTTGTTAAATTAATTTTCAGATTTCAAAATAGAAGTTTAATTAGTTGTTTTCATATTCATGTCATGTTTGTATTATTGTTTAAGTGAATATTTGTTAGTTTGATGTTTGTTAGATTCAAATTGAAATTTAATTAACTATTTCTTCAATTTGTTTCATGTGTTTATGTATTGTTAGAAATTGTTAATATTGTTAAGTTCAAGCTTAAGTTCATAATTGTTTATTCGTCGATCTTGTTATTTGTCTAAAGAATTTAGTTGTGTTAGAGAAATATGTTGGTTTAATCGTTTAAATCCATCATATTTGTTGTTCAAAATAGATTCAATTCATGTTCATACTTTGTTTGATTGTTCTTGAATTGTTGGTTGTAATGTTGTTAGAATTGATTTTAAGTTCAATATGATTGAAGTTTAGAAATCCAAATATACTTGTTTGTTGTAGTTGTTGAATCCGAAAATAGGATTGTTTGTTGCTAAAATATTGTTCAATCAAATTTTAGTTGTTCTTTGTTGTTCAATTTGTGTTCATGTGATTTGTTGTTGAAATGTTGTTAAAATCGTGTTCATGTGATATTGTTGTTATGATGTTCATCCGTGTTCATATTGTTGTTTGAACATTGTTAGAAATTGATCATATTGTCTATATTTTGGTTAAGTTTGATTAATTGATGTGTTATAGCTGATGGGTAGTTTGGTAAATTTGTAAAACGTTCAGGGGTAGTTTGGTAATTTCAGTAAGGTCGGAAGGGGTAGTTTAGGAATTGTACATTTTGTAATTGTTTATTTGAAGCATGGGGGACAAAATGAAATGGGGTGGGTTGTGATATGATTATTTAATATAAAGGGGGGACAAGATTTAATTTAAAGGGGAATCTTGCATTAATTTATGTTAGGCATGGGGGACAAAATGAAATAGGGTGGTGTGATATGTTTATTTTAATGTAATGGGAATGAGTGGGAAGATAATGGGTTGGGTAGAGAAAAAGTATTGATTTTAATTAATTGAAAGGTTTATGGGATGAGTTATATATGTGAAGTCTTGAAATCAAAAGAAAGGATATACAGAGAGATAGAAAAAAATACACAGATACGAGAGAGAGAAACAAATCTGAAAATAAGAGAGAGAAAAGGGCTGAACATTTAAGAGATAGAAAATTCCGAAAAATATTTAAGCTTTCAAAATAAAAAAAAACACTAAAAAAAATATTCTGCTTTCTTTTGTTGTTTGAAATCAGAATTAATTGTTGTTTCATCAAAGTTGGAAGATTTTGTTTTTTTTTTGGTTTACTACTCCACTGGTTTGTTACTGTTGCTGGTCTATTGTTGCTGTGTTGTACTGATTTTACTGCTGCTGCTGATTCTCATATTCATTTTCTTTTGCTTCCAATATCAGGTACACAATTGAAAAGCTGGTTATTGTAATCCGAAATATGAAGCATGGATACATATGAAGAATGAAAATTTGAAGTTTTAATTTCGTTTTTTTTCTTTGTTTCTTTTGTTGATTGTATTTAAGCTATTTCATGAATTACTAAATAATAGCTGGAATAAGAAAATAATATCATAAGTTAGTCTGTAATAAATCAGTTCGGCAAAACAGGTTAATTCACTAACTATGAAGGCTTCAAGATTGTAGGTTGATCATGAACAAGTAGCTAAATTTAGTTAAAACATGAATTTAAATTAAACATCGTAAATTAGGCATTAAGGCATGACTTGAGCTTAAGCAAGATTAGAAGAACGTTTAAGTCTAATAAACTTTCTAATAAGCTTTAGTAATTATGGTTAAATCTAGTTTCAAATGATTGTGAATAATTAATCTCAATAATATTTTTTAAAAAAAAAATAATAACAATGCTGAGTTTTAATCTAGCTATATTTGTTTATTTTGAATATTAGTTGTTGAATTTTTATTTTATTTAAAATTTCGAAATTAAGAGTAAAATTCCTTTTTTTCATCAATATTTGTATTAACCAAGCAATTAGCATGTCATGTTTTCTTAAAATTATAAAAGCTAGTAATTAATTAGGATTTTTCTTTCTTTATTTTAGAGACTAATTTTTATAGAAAAAATGTAGTCGCTTTAAGATTTGTCCATTTAAAATAAATGAGATGAGCCTCGCTTAATGAAATGTATAGATTTCGGGGCCCTCAATAAATGTACAGTTAATTGCTTAGAATTAGGGAGGAGCCGTTTTAGCAAATTTCACGGCCCTACCCAAAATAATGACACGCTAGTCGCTCTAGGCGCGTATTTAATAATGTTATTTCCTTAAATACGGGTGTGCATTTATGTAACCCAAATCTAAATCTCAACGGAGTCGAAATGTGTCGATAACCACGGGTGCAATTGATTGCGACGTGATTTGAAATACGTTTTCACAATGTTGCAATTTTTCGTAAAATAATAACAATAAATAAAAAGAATAATAAAAGCGGCTAAGGGATAAAATTTGCACATAAGTTTATAATACGTATTATATTAGATAATCAAGCCGAATATAACAGTTAAGCGACCGTTCTAGAACCACGGAACTCGGGAATGCCTAACACCTTCTCCCGGGTTAACAGAATTCCTTATCCGGATTTCTGGTGCGCAGACTGTAATACAAAGTCATTCTTTTCCTCGATTCGGGATTAAAATAGGTGACTTGGGACACCCTAAATCTCCCAAGTGGCGACTCTGAAATAAAGAAATAAATCCCGTTTCGACTGTCCTTTAATTGGAAAAAACTCCTGTACCCCCGCGGGAGCGGAAAAAGGAGGTGTGACAGCTCTGGCGACTCTGCTGGGGACGATAACCCAGAACCACTAGTTCAGGGTTCAAGAATTCGAGCTTAGAATAATTGTTATATTTGGCTTTATTATCTGATATATATTGCATGTTCTGACATAACATACTAAATGTTGTCTTTTACCGCTTTGATATTATCTGAACTGTATATAAACTGTGCCGAAACCCTTCTCTTCTTACCTCCGGGGAGAAGCTCGCTGGTCGAGGCTCCCTATTCTGTTAGTGTCAATACCTGAAATAAGAAAGAGGACGGGTAAGTTACGAAGCCGGATGGCCTTTTGGTTCCCGGTAAGTTGCCCCCTCCTCGACTCGAGTTGTCCGCTCGGGTACACAGTCTAGAACATATACCCAGGTTCTAAACCTAGTATAACGAAACCTCATGCCGGATCCCTAGTAGGAACGATTATTTGCATCACGTTACATTTGACTTAGGGGACTCAACACAGGGGTTGGGTCCGTCTAGGACTAGCAACCTGAAATGAAAAGACCATTCTGATGCATCCTACTTGCTCTGTACATATATTTGTTTCGAACTTGCATGTTGACCGGTTTCTGAATCTCGGGAATGTTGGAAAATTGAAGAAAAAAAAGAAAAAAAAAAGGGAAAAAGAATATATCAGTTAGGGAGTTAATTGATTATTTTAGAAAAAATCAATGACCAATTACTGGCGAAACTCTGCCGAAATTTTGAAAAAAAAAGGAAAATATTTTATTTTGTTTTACTAAAAAATATATAAAAAAAGAGTCTTTTATTATTATTTTTTTTCCGGAAAAATAGATTGTTTTATTGTTTGTTGAAAATGAAAAAAAATCGTTATTTTGTCTTTTTCAAAAATAGAAAAGGAAAATAGATTGTCTTGCCAGGAAAAAAATAAAAATGAAAAAGAGTCATGTTTTAAAATAGTTCGGTTAATTTGCCCGAACTACGCGGGTTTGATTCTCACCGGATGTGAGATACGTAGGCAACCCTCATCGGGTCCAACCCCCTTTTTGCTAAAAAAGCCAAAAACAAATAAATAAAAAAATAAAAAAAAACAAAAAAAAACATGTCAAGAATTTTAATTTTGCCATAAATAAGTCGGGTGGTGTCCAACCTCCCCTTTTGCTAATAATAGCAAAATATATATGTCAAATTTCTAAGAAGTCGGGTGACGTTGTTTTATGAAGACATAGCCGAATGTTCCCGAAGGGGACGCCGGAAGGCTGACTTTGCATAAACAGCCACATTTGGGTCATATTTAAGATTTGGTCCAGTTGACCCACACAGCCTTAAAAATCTTCGTCCCCGAGACGTTGAAAGGCCGTGTTTGCAATAGTGAGTTTCCTAATTTGAAAAACGATAAAAAAAAGAGTCATAAATAAGTCAGGTGATGTTGTTATGTCATAAATAGCCAAATATTCCCAAACGGGGCACCGGAGGGCTGACTTTGCATAAACAACCACCTTTGGTCGTATTTTGATTTTTGACCTTCACAGCCTTAAAATTTTTGCCCCTGAGGCGCAGGAAGGCCGTGTCGCAATATCGGGTCTTTTATCTAAAAATATTAGAATTAAGAATTGAGTTCTTCATTTAAAATATAGGGTTAATTTTGAGTCGATAATATAGATAGTAGTTTTTGGAGTTAAATAAAAGTTTTCTTTTGCTTAAACGCTTTAATAAATGTGCAGGATGAGCACAACAATAAATGAGCCTTTTTCAATAATGACCAAAATCCCTTTTGAGCTGCAATTGTGGTGGAATGATTTGGGCAAAGAAGGGCAAGACGAAGTGAGAAAATATTTGAAAGACCTTCCGGATTTATTAGACATTCAGCCTCGGGGGATATCATCAGGGCATTGGTCGCCCATTGGGATTCGACACATAATGTGTTTCATTTTTCAGACTTTGAACTCACCCCAACAATAGAAGAAATAGCGGGGTACATTGGAAGTGACCAAGCTCCATTGAGATTCAAATACTTGATTGCTCATAGAGCCATTACCATACATCGATTCCTGGATTCCTTGAAAGTACCCCGGACAGTTCATCACCCAGATTTTGCAAAGGGTTTCTGCAGTTTCCGCTTCGTGTATGATAGATATGGACATGTGGGTGGGTTCAATAATCCAGACTTTAAGCTTTGCAGCAGAAATAGCCGACAAAAATGGGAGAAACACAGGCGAGTGGCATTTATGGTAGCTTTTTGGGTCTCGTAATATTCCCAAGGAAAGATGGTAATATTGATTTGAAAATAGCAGGCGTCGTCAGTACTTTGCAAACCATGGGGAAAAGCACTTTAGCACCTATGATTGTGGCTGATATCTTCAGAGCTCTCACTGCGTGCAAAGCTGGGGGCAAATTTTTTGAGGGATGTAACTTATTGTTACAAATGTGGATGATTGAGCATTTGTGCCCGCGCTCTCAGTTATTGAGTTATGGCTCGGCTGAGAAAACTTGTATAGGGGAATTTTGTACGAGAATCAAAGGGGTTGGTCTACCTGAAGGAGTCACAGCTTGGGCATTATTATTTCGGAACCTCGAGGCTAGCCAGATACAGTGGGTGCTTGGATGGTTGTCTGTCGAGGAAGTCATATATATGCCAGCAGCCCGACCACATTTTTTGTTAATGGGACTCAAAAGCATACAACCTTATGCACTATATCGGGTTCTGAGGAAACTCGGTAGATATCAAGTAATACCGAGAGATGAAGATTTAAGTACCCAAGTGATCGAAATTAGTCTTGACGGTCGATTCCCCGAGGAAGAGGTTCGTCAAATTTGGAGTGAGTGTCAATATCTGATGGCAAACACTAGTGTGTCTGATAGGGTCAGAGGGGAAATTGCTCCAGGGTATCACGAATGGTTCAGAGGTGACGTGGCATATGGAAGACCGGCTAAAAGACCTCATCTCGAAGATTTCGCCAAGTCGTCCCAAGAGCAGTGGGATTGGTTAACAAAGGAAGAAAGCTATCGAGTTGAGATTGGTAAATTAAAGCAACAAGTCGAGAGTCTGAAATTCGAGAGCAGTGTACAGGTTGCCGAGGATCAAGGTGAAAAGAATAGACTAGCCAGAGAAAATGACGCTCTTAAAGCCCAAGTCCGACAGTTGAAGATAACCATCGATAAGCAACCGAGGAGCCGATCCGATGAACAATTGGTAAAAAGATTGGAAAGCGAAGTCAGAGAATGGCGGGATGAGCTAGGAAAAGTTGAAAATGTCATGGCAGAACTCAAAGCACAATGGGCGACAAGAACCGAAGAGCGTCGCCAATACTTGAATCAGTTGAAGAGGGACCATGAGAAAATTGTTGCCAATTTAAAGAGAAAAGTAGTTGCCCTTGAAGGTAGAGCGGTTAGGCAGGCTAGAGACTTCGAAACTGAGAGCGGACATTGTTACAACTTGTTAGCCCAAATGGAGGCAGAAGTGCAACAGCTGCAAGACCAGCACTTGCAAGACTCCCGAGCTTTAAAGACGTGCAGCGATCAGATAAGACGCTTGCTCATAGAAAAGAAGCAAACAAAAGACAGGATTAGAGCCATTGCTCATGCTATTGTCAAGAGATGCCGGGTTTGTGAAGACATGACCCGTACTACTTTTATCTCATCAGTGATGATCTATGTGAAGTGAACCATGAATGAGTTAGAGCAGCTTGAAAGGGATTTGGATCCTAGACCCGCGGCGAGGCCGAACGACGCCCCACGGATACCTAAGTTTGAAGCACTAGAATATGCATAGTCCGTGTCTTTGAGTGTCTACCATGTCGAGTCAGTCTTTTGTACGTCCGGATTGAGTATGTTTGCAGCTTAGAGTTTTTGTTTGCTTTCAGATTGCGTTTGTTAGTTTCTTTCCAAAACAAAAGATGTCGAGTTTGTAAGAGTCTGTTTATTAATGAAAGTTGAGCATTTTATTTCCACCCATATTTTTACATTTATCTGCACGAACTACGCTTGGTCTGATTCGTGCGGGGTCACGATACGTAGGCAATCTCTATAGGATTCGACCGTAATTTTTTAAAAAAAAGAAGAATATATATTTGTCAGAGCAAAAATAAGCTGGGATGATGCATGAGGTCAGAGCAAAAGCATGTTAGAAATGATTAAATGCCTAGGAGCATTGCATCCCCCTAACGTGCAATTACAATATCTGTTAAGACTCTAACACTGACAAGTTTGTTGTTTTTCCAATATCATTTAGTTGTTAGAGCGTACTGGCACCGTACCATTATCAAACAAGATCAAAAGGTCCTATACCAGAAAGCATGACTGGGTCAGACAACAGCGTTGAGTCAGAAAAAACGGCCAATCAGATGCTGAAGGAAGCCCTGGAGAAAATGGAAACAATGAGGCTAGAAATAAATGAAATGCAGATAGCCTTAGCTAGAGCCCAGAAGGGGCAAGAACTACCCGTTACTCCTACCCTCCAACCAGTACACACGCCGGAATACCCCTCTCCCGGTCCTTCAACAAGTTTCCCAAGCCATCACTATTATCAGGGAAGAGAGGCTTATGATTCCCAAGCTCCACCTCCCACTCAAAACCCTCCTCCACCAAATGTTCCCGTCTTTGTGGCACCTCCCCCAGCTCCACTACATAGATCATCCAGTGAGCCGCTATTCCAAGCTCACGACACCCAATATTACCCTCCCGAACCCACTTTCAAAGCGCCTGAGCCATATACCTCCTCTCCCCATTTTGAAATCCCGGGAGAAGTTGAGAAACCGGTTAAGAATGCAGAACAAGAGGAGGTGATTCGTAAAGTCAAAAGCCTGGAGCAATCCTTCAGGAACATGCATGGTTTAGGAAACCAAGTTAGTGTCGCATACAAAGATTTGTGCCCTTTTCCTGATGTATAGTTGCCTGCGGGGTTTAAAATGCCGAAGTTTGACTTATATGAGGGGAACGGTGACCCAGTAGCCCATCTGCGTGGTTTTTGTAGCAAAATGAGAGGGGCTGGGGGAAAAGATGAGTTGTTGATAGCATATTTCGGGCAAAGCCTGAGCGGGTCAGCCCTAGAATGGTACACGAGGCAAGACCCCGGCCGATGGTATACATGGGATGATTTGGCCCAGGCATTCATCGGCCATTTTCAATATAACCTCGAAATAGTCCCTGATCGTCTGTCATTGTTGAAACTAGAAAAGAAGCCTGGGGAAAGTTTTAGAGAGTTTGGTTTCCGCTGGAGGGAACAAGCTGCAAGGGTTGATCCTCCCATGCGGGAAAGTGAGATGGTAGATTACTTCTTGCAAACATTGGAACCTACCTATTTTGGTCATCTAGTGACATCTGTCGGGAAGTCGTTTAATGAAGTGGTAAAGATGGGAGCCATGATTGAAGAAGGATTGAAATCTAACAAGATCTTGAGCTACTCGGCGTTGAAAGCAACCACCCAGGCCATCCAAAGCGGTACTGGTGGTGTGTTGGGGAAGAATAAGAAAGAAGAAGTTGTGGCAGTTGAAGCTAATGTTTGGTCCAAGCACAATAGCCGTCCACTCTACTACAGCCAACCCAGACCCCATCACCCAAACTATCAATATACCCCATATGGTCCACCGCAACACTATTATCCACCACCAGAACCACAATTTTCTATTCACCACGCCCAGACCTACACTCAACCCCCAGTGCACTCGCAATGGCGTACACCAAGTCCCCAAAATACACAGCCACACCCACAAAACATCTATCCACCTCCCAGGGCTAACAGACCAGGAACCAGCTTCCGCCCAAACCAAGCTTTTAGAAATGAGAAGGCCCCAAACAAAAAAATATTTACTCCGCTGGGAGAATCTTACACTTCTCTTTTCCACAGATTGAAACAGTTGGGGATGCTGACCCCAGTTGAATCCAAAGCACCAAATCCTCTTCCCAGAAACCTGGACCACTCTGTTAGCTGCGAGTATTGCTCAGGGATGCCGGGGCACGATACTGAAAAATGTTGGAAGTTGAAAAACGCAATCCAAGAGCTCATTGATAATCGTCGTATTGAGGTACAGGCTCCAGAGGCCCCGAACATCAATCAAAATCCGTTACCAGCGCATTATGAGGCCAACATGATCGAACTGATACATAAGGGGGCAGAGCCTAAGAAACCTTCGCAGGTGGTTATGGTGATTCGTTCTACGGAAACCAAAGAAAAGACAGTGAGTGCAAGGCCAGTGGTTCAGTTAAAAGCAGTAGAAGACAAGCCAGTGCTAGTAATGGGAAAGGGACCGTTTGTGGCCGAGAAAAAGCAGGAGCCAGTCAAGATAGTGGTACCAAGGTCAGTATCCACGCCCGTGGTGGTTGTGAAGGGAGTCTATGTAGAGCCGGTTGTCATAAAACCGGTAGTCCAGTTACCCATGGTTGATAGCAAAGCCGTACCCTGGAAATATGACAAAGTAGTGGTGACATACAAAGGAAAGGAAATTGAGGAAGAAAGTTGTGAAGCACAAGGACTGACCCGGTCAGGACGTTGTTTCGCCCCTGAAGAGTTGAGAAAAGCTAAGGGCGCAAAAGACAATCCAGTGCCAGTTAAAAAAGCTGTAACGGAAGAGGAAGCAGAAGAGTTTCTGAAAAAGATGAAAGGACAAGATTATTCCGTTGTTGAGCAACTGAGAAAAACACCGGCCCAAATCTCGTTGTTGTCATTATTAATTCACTCTGATGAGCATTGCCGAGATTTAATGAAGATATTGAATGAGGCTCATGTGCCTGACAAAATCTCAGTAAACCATTTAGAGACAATTGCCAACAAGATCTTTGAAGTGAACAGGATAACATTTTCTGATGATGAATTGCCTATGGAAGGCACAGAACACAACAAGGCTCTCTATTTGACGGTCAAATGTGAAGGTTCAATGGTTACTCGGGCACTAATCGATAACGGGTCGAGCGCTAATATTTTCACGTTATCCACATTGAATAAGTTAAAGATTGATGAGGATAGAATCCGCAAAAATAGCATTTGTGTTCGAGGGTTCGATGGAGGGGGAACAAACACGGTAGGAGATATTGTACTCGAATTGACTATTGGCCCAGTCGAGTTCACGATGGAATTTCAGGTGTTGGATGCTACAGTATCCTATAATCTTTTGTTGGGTCGACCGTGGATTCATGCGGCAAAAGCCGTGCCCTCCACACTGCACCAAATGATCAAATTCGAGTGGGACAGACAAGAAATTGTGTTACATGGGGAAGATCCCACATGCGCCATGAATGATGCCATTGTACCTTTTATAGAGACCGAAGATGATAAGGGGTCGTGGGTGTATCAGATCCTCGACACGGTTCCAGTGAGCAGGGTGCCTGAGGGTAAAAGCATGCCCTGTCCTAGGGTGTCAGCTGCGACCGTCATGGTACTGTCAGAAATGTTGAATAACGGGTTCGTGCCCGGGAAGGGTTTGGGGGTTGAACTGCAGGGCATTACTCAACCTGTATCTTTGCCCAAAAATCTGGACACATTCGGGTTAGGGTTCAAACCAACAGCGGCAGATGTCAGAAAGGCCCGTAAATTGAAGAAGAAAGCTTGGGTGCTCCCTAAACCAATTCCTCGATTATCCAGGTCCTTCGTCAGGCCGAATATCAAGAAACAGTCATTGGCAAAGATATCGGGTTCGTTAGTTGAGGAAGATGGGAATTTGGATAAGGTGTTTGAGAAAGTATTTGCTGAAGTAAACATGGTTGAGGCCGGGGAAGGGTCAAGCAGAGCAGACATACAGTACATCGGACCACGTGCTAACATCAGCAATTGGGAAGCTATTCCTCTTCCAGTTCGGAGGGAGTCGTGGTAGTGGGTTTTGTTTTCCTTTTTGTCACCTGGATTATTCCAGGGTTTGTAATCCAGTTGTTATGTTCCGTCCGTTTGGATGAGTTAAAACCTTGTTGTCTTTACGTTTAATGAAATGCAATTTTCTTCGTCCCTAATTCTCTTTCCATTTTCGTTTCTTTTCTTTGTACAGTTCTCTTTATGCTGATATCAATGACATGACATGCATGAGGAATCTTCGGCCCAGTTTTAAAAGCCAATCTAATTCAGAAGTAATAATACAAGAGAACGAGTGTGATGATGGGATGGATTGTAATAATGATGAAGCTTATGAGGAAATTAGTAAAGAATTAAGCCACTTTGAAGAAAAACCCAAACCTAACCTAAATGACACAGAAGCAGTTAATCTAGGGGACCAAGATAATGTACGGGAAACTAAAATAAGTGTTCATTTGGATCCACAACTCAAGGAGGAGATAATTAAAGTATTGCATGAGTACAAAGACGTTTTTGCATGGTCATATGATGATATGCCGGGTCTAAGCACCGATTTGGTGGTTCATAAATTGCCCACTGATCCAGCACTCCTCCCTGTCAAGCAGAAGTTGAGAAAGTTCAAAACAGACATAAGTGTGAAGATCAAAGAAGAGATCTCCAAGCAGTTTGAGGCAAGGGTCATTCAGGTTACACGGTACCCCACTTGGTTAGCCAATGTCGTGTCTGTGCCAAAGAAAGATGGCAAGACCAGGGTGTGCGTCGATTATCGAGACCTTAACAAAGCAAGCCCAAAAGATAATTTCCCACTTCCCAACATCCATATACTGATCGACAATTGTGCCAAACATGATATTGGCTCTTTTGTGGATTGTTATGCGGGTTATTATCAGATTCGAATGGATAAGGAAGATACAGAAAAGACGGCATTCATCACGCCGTGGGGAACGTATTGTTATCGGGTCATGCCGTTTGGTTTGAAAAATGCTGGGGCAACTTATATGAGGGCCATGACAACTATCTTCCATGATATGATACATAAAGAAATTGAGGTATACGTGGATGATGTGATCGTTAAGTCTAGACAGCAATCTGACCATGTCAGAGATTTGAGAAAATTCTTTCAAAGGCTTCTCAGGTACAATCTTAAGCTCAATCCTGCGAAATGTGCTTTCGGGGTGCCATCTGGGAAGTTGTTGGGATTCATAGTTAGCCGGAGAGGTATTGAATTAGACCCGTCAAAGATCAAAGCTATTCAGGAATTGCCACCTCCAAGAAACAAAACCGAGGTGATGAGTGTGTTGGGAAGACTGAACTATATCAGCAGGTTCATTGCTCAGCTCAACGGCAACATGTGAACCAATTTTCAAATTGTTAAAGAAAGATGCCGCGGTCAAATGGACTGATGAATGCCAAGAGGCTTTTGATAAGATAAAGGGGTATTTGTCAAACCCACCCGTGTTGGTCCCACCAGAACCAGAGAGGCCTTTGATTCTGTATCTGACAGTTATGGACAGTTCATTCGGCTGTGTACTGGGGCAGCATGATGTTACGGGCAGAAAGGAGCAGGCTATCTACTATCTCAGTAAGAAGGTCACATCTTACGAGGTCAAGTATACTCATCTGGAAAGAACATGTTGTGCCCTAACTTGGGTGGCACAGAAATTGAAACATTACTTGTCATCTTACACCACTTACCTTATATCTCGCTTGGACCCGTTGAAGTATATTTTCCAGAAACCCATGCCCACAGGAAGGCTTGCAAAGTGGCAGATCTTACTTACAGAGTTCGACATTGTCTATGTGACACGGACTGCCATGAAAGCACAGGCATTAGCCGATCACTTGGCTGAGAACCCCGTTGATGAAGATTATGAGCCTTTGAAAACTTATTTCCCTGACGAAGAGGTAATGCACATTGAAGAATTAGAACAAGCTGAGAAGTCGGGATGGAAACTTTTCTTTGATGGGGCTGCAAATATGAAGGGTGTGGGAATAGGAGCAGTACTTATTTCGGAAACAGGTCAGCATTACCCCGTTACAGCTCGGCTTCGTTTCTACTGTACAAACAACATGGCAGAATATGAGGCGTGTATATTGGGATTGAGATTAGCTGTGGATATGGATGTACGGGAAGTCTTGGTCATGGGTGACTCGGACTTACTGGTACACCAGATTCAAGGGGAATGGGAAACACGGGACTTGAAGCTTATACCGTATCGACAATGTCTGCATGAGCTTTGCCAGCGTTTTCAGGCCATAGAATTCAGACACATTCCAAGGATTCATAATGAGGTTGCTGACGCTTTGGCTACTTTGGCGTCGATGTTGCACCATCCAGATAAGGCCTATGTTGATCCATTGCAGATTCAAGTCCGTGATCAGCATGCTTACTGCAATGTGATAGAAGAGGAAATCGATGGAGAGCCATGGTTCCATGATATCAAAGAGTACATCAAAGCGGGAGTGTATCCAACGCAGGCCACCGGTGATCAGAAAAGAACAATTCGACGGTTGGAAAGTGGGTTTTTCCTTAGTGGAGGAGTACTGTACAAAAGAACGCCAGAGCTCGGTTTGTTGAGATGTATAGATGCACGGCAGGCCACAACTATCATGACTGAGGTGCATTCCGGAGTTTGTGGACCGCATATGAGTGGGTATGTTCTAGCAAAGAAGATTCTCCGAGCAGGTTATTATTGGCTCACGATGAAGCGAGATTGTATCAGTTTTGTGCGTAAGTGTCATCAATGCCAAATACATGGAGATTTGATTCATGCTCCACCATCAGAATTACATGCGATGTCTGCGCCATGGCCTTTTGTCGCATGGGGCATGGATGTTATTGGGCCAATTGATCCAGCAGCATCAAATGGGCACAGATTTATCTTGGTAGCTATATATTATTTTACCAAATGGGTGGAAGCGAAGACCTTCAAGTCTGTGACCAAGAAGGCTGTAGTTGACTTCGTGCATGCAAATATCATATGTCGGTTTGGGATCCCAAAGGTAATCATCACAGATAATGGGGCTAATCTTAATAGTCATTTGATGAAGGAGACATGTGAGCAGTTTAAGATTTCTCACAGGCACTCTACTCCGTACCGTCCCAAGGCAAATGGTGCGGTTGAAGCGGCTAATAAGAACATAAAGAAAATACTCCGGAAGATGGTTGAAGGATCTAGACAATGGCACGAGAAATTGCCTTTTGCATTGTTAGGATATCGCACCACCATGCGTACCTCGGTAGGGGCGACTCCTTACTCATTGGTATATGGTACCGAGGCAGTAATACCCGCAGAAGTGGAAATCCCATCTCGACGAATCATTGCAGAGGCTGAGATCGATGATGATGAATGGGTGAAAAGCCGTCTTGAGCAGTTGAGTTTGACCGATGAGAAAAGATTGGCATCAGTGTGTCATGGCCAACTGTACCAACGAAGAATGGCAAGAGCATACAACAAAAAGGTACGTCCAAGGAAATTTGAAGTCGGGCAATTAGTACTGAGGCAGATCTTGCCTCATTGGGCTGAGGCAAAAGGAAAATTTGCCCCAAACTGGCAGGGACCATTTGTGGTAACCAGAGTGTTGTCTAAGCATTGTATTTGACAGATGTGGAAGGAAAATGTGTAGAAATGACCATCAATTCCGATGCGGTCAAGAGATATTATGTATGATTTCTTTATTTTCTGAATGTATCTGTTCATATTTGGCATATCTTAAAGATTGAAATGATGAAGGCATTTTGTTATGCTATCCAAACACTCATATCCCTTGTTATCCCCTTCGAGCCTTACTTATTTTTCATACACCTCTTTCGGAATCAGCAGCATTATCAGAGAACACAAGTGCCGAACAAAAAAAAAAAAGAAAAAAAAAGAAAAGAAAGAAAAGTGAAAAAAAAGGAAAGAAGAGAAACATAACAACGTAGTCTCGCCAAGTGAACTACGTTTGACTTGATCCCGAAAGGGTACGTAGGCAGCCTTACTCCAAGGTTCAGTCATACCAAATAGAAATCCAAAAATCCCCAAGCAAGAAACTGGGGCAGAAGTGGTGATTGTTATGAAAGTTGGATTCCGAAAGTTGTAATTTGAACCCATTGGAATTGTTTTGAGCCTTTTATACCTTTCTTTCTAACTCAATCCAAAAGCCTACATTACGGTCCAAAGAAAGACCTTATGATCAGTTTTGAGAAATGCCAAGATGAACAGGTAGGAATAACCCACGACAGGGGCAACACTCTGGTTCAAGCAAGAAGAACAAAAATAAATGAGAGAGTCTTATGGGTGAAAACCCTCACGGGCACCGTAAGGCGACGGGAGCTGAGAGAAAAATAAATGAGAGAGTCTTGTTGGTGAAAACCTTTACGGGCACCTCAAGGCGAAGGTGAGATAAGAAATGGAAAACTGAGAAAGGTATGTTGATAGAAACCGTTTCGCGGTACCGCAGGGAAACAAGGTTAAGGTCTAGATAAATCAAACAAGTGATGGAAGTTCTGGGCAATGAGGTACGGCAATTGAGAGTTGTTTGTTTGGACAGATTGGGCTGATTAATCCAAAATGCATGTCTTGACCATTGGTACTAGTTGTCTCGTTCAGATAAGTTTCTTTTCTTTCTCTTTTCAAACAGTCATCTGGTTTTGGATTCTTCTTATCCTTAACTCAAAAATCGTTTCATTTTTCTTTTGAGGGTTTTTTATCTAGCTGAGATGTTTCAAGTGCCAGTTTTGTTCGATGCAAGCAGAAAGGACTTCAAAGTTCACTACCAACTTCTAGAATTGTAAAGCACAACGTGGTCAGAGCATGTCAAAAACAACTTAATGTCAAGTGGAATACAGGGAATTAACGGAAGTTTCATCGGTGAAATGATTGGGAAATGTCGTGGGAAAGGCGAAAGCTCAAATAAAAGGTCAGAAAAGTGAAATAACAGCAGGGGTGTAAAGCATTTAGGTCGCCAGAGGTTGGGAAATTTAAAAGTTGGTCAGAAAGTCAAGCGGTTCAGGGTCAGTGCGTGGAAATTAGTCAACACAAAGCAAGGCAGTGGAAGGATTTTTCAGCAAGAATGCCATCAACTAACCACCGTTTTAAACTGACGAAATTTTCTTTGATTAAGCAGGGGGAGAAAAATTAGTTGTTGAAGAGGAATTCTCCAGGAGGGAAAAACAAGCACTAATTAGGATAAATGCAAGTTGTCAGGAGTCCGCCTGGAGAACAGAGACGTATTTTTCAAGTTTGACGTCAGGAGTCCGCCTGGAGAACAGAGACGTATTTTTCAAGTTTGACGTCAGGAGTCCACATGAAGAACGGAGACATACAGTTTAAATTTTAAAAGTCAGGAGTCCGCCTGGAGAATAGAGATATTCATTTCAAATTTAGCAATCAGGAGTCCGCCTGGAGAACAGAGACGTACTTTTCAAGTTTGACGTCAGGAGTCCGCCTGAAGAACGGAGACATACAGCTTAAATTTTAAAAATCAGGAGTCCGCCTGGAGAACAGAGACATACTTTTCAAGTTTGATATCAGGAGTCCGCCTGAAGAACAGAGAAATATGGTTTAAATTTCAAAAATCAGGAGTCCGCCTGGAGAATAGAGACATTCAATTTTGAATTTAGCAATCAGGAGTCCGCCTGGAGAACAGAGGCATACATTTCAGTCTTTAATTTCAAGTGTTGAAGTTGGGAGCCCGCCCATAGAATAGAGGCATACATTTTAGTCTTTACATTTCAAGAGTTGAAGTTGGGAGCCCGCCCAGATAACAGAGGCATACATTCAGTCTTTACATTTCAAGAGTTGAAGTTGGGAGCCCGCCCAGATAACAGAGGCATACATTCAGTCTTTACATTTCAAGAGTTGAAGTTGGGAGCCCGCCCAGAAGAACAGAGGCATACATTCAGTCTTTTCATTTCAAGTGTTGAAGTTGGGAGCCCGCCCAGATAACAGAGGCATACATTCAGTCTTTTCATTTCAAGAGTTGAAGTTGGGAGCCCGCCCATAGAACAGAGGCATACATTCAGTCTTTTCATTTCAAGAGTTGAAGTTGGGAGCCCGCCCATAGAACAGAGGCATACATTCAGTCTTTTCATTTCAAGTGTTGAAGTTGGGAGCCCGCCCATAGAACAGAGGCATACATTTTAGTCTTTACATTTCAAGAGTTGAAGTTGGGAGCCCGCCCAGATAACAGAGGCATACATTCAGTCTTTACATTTCAAGAGTTGAAGTTGGGAGCCCGCCCAGATAACAGAGGCATACATTCAGTCTTTACATTTCAAGAGTTGAAGTTGGGAGCCCGCCCAGATAACAGAGGCATACATTCAGTCTTTACATTTCAAGAGTTGAAGTTGGGAGCCCGCCCAGATAACAGAGGCATACATTCAGTCTTTTCATTTCAAGTGTTGAAGTTGGGAGCCCGCCTAGATAACAGAGGCATACATTCAGTCTTTTCATTTCAAGAGTTGAAGTTGGGAGCCCGCCCATAGAACAGAGGCATACATTCAGTCTTTTCATTTCAAGAGTTGAAGTTGGGAGCCCGCCCATAGAACAGAGGCATACATTCAGTCTTTTCATTTCAAGTGTTGAAGTTGGGAGCCCGCCCATAGAACAGAGGCATACATTTTAGTCTTTACATTTCAAGAGTTGAAGTTGGGAGCCCGCCCAGATAACAGAGGCATACATTCAGTCTTTACATTTCAAGAGTTGAAGTTGGGAGCCCGCCCAGATAACAGAGGCATACATTCAGTCTTTACATTTCAAGAGTTGAAGTTGGGAGCCCGCCCAGATAACAGAGGCATACATTCAGTCTTTTCATTTCAAGTGTTGAAGTTGGGAGCCCGCCCATAGAACAGAGGCATACATTCAGTCTTTTCATTTCAAGTGTTGAAGTTGGGAGCCCGCCCAGATAACAGAGGCATACATTCAGTCTTTTCATTTCAAGTGTTGAAGTTGGGAGCCCGCCCATAGAACAGAGGCATACATTTCAGTCTTTACATTTCAAGAGTTGAAGTTGGGAGCTCTCCCAGATAACAGAGGCATACATTCAGTCTTTAATTTCAAGTATTGAAGTTGGGAGCCCGGCCATAGAACAAGAGGCATACATTTCAAGATCAAGTCAGAGGACAATAAAATAGAGGGTTACAATAGGAATCCCCAGCAGGAGACAATAAAATTCCCCGACACTGGGAAACAGAAGGTTGCAACAAGAGGTCACAGTACAAACTCAAGTACATGTGTCAAAGGAAGAAAAGCATCGGATGGAATGCAAGCAGACAAGGAAGCAAGGTAACAAAAACAAATTGTACTCTAGCCTAGCTTCTTGTTTTCTTTTAAGCATGGTGTAAAAAGGAGATCGGTAAGCAGTGGTAATAGCATACAACAACAGTAACAATGCAGTCCCACGGTAATCCCAGCTACCAAAATTTCCCGAACTACATTGACCTGATTCCTGTTTAGCCCAGGATATGTAGGAAACCTTTGAAGCAAAGGTTCGGTCAAATCTTTTTCAAAAATGCTTCACACGGAGTACTCGGATGGGCAAAAATCGCTCGCTTTATCTTTGCACGAAAACCCTTCGTGTCTTCGGGCAAAGAGGGGCAGCTGTAAGCACGTGATTTTTGCCCAATATGAGAATTACTCCCAAAAAATTCAAAAATAAAATGATTTTTCTTTGATGTGCAATTTTGTGATATTTTGAATAATTATTTGCATTTGTCTGTGCATGTTTATTTGCTAAATTAATAAAAAATACAAAAATATGTCGCATTTTGCATGTAGGATTTAATTCTACAATTGTTAGTGATTAAATTTGTTTTACAAAAATTAAAAATTACAAAAATAGGCATCGTTTGCATTTTTAGCATTTAATGTCCAAATATATAATTTTATGCTTAATTAATACTTAATCGTGCGTTAATTGTTATGGAGAGTTAATTTGCGCTTTTATAACTTAATTTAGTTCTTAACAATAGTTTAAGTATTTTTATAATTTAGTTTTAGAGAAATAAAAGAAGAAAAGAGAGCGAAAATATAAAGAAAGTCGGAATTGGGCCTCTTCTTCGATTTCAGGCCATAGGCCCAAAAAATGGCCCAATCTTCCCTACGACCCAGTCCATTTCGAACTGGGTTGACCCAGTCCATAACCCAACATCCTATTATCTTACAAACAACACAAAACAAACAAAAAAAAAGAGAAAAAAACCTAAAAAGACCTAACCAATCCGCCCCCCGCCCCCTTTCTTCTCTTTCTTCTTTTCTTCTTTCTTCTCCAAACTCTAAAACACACATCCATGGCTGCCATGGCTAAGCTCCAGCAGCTTAATCTCCTTCGACACAAGCGCACACACCACCAAGAAGCCCATCTTCTCCATGTCAAGCTCAAAAGGCTCGTCCATGGCTGCGTCTTCGTCGTCAACCCATCGCCATGTTTGTTGCTTTTTCTTGCTGCCTCTGCGTCGTCCATGGCTTCCCGAACTGCTGCTCCATTTTCTCCATAAGCTGCTGAACGCAGCAGCAGTAGACGACCAGCTGCTCCTCCGCCGTAGTTGTCGTTGTTGCTGCTCGAAATTGCGCAAGGCTGCGGCTCCAGCTCCTCGCCATTGTTGCTAGCTGCGAGCTTCTACTTCATGCTGCCATGGTTGACCAGCTGCTCCTGTTCTGCCGCGTCAACTGCTGCCCGTGTCCAGCTGCGACGAGCAGCCATGGCTGTCCGCGACGCTGCCGCTGCTCCTCCTTCCTCCGCCGCTGCTTCTACTTCTTCTTCGTCTTCGTCGTTTTTCATTCGAGCTTTGGTCGAGGCTCGGACAGATTTGTTTACAATCAAAGTTCGTCGTTGATTCACCTCCGGTTAGTTGTTTTTGAGTTTTATTTTTGTCCATATTTTTGTTTAATATTCTCCGGATCCAAAATCGTTAAACGATTTAATCCTTGTTTTGTTCGTTGTTCATCATTGAAATAATTTTCTAGTGTGTTCATGTTGTTTGTTAAATTAATTTTCAGATTTCAAAATAGAAGTTTAATTAGTTGTTTTCATATTCATGTCATGTTTGTATTATTGTTTAAGTGAATATTTGTTAGTTTGATGTTTGTTAGATTCAAATTGAAATTTAATTAACTATTTCTTCAATTTGTTTCATGTGTTTATGTATTGTTAGAAATTGTTAATATTGTTAAGTTCAAGCTTAAGTTCATAATTGTTTATTTGTCGATCTTGTTATTTGTCTAAAGAATTTAGTTGTGTTAGAGAAATATGTTGGTTTAATCGTTTAAATCCATCATATTTGTTGTTCAAAATAGATTCAATTCATGTTCATACTTTGTTTGATTGTTCTTGAATTGTTGGTTGTAATGTTGTTAGAATTGATTTTAAGTTCAATATGATTGAAGTTTAGAAATCCAAATATACTTGTTTGTTGTAGTTGTTGAATCCGAAAATAGGATTGTTTGTTGCTAAAATATTGTTCAATCAAATTTTAGTTGTTCTTTGTTGTTCAATTTGTGTTCATGTGATTTGTTGTTGAAATGTTGTTAAAATCGTGTTCATGTGATATTGTTGTTATGATGTTCATCCGTGTTCATATTGTTGTTTGAACATTGTTAGAAATTGATCATATTGTCTATATTTTGGTTAAGTTTGATTAATTGATGTGTTATAGCTGATGGGTAGTTTGGTAAATTTGTAAAACGTTCAGGGGTAGTTTGGTAATTTCAGTAAGGTCGGAAGGGGTAGTTTAGGAATTGTACATTTTGTAATTGTTTATTTGAAGCATGGGGGACAAAATGAAATGGGGTGGGTTGTGATATGATTATTTAATATAAAGGGGGGACAAGATTTAATTTAAAGGGAATCTTGCATTAATTTATGTTAGGCATGGGGGACAAAATGAAATGGGGTGGTGTGATATGTTTATTTTAATGTAATGGGAATGAGTGGGAAGATAATGGGTTGGGTAGAGAAAAAGTATTGATTTTAATTAATTGAAAGGTTTATGGGATGGGTTATATATGTGAAGTCTTGAAATCAAAAGAAAGGATATACAGAGAGATAGAAAAAAATACACAGATACGAGAGAGAGAAACAAATCTGAAAATAAGAGAGAGAAAAGGGCTGAACATTTAAGAGATAGAAAATTCCGAAAAATATTTAAGCTTTCAAAATAAAAAAAAAACACTAAAAAAAATATTCTGCTTTCTTTTGTTGTTTGAAATCAGAATTAATTGTTGTTTCATCAAAGTTGGAAGATTTTGTTTTTTTTTGGATTACTACTCCACTGTTTTGTTACTGTTGCTGGGCTATTGTTGCCGTGTTGTACTGATTTTACTGCTGCTGCTGATTCTCATATTCATTTTCTTTTGCTTCCAATATCAGGTACACAATTGAAAAGCTGGTTATTGTAATCCGAAATATGAAGCATGAATACATATGAAGAATGAAAATTTGAAGTTTTAATTTCGTTTTTTTTCTTTGTTTCTTTTGTTGATTGTATTTAAGCTATTTCATGAATTACTAAATAATAGCTGGAATAAGAAAATAATATCATAAGTTAGTCTGTAATAAATCAGTTCGGCAAAACAGGTTAATTCACTAACTATGAAGGCTTCAAGATTGTAGGTTGATCATGAACAAGTAGCTAAATTTAGTTAAAACATGAATTTAAATTAAACATCGTAAATTAGGCATTAAGGCATGACTTGAGCTTAAGCAAGATTAGAAGAACGTTTAAGTCTAATAAACTTTCTAATAAGCTTTAGTAATTATGGTTAAATCTAGTTTCAAATGATTATGAATAATTAATCTCAATAATATTTTTTTTTTAAAAAAAATAATAATAACAATGCTGAGTTTTAATCTAGCTATATTTGTTTATTTTGAATATTAGTTGTTGAATTTTTATTTTATTTAAAATTTCGAAATTAAGAGTAAAATTCTTTTTTTCATCAATATTTGTATTAACCAAGCAATTAGCATGTCATGTTTTCTTAAAATTATAAAAGCTAGTAATTAATTAGGATTTTTCTTTCTTTATTTTAGAGACTAATTTTTATAGAAAAAATGTAGTCGCTTTAAGATTTGTCCATTTAAAATAAATGAGATGAGCCTCGCTTAATGAAATGTATAGATTTCGGGGCCCTCAATAAATGTACAGTTAATTGCTTAGAATTAGGGAGGAGCCGTTTTAGCAAATTTCACGGCCCTACCTAAAATAATGACACGCTAGTCGCTCTAGGCGCGTATTTAATAATGTTATTTCCTTAAATACGGGTGTGCATTTATGTAATCCAAATCTAAATCTCAACGGAGTCGAAATGTGTCGATAACCACGGGTGCAATTGATTGCGACGTGATTTGAAATACGTTTTCACAATGTTGTAATTTTTCGTAAAATAATAACAATAAATAAAAAGAATAATAAAAGTGGCTAAGGGATAAAATTTGCACGTAAGTTTATAATACGTATTATATTAGATAATCAAGCCGAATATAACAGTTAAGCGACCGTGCTAGAACCACGGAACTCGGGAATGCCTAACACCTTCTCCCGGGTTAACAGAATTCCTTATCCGGATTTCTGGTGCGCAGACTGTAATACAGAGTCATTCTTTTCCTCGATTCGGGATTAAAATAGGTGACTTGGGACACCCTAAATCTCCCAAGTGGCGACTCTGAAATAAAGAAATAAATCCCGTTTCGACTGTCCTTTAATTGGAAAAAACTCCTGTACCCCCGCGGGAGCGGAAAAAGGAGGTGTGACATACTTTTGAAATCTTAAAAGGGGGCATTTGGCCGATTCAACAAGATTGCATATTTACTTCTTTGTTTTGGTCTCTTTTGGCTTTTCTTGATTTCCCTTTCTTAAGTTTATTCCCTCTCTACGGTCCACCTATTTCTCTCTCTGCTCTTAGTTTTGGGTTTCAGAAAAAGGTAAGCTCCTTTTTACAGATCCATTTTCGAATCTTCAATTCTTCTTCTTATTTCAATTTCAATATCTTAACCGCTTTTCAACGCCTTCGGTTTGTTTCCCACTGTCACATCTGTATCCAGTTCTCTGCTTCTCATTTTATTTATATGTCCGCTGATTGCTCTGTATCACTGTAGTTATAGAACGTTGACATAATTTTATGTTTTTCATTTGAAGCTCTTTTGTTTTTGTACTTTGTATGATTTTTCTTCAGTTAATTTCGGTTGCTAGTTACTTTCGGTGCTACACCAGTGGTAGCGGTGATAGCCCTTTTTGGTCTTTGGGTCGTGGTATTTTCTGTGTTTTCAGGGAAATTCTCAAAGTGGTTGGAGACAAGTTGGGCGCACGAGCACTAGCAAAGGAGAGCAACCTGGACGAGCGTCAGCAAAGGGCGGTGGGAAGCGGTGCGTGAGCTTGCAAGTATATCGAGGGCTGCAAATCAACACAGGTTTGGTTCTCGGGAATTGGTACCTCCCGTTCTACTGTTTTCCTTTTGGTGTTAGCTAAATTGATGTTACTTTAGTTCACAATAGTTAAATCATTCAATAGGTGTACAGGTAGTCACTTGTTTCCTTCTAGTTTGATTCGTTGTCCGTTGTGCACTAGCGAGTCTTTTGTAGGTCTGTCGTAGGTGTAGTGGCGGCAGTCTGAGATGATAGATTAAAGGCATGCCCTCAGGTGGGACAGAGTGTGAGGCAAAGAGTGGGCCCGGGGTCAGGGGGTGGGTCGGGAGGCAGGGGAGGTAGAGGGGGCAAGGGAGCCTATAGATTGAGAATCGGGTCATGGAACATAGGATCGCTAACGAGTAAGTCTATAGAGTTGGCGAAGATCCTTCAGAAGAGGAAGATTAATATAGCGTGTGTCCAGGAGACTAGGTGGGTCGGATCGAGGGCGAGAAACGCGGATGGGTATAAGTTGTGGTACTCTGGAGTCGTGAGGTGTAAGAATGGAGTGGGTATCCTAGTAGATAACCATCTTAGGGAGTCGGTGGTAGAGGTCAGGCGTGTGAATGATAGACTAATGACTATTAAATTGGTGGTGGGTGAGTGTACTTTAAACGTCGTTAGCGCGTACGCACCGCAAGTAGGTTGTGATGAGGAGATTAAAAGGCATTTTTGGGAAGGGTTGGATGACATTGTTCGTAGTATTCCACCTTCCGAGAGGTTATTCATAGGAGGGGATTTCAATGGCCATATTGGGTCGTCTGCAGGTGGTTATACTGAGGTGCATGGCGGCTTTGGTTTCGGGGAACGGAACGGAGGGGGCATCTCACTGCTGGATTTTGCCAAGGCATTCGATCTAGTGATTGCAAACTCGAGTTTTCCGAAGCGAGAGAAGCATTTTGTTACTTACCAAAGTTCGGTGGCGAAAACTCAAATTGACTATCTCCTCATCAGGAGATGCGACAGAAGGTTGTGCGAGGATTGCAAAGTTATCCCAGGTGAGACCCTTGCAACACAACATAGGCTCTTGGTGATGGACGTTAGTATTATGATAAGAAGGAAACAGAGGTCAGTACGAGGCCGCCCGAGGATTAGGTGGGGCACCTTGACTAAGGTTAAAGCCCAGGAGTTGGAAGGAAGGTTGTCGGCAATGGGAGCTTGGAGAAGTAGTGGGGACGCAAACACTATGTGGTCGACAACGGCGAACTATATAAGGAAGGCGGCGAGAGAGGTGTTAGGGGTATCTTCAGGCCGCACCGGTGGCCACAAAGGAGACTGGTGGTGGAATGCAGTTGTACAAGGTAAAGTGGAAGCGAAGAAGGTGGCTTACCTGCGGTTAGTGGGGAACACTGGATAGGAGGAGAAGAGAGCGAACATTGCGAGATATAAGGTTGCTAGGAAGGAGGCAAAGATGACAGTGACGGAGGCAAAGATGGCAGCTTTTGCTCATTTGTATGAGGAACTAGGGAACAAAGGCGGGGAGAAGAAGTTACTCCGACTCGCTAAGGTGAGAGAGAGGACGGCTCGGGATTTGGACCAAGTGAGGTGCATAAAAGATGAGGACGACAAAGTTTTGTTGGGGGATGACCAGATAAAGAGGAGATGGCAGACCTACTTTCATAAACTTCTAAATAAGGAAGTGGATCAGGATATTGTACTAGATGAATTGAGGAACGCCGAAAGCCCCCATGTACTAAGTGATTGTCGGGACATTGAGGTCGATGAGGTCATGGAGGCAATGCGTAAGATGAGAAGGGGCAGAGCCACCGGACCAGATGAAATTCTGGTTGAGCTTTGGAGGTGTGTGGGTAGAGCAGGCTTGGAATGGCTTACTAAGTTGCTTAATGTTATATCCAAGACTAATAGGATGCCCGAAGAGTGGAGGTGGAGTACAATGGTCCCGTTGTATAAGAACAAATGCGATATCCAGATCTGTAACAACTATAGGGGTATTAAATTACTAAGTCATACCATGAAAGTCTGGGAGAGAGTGGTAGAAATGAGAGTGCGAAGGACGGTGTCTATTTCAGACAGCCAGTTCGGGTTCATGCCGGGGCGATCTACCACAGAAGCTATTCACCTTATTAGGAGGATGGTGGAACAATACAGGGATAAGAAGAAGGATCTCCACATGGTGTTTATCGATCTAGAGAAAGCGTACGACAGGGTTCCTAGGGAGGTCTTATGGAGATGCTTAGAGGCTAAAGGGGTCCCGGTTGCCTACATTAGGGCAATTAAGGACATGTATGATGGAGCTAAGACTCGTGTTAGGACAGCAGGAGGCGATTCAGATTATTTTCCAGTTAGTACAGGGTTGCACCAAGGGTCTGCATTCAGCCCTTTCCTATTTGCCCTGGTGATGGATGCTATAACGCATCATATTCAGGGGGAGGTGCCATGGTGCATGCTATTTGCTGATGACATAGTCCTAATCGACGAGACACGACGCGGTGTCAGCGAGAGGTTAGAGGTTTGGAGACATACCCTTGAGTCCAAAGGTTTCAGGTTGAGCAGGACGAAGACGGAATACCTTGAGTGCAAATTTGGGGCAGAGACGACGGAGGAGTGGAAGTGAGACTTGATTCTCAAGTCATCCCTAAGAGGGGTAGTTTCAAGTACCTGGGGTCGTTTATTCAGGGGTCCGGGGAGATCGACGAGGATGTCACACACCGTATAGGGGTGGGGTGGATGAAATGGAGGTTAGCGACGGGAGTCCTGTGTGACAAGAAAGTGCCACTGTTACTGAAAGGTAAATTTTATAGGGCAGTGGTTAGGCCTGCTATGTTGTATAGGACCGAGTGTTGGCCGGTGAAGATCTCACACATCCAGAGGATGAAAGTTGCAGAGATGAGGATGTTGAGGTGGATGTGCGGGCATACAAGGAAGGATAAGATTAGAAATGAAGATATTCGAGAGAAGGTGGGTGTGGCCCCCATGGAGGACAAGATGCGGGAAGCAAGACTCAGATGGTTCGGGCACATTCAGAGGAGGAACACTGATGCACCGGTGAGAAGGTGTGAACGACTGGCGGTGGTGGGTACGAGGAGAGGTAGAGGGAGACCTAAGAAGTATTGGGGAGAGGTGATCAGGCAGGATATGGCGCGACTTAGGGTTACTGAGGACATGGCCCTAAACAGGGAATTGTGGAGATCGAACATTAAGGTTGTAGGTTAGGGGAAATTGTGATGTCTTTTTTTACAACGCACTAGAGTGAGGCTAGCCAGTTAGGAATTAGTCTTAGAATGCTATTGATCAACTACTGATGATGGGCTTTATCTTCTGTGTATTAATACCTTACATCTTTCTCGTATTTCCTATATCTCTTATATTGCTGTTATTTTATTTTTTATGGAATTTATGTTATGTTATGGATTTTACGGTATTTTATGTTGTTTTATTATGAGTCTATTGATAGTACTAATATAGTGTCTCTTGTTGCCTCTTTGAGCCGAGGATCTCCTGGAAACAGCCTCTCTGCCCCTCGGGGTAGAGGTAAGGTCTGCGTACATATTACCCTCCCCAGACCCCACTTGTGGGATTACACTGGGTTGTTGTTGTTGTTGTATCAAGAATTGCAACATCGTGGAAAAACATCTCGAACCACGTCACATCAATGCACCCGTGGTTGTTGGCATATTTCAACTCTGTTGAGATTTGGATTTGGGTCACATAAATGTGCACCCGAGTTTAAGAAGCCAATATTATTAAATACGCGCCTAAAGCGACTAGCGTATCATTTTTCTTTGGGTAGGGCCGTGGAATTTTGCTAAACGGTCCATCCCGAAGTCTAAGCAATTTTAATTAAACATTTATTGAGGGCCCCGCAATTTGTGCGTTTTATTAGGCGAGGCTCATCTCATTTATTTTAAAAGGATAATCCTAAAGTGCCTACATTTTTCTCTTATTAAATTTGTCTCTACAAAATAAAAGAGAAAATGTCTTAATTTATTTACATGCTTGAGTTGTTATAGATGGGTTTCGAATATGATTCATAAAATCTAAAAATGATGCAAACAGGACAGTCCGTTGCCACTGCGGGCCCAGGCCCAACGTGTATGACATAAAACTAGACCTGGGTCGTCTTATTCACATGTTACTCTACCTAGTTACATTATACTAGCCATGTTCTCAGTTTGTCAAATTAAAAAAAAACTTAGCAATCTAATTTTAATCCTAGACCATTTACATGCTGAAATTAACCAATATTATTTAACTAAGCAATATTCCTACCAAGTTCCTAAATGGCCTATTCGTTTGATTTTTTGACTAGACGGAGTTACTACACCATTTATTTATTTTTAGGCAATATATAGATAGTTCATCCGTTAAACTATCGTCGGATGTTCCACTATATGTATTAAATAGCTACATGATTCTGATTTTTGCAAGCTAAATAATTTATACATACAAATAAAATTCAGAATATAATTAAATTAAATTTAGAATTTCAACTCTTCATTTTCGTATTCATGCTTCATATTTCGGTTTACAATAACCAACGTGTCAGTTGTGTACCTGATATTGGAAGCAAAAGAAAAGGGAGATCAGCAGAAATTCAGTAGCATAAAACAACAGCAACCCCAGCAACCAGTAACAACCAGCAACGAGAAACTTAGTGACAGATTTTAAAATCAAGACAAAAATCCAGAAACACCAACAACAATCAACGGACAGAAGCAAAGAGAATCTTTTCAGATTTTGAAAGACTAGTTAGTGTTTAACCCTTAATTTCTGAATCCGTATATCAGAATATTTGGATTGTAATCAGGTGTATACTATTCTTCTTTTGAATTTCCAGAATGTTTTTCTTTTTATTTTCTGAAGTCTTAGTATTTTTCGGAATTTCCTCTCTCTTAAAATTTTCTTCTGTTTTCCAGATAATCTCTTCTCAAATCTATTCTCTCTTTTTATTCTCTGTATTCTGTTTCTCTCCTCCAAATCTGATCAAGTTCTTTCATTTTTATATCTCATCCCAAACCCTTTAATCAATTAATAAAACAATCACTTTCTCCTACCAAACCCATTATTTTCCCACTCATCCCCCTTTTAAATCCACTACCTAATGTTTTGTCCCCCACTACATTAAATAAATATATCAAACCCCAACCCATTACCTCTTGTCCCCCATGCCTAACATAAACAATTATATCACGCACACCCCATTACATTTTGTCCCCCATGCTTAACATAAAGAATTACAAAATGTACAATTCCTAAACTACCCCTCCGACCTTATTGCAATTATCATTTTACCCCTGAACGTACTGCAATTTACCAAACTACCCCCATCAGCTATAACCAATCAATTAATCAAACTCAACCAAAATATAGCCAATATGACCAATTTCTACACAAATTCGAACAACAAATCACATGAACACGATTTCTGAACCAATTCAACAACAAATCACATGAACACAAATTGAACAACATCAAATTAATGTGCATAAATTAACCATATTGGGAACCAATCCTGGTTAAATTAGACCAAAAATTGATTAGCAAGGAAACAACAATATTAACAACACAATACATGATTCAAACTAAATCAACAAATCAAAAACCAAAACATAAACTCACATTAAATTACTGGATGAACTTCAAACAAAGAATAAACAATCATTAGATCCATATTAAATAACAAACATGACGGATTCAAATGATTTAAACTAAATCTAACAATATTAAAATTAAACTAACAATTTCTTCTACAAAAATACAAAATAAAAGCACATGAAATAACTGAAAAACTAATTAATCAAAGTTCCACTTGAATCTGAAAATTAAATCAACAAAACATATGAACAAACTAGAAAATTATTTCAACGATGAACAAACAAAACAAGAATTGAATCATTTATCGATTTTGGATCCGAAAAATATCAAACAAAAATATGGACAAAAACGAAACTCAAAACCACTAACCGGATCGAAACGACGATGAACTTGAATGAAACAAATCTGTCCGGAAACGATTATCGCACCAAAATCACTTGAATGTGCCCGGACGAACGACTGCTCCAATTAATTTGATGTTCGAAGAATAATACAAATGAGCACTGAAACAAACTCTCAAAACCCCGAACATTCAAACGAACACCCGCTAATTCGTCACCTTCCACTCATTTGAATTTTATCACTTCGAAACTCAAATTGAAATCAAAGAAAATCAACAGAGATGGTGCGACAATTCTGTCCAGAACTTCCTCTTGACGTTAAGGTGCAATGATGCTGGAGCTGGGCGTAGCAAAAGCAGCAGAAATGACGGGCTGGTCATGAGGCGTGACTGCGTGTCGCCAGCGATGGTGAAGGCTGTTAGTGCGTCGTTCATGGCTTCGACGACGAGGCAGGGTTGTTTGCTCGATGATGGGGTGTTTGGCGATAATAGAAGCTGGACGAAGCAGGAATAACAACGTCCATGGCGGGCTGTGAAACTTCACGAGCTGGAGAGCTGCTGGACATCAAGCAGCAGCGTAAGGTGAAGAAAAAAAAAGCAGCAACGTTTGGAGCTTTGACAAGGAAGAAGAAGGCGCAACGCAACAATCATGGGAGCTCGACGTGACCAGATGAGCTTGGACGTTCATGGCCTGAGGAGGCGGGCTGTTTGGAGTGAGCTTGTGTTTCAGCAGAAGAAGAAGGAGGGAAGTAGGTGGTCATGGGACTATTGTGAAGGGGCAGCCATGGATGGAGCTTGGTGAAGCTTAGAGAAGAAGGAGAAGGAAAGAGAGGGGAGGGGGGCGGATAGGTTTTAGGGTTTTCTTGTTTTGTTTTTGTGAAATGTAAGATAGGGAGATGGGGTGTTGGGTATTTGGGTTATGGACTGGGTCGACCCGTGTTGAAATGGACCGGGTCGTTTGGGAAGATTGGGTCTCTTTGGGGCTTGTGGTTTATAATTGAAGAAATGACCCAATCCGATTTTTCTTTGTATTTTTGCTCTCTTTTCTTTTACTTTCTAATTAATAAAACTAAAAAATTTTAAAATAAGTTAATAAATTAAATTAACTTATCGAAAAATAATAATTAGTTCCAAATAAAAATTATCGCACATAAGGATAGCAATTAACAATAAAATCGCACAATTAAACGTTAAATGCCAAAATGCGACGTACATCATTTTTATGATTTTCTCATTTTTGTAAACAAACTTAAATAAATACTAAAACGGAAATGCGACATATTTTAATATTTTTATTAATTTAAACAAACAAACATGCGCAAACAAATACAAATAATTATCCAAAAATGTCACAAAAATTCTCAAAATTGCACACCAAGGAAAATTATTTTATTTTGAATTTTTTTGGGAGTAATTCTCATATAGGGCAAAAATCACGTGCTTACAATTACAGACTTGGAATGATAGCTTAAAAAGAATTAAGTTGTTGCAGATCTTTTTCTAATTGTGACAGCGCTGCATAATAGTGTTCTCTTTCTGTTTTAAAATCTTTTGCCTGCTTGATCATTTTGTTCTCAAGGACGGTGATCTTTTTATTCAACCCCACAACCTAAAATAACTGGGCGAAAATATGCATCGCGTTCGCGACAGACCCTTCGCGTTCGCGATGGGTCAGGCTGCAACGGCCTTCGCGTTCACGGACAGCGGCTCGCATTGATGCCCGACCCTACGGGCTTCCCGTGATGATGTCATACCAATGACGCAACCTATGATGTGAGTCTTCACGATAACCGGGACATCCCATGGACTTGTCTTTTCGACGCCATTCAATGCACTGTCGATTCCCATTCTTCAAAGTGACAGTACCGCTGTCAATTCTTCTTTCGAGAACGCATTGATTGTGTCTGCCGATCCGTCTTTCAAAGGCATTAATGGTCGTGTCATTATCGCCCCCTATAAATGGGGGTATTCTGGCGTTATTTCTCTATCCAAGTGCCTTCCACCATTCATTCATCTCTTTCTTCTCGACATCTTTCTTTATTGCTAATCACCATGTTTGGGGTTCACAGCTTGTGGCACTAATTTTTGTTTCTTTTTGAGACTAGTCGGGTCCAACAATTATGTGAGCAACAACTATCGGCGTTCAACAGCTTTTGACCATCTCTTTTAACATAGGGTATGTCTATGATATGTATATATCAGTTGTGGGTTGTTTTTCGATAGTGACTTTATCTCTCTCAAATTATGTATGATCACAAAGTATGGAGGTTGTGAATTGTGATAATTTTGTTAATTTTAAGATCTATGTTGAACATTATTTACTTGTACTAGGCATTATATTAAATATTGTCTGCTCTTACATTTGTCCATTTTTTTTTTGTAATAGATAAATTATTGTATATAATTTATTGCATCCAGTGCAAAAAATCCTCTCAACCTTACGGTCATTGTTAGTTAAACAAAAAGCAAAATGTACCATCTTTAGTGGTTCTTTGAAATTCTAAAGTAGAGTTGTGGAGTTATTGATATCATCCGATAAATGATGTAAAACTGAAAAATATAAGGTATTTTTCTAATAATCAGTGCGACCAACTTCCTTCTATAAATTTTTATTTATTTATTTTTATATATTAAATCGATTAAACACAATCTGATTTAATATCTTAGTTAGTTCTAATTATTCCACCACTATCTTCCTCTCTAAGTTATTCATTATTAGTCATAAATAATTTTTGCATCTTACCGTTCTAATTCTAGAATTATGTTGACGTATTCAAAACTCGAATTTAGTGCATCTAATATATTTTAAGTTATTATTTATAGAATACTTATTTTAGTCATGTAATAAAGATATGCCTTTTAGAAAATTCTACCCTTCTCAACTTATTTTTCGAGTCTACAATAGTAAATGCAACTAACGTTATCCTTACTTACGTAACATATTAAATAAAAGAGGATTAAACATGGTAATGCTTAAGTAAAAGAAAAAATAAAAAAAATTAGGCTCTACAAAAACTTTTTGAACTAAATCGTGAGAAAAAGTTAACTTTCTTCTAAATTCTCAAATACAACTCTCAATTTATAATAGTTTAAAGATTCCTATGTAGTCCTGTATAGTCCCAAGAAAATACTATATTTTCACATTTATAAATAATTTATATATTATATTTTTATATTTCCCTTTTGTTATTAATGAGATGGTTTATAGGCACATAAATATTAACACTTGTTTTAGGCCATAAGTTTACATTTTTTTTTTGTCTTTTTAAAATTTTGTGCCTAATTAAATGGTTCTAAGTTGAAATGGAAGGAGTATTTATTATTTACCCATTACTATCCAAATTTCAAATCAAGAGTAATAATCACATTTTTTCATGATTATCTAATTAATCATGTACTCCATTACTTATACAACTTAACCCCAACTTATACGGAAATGGCAGTTATATTCTCAAACAGCACCATAAATTTTTACCCCAATAAATAAAACTTGAATAAAAATGTGCTAAAGTTAGCATACAAGCAAGAAAAAAAAAATATTAAATTTGACTAAAAAATGAGTTTTCTAAAATACTACGCATGAAATTTATTTTCAAGAAGAATACCTCTTGTCCTTTGTGTTAAACTGGAGCTGACACTTGGAAATTTGTGAAAGTATGTGTCATTTTCATATGACATCAATGCTAAGATGTCCTTTTGGCCATAGAAAGAAGGCCCATCTATTCGTTAGATTTATCAAAGTATACAAGGACATTTGTTGTAAAAAAGTACAAAAGCATGGGCAAAATGAGAGTGCGGAATCAAAATATGGTTTATTTTTATTAAAAATACTCAAATAAGTGTAAAAAAAAGTTACCATAGTATATATAATGCCATTAATAGTGGCGCTATACAGTAACGTTAACTGTACTGTTACTGTATAGCGCCACTATTAGTGGCGTTATACTGACAAACTTACATAGCGCCATTAATAGTGGCGCTATATGCCTTATACCTTGACCCCACCAATAATGTCTGGTTTCAATAATTTAAATGTGTATAAAGCCACTTTTTGTGGCACTATATACAAAAAAAAAAAATAACCCGGCTAGCCATTTTCTATATAAACATCGTAGAATCGCCCCAATTTCATTCAAATTTTTTTTTTAACTCTTGATGGTTTCTATTGTTGTTAAATCTCCAACATTTTTTCATTATGTCTGAAGAACGTAGAATAAGAGTATCATTATATTGGGGGGTGAGGTTGTGATGGAGAATAACTCTGTGGGCTACAGTTTACCTGCTAAGTGTAATGTTAAATTGCCACTTTCAATGGAGTACGAAACATTGATATCGTTGTTATGCAAAAAAATGAGTGTGAGAAAACGTTCAGTGATACTCAAAGTAACCGGAAGATATCCGTATTCCGTTACGCCGCAAGGGGTTGCTTTTTACTCAGAGTTTAACATCGACGATGATGACACTTTGAGTGATTTCTTGAGGACTCCGGACGAACGCCGGGAATTTCTTGTAATCACAATGTTGGAGATGTACGTGAAGGTCGAAGACGTTCCAAAAAATGAGGTTGTGCGTAGTAGAGATAATCCCCAGTCATCGGGTGGTTATTCTGGATCAGTTTTTGCCGGACATGTTCCAGATGAAAGAATTTTTCTTGATTTAAATTTATCACCGTCGGCGAATGAGCAGCGAGAAAATAATTTATACCCTGCTTTCCATAATTCACAAGAAGAGTGTAAACTTCAATTTTCATTTGTGTTAATTATGTATATTTTTGCGTATTGAATAAATTTTAACGCTCATTTATTTAATAGGGGGTACCGGCCGGATATGAATTTTACAAGTGACCCATCCGGTAGTCATTACCTAACTGAAAACGTCCATCTTGGAATGTCATCACATTACAACTTGTAAGTGAAAAGCTACAGCCATATATAAAGCATTTATTAATTTAGCAGCTTATATTTTTGTTGAAATGTGCAGTGAAAACGAGCTGTTGAACTACCCGTACTCACTCAATTGCCCGAAAATGACGTATTACATCAGGATCTGGCAGATGAACAAAGTGAGGAAGAGAACAGCGATTACGATAACAATGCCGATGAATCGGGAGACGAGACACCATTTGCTCGTGAGGATGGTGATGAAGAGGACGAGGAGGAAGGACCGGATTTGAAGAGAGCCCCCCATAGACGAAAAGTGAACGAGTCTGAAGTGCCGTTTCATTCTAGGGAGATTCCTTATATTGATAACTTACCAGCCGTGCCGGATGTGGAAGCTCTCACACGAGATTTTGATGAAATCCGGACAGCAATGTGGGATGAGTCTAGACCAACGGTGCTTGCAAAGGGGATGCTTTTTCCTGATAAAGCACGCGTAAGCAGGGCTTGTAAAATGCACAATGTTAAAGAGTGTCGTGAGATGCAGGTATCGGAGTCAAGTCCGACGGTATACAAGGTTATTTGCCACAGGTGGTTTTGGCCATGTAATTGGATGTTGCGTGCGTCGAAGAAGAAAACAGGTATGTGGAAAGTGGGTAAATACATTCCCACCCACACATGCGAAATTGACACTTTCAACGGGAATCACTTCAACTTGGATATTGACTTGATATCTCTTGTACTTATTCCGCACATCGAAGCGTCCATAAGGTATAAAATCAAAGAGTGCATTACAGCAGTTTACCAGGAATATGGCCACACAATTACTAAAAGAAAGGCATATCTTGGGCGCAAAACAGCGTTTGAAATAGTCTATGGTAACTGGGATAAGTCATTTGCAGATCTGCCTAGCTACATGGCTGCACTGCAGCACTTTAACCCCAGAACAGTTATTGAATGGAAGCTTGAGCGGAGTTCGGGTAAACCAGAATATATATTCAATTACGTGTTTTGGGCGTTTAAGCCAGCAATTGATGGTTTTACGTATTGCCGGCCCGTAATATCCATAGATGGAACTCATGTCTATGGAAAGTACGATATCAAACTATTGATAGTCGTGGCTGTGGATGCAAATGGACAGATATTTCCTCTAGCCTTTGCTATTTGTGCAAATGAAAGCACATAGACGTGGACAATGTTTTTGAACCACTTGAAAGAGCACGTTGTCAAACATCGTTCAGGTATTTGTCTAATATCTGATCGGCACGGGGGTATATTAAGTTCTGTGGAGAACCTTCCTGCCTGGCAAGAACCTTATGCATACCATCGTTACTGTGTGAGGCACTTTAAGGCCAATTTCAAGAAGGCACATCCCAAAAAAGATCTACATGATTTGATGTGGATGGCAGCAACAGACCACCAACAAAATAAATTCCGGAGGCATATGGATTCTATCAGGCAAGAAGACGATGCAGCATATCGTTGGTTAATGCGACATGATCCTGAAAAGTGGACGTTGCATGCAGATGGTGGCAGACGCTGGGGAATTCTTACTACAAACGTGTCAGAATCCTTCAACGGGTTATTAAAGTCGGCAAGAGGATTGCCCGTCACAGCCATGGTGCGTATGTCGTTCAAGCAGATGGCGGAGAGGTTTGTACAACGGTCTACAGCTGCAACGGAATTGATGGAAAGGGGTGTTGAATTTATGCCAGTGCCTATGAAGAGATTAGAGAAATACAGACGGCGAGCACATTGGCATTCCTTTTTGCAATATGATAACGAACGAGGTATTTTTGAAGTTCGCACCGCTATCCATAATAATCGTGGTAATAATGTACATACTGTAAATGAATCCACAAGGTTATGCTCATGTGGGAAATGGTCAATCTACCACATGCCTTGTTCACATGCCATCAAGTGTTTTCAACGTGTTGGTTATGCGGAGACCAACTATATTGATCAACAATATAGTATTTCCAAATACCTAAACACATATAGTGGTCAGCTGCAACCAGTGGGTTCTGAGCATTACTGGCCCCCAGAACCATTTAAAATGGTGTGTAACAGGTCCTATTTGCGTAAAAGACAGGTGCAGAAGAGAACGCGTATACGTAGCCAAATGGATGTTAGTGATATCGTATATGCACGCAAATGTGGTATATCCTCGCAAACAGGCCACGACCGTAGAAAATGTCCTTTGGGTGGCAACAATAATCAAGCTCAGGGCGGGTGTTCTTCTATTGTACCTAACTACCCATGAGTTCATGTTGTAATAATTAGTTGTTATGTATACGATTTAAGTATTTATGAAATAATATTTTCTTGTTTGTTAATTATGATTTGTACTTTCCCTTTTTACCTATTTAAATAATAATTTAATATAATTATCGGTATATTTATTATGTGTGTTGTCTTGTCGCTATCACGATATTTAATACACAAAATATACATATGGCCCTATGTGTGTCTTGTCTTGTCGAACTGAAAAAGCTGAAAACATCATGATATGGAGCCATTAGATATGTGTGACCGGCTGACATAAAGTCGTCTCGTCAACATCATGATATGGCGCCATTAGATATGGCGCTATCTAATATAGCGCCATTAGATATGGTGTTATATGTGTATTGTTTAGCCTCTAAATAATGGGGTCATTGTAGTTATTTTGTGTGCTAAAAATTTCCCCCAAGAAATATTTCATTAAAAGTAAGTAAGGTTTTTATTATAATCAAATAGTTCACAAATGGCTCAACCTGGTCGTCCACCAATTTGCTTATGTGGAAAACCATGCATGATGGATTGTGGGTGGGAAGGTGCTAACGTTGGACGCCGCTATTGGTGCTGTATGAACAAGTTGTACAAGCAACCTGACGAACCTACTTGTGAATTTGATGAATGGGCTGAGGAACCATGTTATCAGGAAAGCTACAAGGATAGATTACAAGAATTTCATAATATGTTGTTATACCAGCATAGAATACAAAAGGAGGCAGATAGAATTATTACAGATATGAGGGAGAAACTAAAGGAAGTGGAAGATAAAAAATGGAGAGCAGAATGGAATTGTGAAGCACACAAGGAACGCAACGAAAAATATAAACGGGAACTTGCGGAGGTGAAAGCGAGAGTGAAAGAGTTAGAAGAAGAAAAAGAACAAATGGAAGAACGATTTAAGTGGTTGGAGCGAAGAATAAATGACAACTGAGGATGGAGCATTGACGTGTATGTGTTTAGTGTCATTTTCATACGTCATGTATTTTTATTATGTTGGCCTGTTATGTTTGTGTTTGTGTTGTAGTAATGTTTTCCTTGTTTGTTGTACTAAATTTTATTTTAATTTAAGTGGAAGTTAAGTTTAAGTTGTTGTGTTACTATACCAAAAACTATAAAACGAAATGAGAACTAAAAAAAAGTAACTGTCATATTCGACTAAATATTGTTGTTAATGTACAAAAAAATATTATTTACACCAAAAAAACAAAAATATGGAAGACCGAATCAATGTGTCCCGCATCCGGTGTGTCTCAAAGTAGCCGTTGGCCTGAGGCGCATCCCCTGCCGCCCGGATACGCTATCAGGATCATCATCATCAAGTCGTCTCCTTATGGCCGGATGCGGCACAAGATGACATGTATCAGTGGTGCTGTCAGGTTCAGTAGAAGGCTACATAATAATATCAAACTTAGTATAGAAAACTACATAACAATTCACAAAAATTTATATTGTCTTACCATAATCGTGTCTGGATCCTGAATGTAGTCATCTGTCGCAGCATCGCATGAAGCCTAAAAAAGTAAATTAATAAAGTTAAAACAAAATAAATAAGTTATAGTAAAAACAGTAATAAAATTAATACTAATAAACTCATACCTGTGCATGTGATGAGCTGCCATAACTCAGTCGGTGCCCACTATCAAAATCTCGGATCGGTCGAGACTCATCAGTGGTAGACGGGCCAGGGAAATATCTACCCAACTCCACTCCTTGAAAATCCGAGCCCATGATCAAGAATTGACCCGATGGGGTCACCTGCGACGTCCCTGGAGTGTCATAAATGCCAAGGCTGTAAGACGGCATATCGATCTCATGCATGCCACCTCCCATATCAGCAGCAACATCATCAGCAGGAGCCTCAAAGCCCCCTTGCTGGGGACCTCCTCTCCGCCCACGACCGCGTCGTCCAACACCAGCAGGTCGTCGTGGAGCAGCAGCAGCTCGTCGGCCACCACCCCGTGGCATACCACGACCTCGCTGGTATGTGGCTGGGTCAACATAATCTGGATGGTGTGCCAAACGCTGATCCGATCGGCCTCGCTGTAGTGTCTGGGCAGCCACATCCATTAAGCGACGACTATAGTCCTGCATGATCATAGGGTCGTGGACATAACTCTGCATCTGCTGCCCCATACGATATACGGTATGCAATCCAATCGCCTGCACAAAAGTTTTTAATATAAACTACGTATTTGACTAGAAATTACTATTAAAGTAATTGATAATAACAGAAAACATACCAGAGCCTCATGTCTCCCGGCGTATGAGACGTATCGACCATCTACCTGATGAACTGGGTTCCCGATAAAAAGTCGGGAAACAGTGCGGTACCATGCCATATAAACTTCGATAGGAAAGTGTTGCGGAGCTGGGGTCAAGTCCCCTCGGCTGTCCCAAATACCCAACTGCGCTGTCAGCCACTCAATAAATGTGTCGTCCACTCTCATCCTATCATCCCTCTCATAATGTAAAGGATCCCATGCAGGCTGAGTCGGTATAGACTGCGGAAATCCAAACTGACGAAATACTCGCTCTGAGGCATGATGCTCAACAATATCGAGGCACGTGAATGGGACGGAAGCCCTCCAAATATGGCGACCGTGCGTGCAATACGCTGGCAGGGTACCTATCAGCTCTTCGTTGTACGGCGTCCAGATGAACTATCAAATAATAACACAAACCGTTAGTTTGCGCAACACCTAGTTAAAAATTAATTGGTAAGTTTAGTTAGATATTCACCTGTGCATCCTCCAGAAAATCCAACACATCCCTACAGAAGGGGAGATTATGATGGCCATGATACTCTCGTGCAAGTCTACGACGCAATACCCACCTACAAGCTAGAGGGAGATCAGGAATATGTACATTAGCCGGTAGTTGTGGTAGAGGTGGACGAAGTTGCAGAAATCGCTCCCACACCCAAACCTAAAACAGAAAGTTGACGTAAAGATTAACTCTAACTAGGTAGAATTGGAACTAAACGACAAATTATTTGAATAAGTTGTCACCTGTAGAAGTGGCAGAAAGCCAGAAACGTCTCTCTGTGTGCCCATGGATGCCCGACACATCTGCCTGTACAAAAAAGATAGGACAGCACCACCCCAGCTGTAGCTGACTGTATCATCAAAGTCCGCAATATGATGCAGAAAATGAAGGCTCACTAGGTTCCCCGAAGTGTTCGGGAACAAGACCCCCCAAATAGAAGGAGCAACAACAGCCTCGTATATTGCTCCACATCCACCTCCGCTGAGTCGTCGGTGATAGTATCGTGGATCTGCACCAAGTGGTCTCTAATGGGGACCAACTGCATACGACTACTCCCAATTGCTACATCTGGGTCCTCGGACCTGAAGCCCGTGAGCCTGTGCAGCATATCCATATATGCAGCCCGGTTAAAATATCTCATGTTCCCAGGCAGTAAAACTGGCAAGCCATCGGTGGACAGGCCATATAAAATCTCAACGTCCTGGAGTGTGATGGTGGCTTCGCCGATGGGCAGATGGAAAGTGTGCGTCTCCGGTCGCCACCGCTCAATCAACGCCGTGATCAAAGCATAGTCGAGTTGTATCCGGCCAATGCTAATGATCCTATATAATCCCATCTCCTCCAGGTGATGGACCACACGGGGATGTAGAACGCGGGGAGGAGTCAAAAACTCCCACAATAAATCCACTCTCCTGCCCCGAAAAGTCTGCGTAAGCAACTCTCCCCCCATATATGCTCGGATCTATGCTGGGGCTGTAGGGGTAGTAGCTCCGACGTCCGAGGGCCGGGATGTATAGGTGCATCCATGTCGTCAACTGAAAATTCATAATTTTTAATAACTATCATTAAAATTTATGTGTGTTTTTTATAATTTAAATTCATATTTTTTAACAACTTAATTGTAAAAATTATATATATACTTATGGGTTTCGTGCTAGATTTTCTGAAGCTCAGTGGTACCAAACTATCATTAATAATTTTATGTTTTTTTAATAATTTTTATTCATATTTATTTAATAACTAAATTGTAAAAATAATATATATATATATATATATATATATATATATATATATATATTTATAATTATGGGTTTCGTGCTAGATTTTCTGAGGCCCAGTGGTACCAAACTATCATTAATAATTTTATATTTTTTTAATAATTTTTATTCATATTTTTTAATAACTTAATTTTAAAAATTATATATATATATATATAATTTTTATAATTATGGGTTTCGTGCTAGATTTTCTGAGGCCCAATGGTACCAAACTATCATTAATAATTATGTGTTTTTTTATAATTTAAATTCATATTTTTTAACAACTTAATTGTAAAAATTATATATATACTTATGGGTTTCGTGCTAGATTTTCTGAGGCCCAGTGGTACCAAACTATCATTAATAATTTTATGTTTTTTTAATAATTTTTATTCATATTTTTTAATAACTTAATTGTAAAAATTATATATATATATATATATATATATATATATATATATATATATATATATATAATTTTTATAATTATGGGTTTCGTGCTAGATTTTCTGAAGCTCAGTGGTACCAAACTATCATTAATAATTTTATGTTTTTTTAATAATTTTTATTCATATTTATTTAATAACTAAATTGTAAAAATAATATATATATTATAATTATGGGTTTCGTGCTATATATGAGTTTCGTGCTAGAATATAAGATAATTAAACAATTACTACACAATACTACGCTACAAGGCTCTACATTTTACTACGCTAAAGGGGTCTACGTTTTACTACGCTAAAAAGGTCTACGTTTTACTACGCTAATAAAGTATACATTTTACTACGCTAAAAAATAATCTAAACTAAACGGCATAAAAACACATAAATATACATGAGGATATTAACAAACACATTTTTAGACTAATTTATATATTTTTATACAACACTAAAATTAAATCCGGATAAAATTTAACATGCTAGTTTCGGAAAAAATAAACACAAACCGAATAGAACACATACAAATCAAGTAATATGCATTGTTATAAAAGTTTCAACTTAAAATAAATCGAAATACCTCGATTTAGAATTTTTGAAATGTAGATAGATCGAAATTTTGACTCCGGAAGAGTGAATCCACAATAACACGAAGCTCTACATGACAGTGGGACCACAAATATTAAACTTTTATGTGACGGGGGGACCCAAAAAAAAAAATTTTTTTAAAAAATGGGGGCAGAATCGGTGTGGGGGGGGACCAGAAGTGAAAATGAGGGAGATGGAAGTCGGAGATGGAACGAAGAAGAAGAAGAGGGGGGATTTGTATTAAGGAATATAACGCCACTATTAATGGCGCTATGTCTTCAGGTATAAGGCATATAGCGCCACTATTAATGGCGCTATGTAAATTTGTCAGTATAACGCCACTAATAGTGGCACTATACAGTAACGGTACAATTAACGTTACTGTATAGCGCCACTATTAGTGGCGTTATATATGCTATGGTAACTTTTGTTTTTACACTTATTTGAGTATTTTTAGTAAAAATAAACCATATTTTGGTTCCGCAAGTACTGCTAAGTCTTTCCCAGTTACCAGTACAATGAAGCGATGGGAATAAAGGAAATAGTCTTGGCTTTTTAGTGAACAAAGCAGAAGGTCAACTATTTCGACCACAGAATACAATACAACTTACCAGAGAGAATCAAAAATTCTAGAAGAACCCTTGAAATAGATGTTAATTTCAGGAAACACAAACGACGACCATGAGGTACTTTGCTTTCCTTTATGTATAGTAGTAAAGTAATATGTACGAGAAAAGCACAAGACTATTAACTTGTGGTACAAGAACCAAGTTCTTGACCAGTCTTTCAAAAATTCTCCACCCTATTTTGCTGCTCATGCAGTGCTTTTGCAGCTTCTATGATCATCATGTGTGTCTACCTGCAACGGTATTGAAGTGAGTTAGACTTGGCCGGAAAACACTTTAGCTAATTTTACCTGAATGTGACTTTCATAGCCATGTGGTAGGAATCAGGTTCTCAGTTAGGCTTTATTAAGCCCAGTTCCAGCTTGTTTCTCTCAAAATGTTCTCTACTCAGTGTTTTGGTTAAGATATCTGCAAGTTGGTCTTCTATACTGCAGAACTTCATGCAGATAAGCCCCTTCCACATTGTCTCTGAGAAAATAATGTCTCACATCAATGTGTTTGGTTCTTTTATGTTGGACCGGGTTCTTGGCCATGTTGAATGCACTGGTGTTGTCACATAGAAGAGGCACACAGTTAGTGTACACACCAAAATCTTCCAATTGCTGTTTGATCCATAGGAGCTGAGCACAGCAGGAAGCTGCAACAACATATTCTGCTTCAGCTGTTGAAAGAGCTACTGAGTTTTGCTTCCTTGTGCCCCATGAAATAAGACATGATCCTAGGAAGTGAGCCATTCCAGATGTGTTTTTCCTGCCCATAAGATAACCTGCATAATCAGCATACCCAATAAGATTAAAATTGTCACCTGAAGGGTAGTACAGAACTAGGTCCTGTGTTCCCTTAAGATATCTAATAATTCTTTTGACGGCCATCAGATGAGATTCCTTGGGATTTGACTGAAACCTTGCACATAGCCCCATACTGAAGACAATATTTGGCCTACTAGCAGTGAGATAGAGAAGAGACCCAATAATGCCTCTATATATGGTTTGATTTACAGGAGAGCCAGATTCATCCATGTCCAGTCGAGTAGCAGTGGAAATGAGAGTGACAATCACTTTTGATGCTTCCATATCAAACCTCTTCAGAAGCTCCTTGATATATTTCTGCTGACTGATGAATGTTCCCTTTGTGGACTACTTTACTTGAAGACCCAAGAAGAAGTTCAACTCACCCATCATGCACATCTCAAACTCACTTCCCATGAGTTTTGCAAATTTCTCACATAGTGAATCAGCTGTTGCCCAAAAAATGATATCATCAACGTATACCTGAACAATGAGCAGGTTCCTCCCTCGTTTCTTCAGAAACAAAGTGTTGTCAATTTTTCCTCTTGTAAAGCCATTTTCTAAGAGAAACTTTGACAACCTTTCATACCAAGCTCGAGGAGCCTGCTTCAACTCATACAATGCCTTGTCCAATTTGAACACATGATTGGGGTGTCCATGACATTCAAAATCTGGAGGTTGCTTTACATATACTTCTTCCTTGAGAAAACCATTCAGAAATGCACTTTTGACATCCATTTAGAACATAGTGAATTCTATATGTGATGCAAAGGCAATGAGAATTCTGATAGCTTCCATACGAGCAACCGGAGCAAAAGTCTCATCATAATTAATTCCTTCCTCCTGATTGTAACCCTAGACAACTAACCTTGCATTGTTCCTTGTAGTGTTCCTATGTTCATCAAGCTTATTCCTGAATACCCACCTGGTTCCTATGATGGTACGATTTGAGGGTCTAGGTACCAGGTGTCACACTTTGTTCCTTTCAAATTGATGCAACTCATCTTGCATAGTTGTGATCCAGTCTATATCTTTTAAGGCTTCCTTAATATTTTTGGGTTCTATTTGGGAAAAAAGGCTTAAAAGGCGAACTTTTGGCTTTTGATCTGGTTTGGATTCCTGAATCAAGGGGAGTGATTATATTTTCGAGATAATGAGAGATTTTGTGTTTCTAGTTGGGCACTTGAATTTCATTAGTAGAGGAACTGGGTAATCCTGACTAGTTCTCTTGTATCATTCTTTCTGCTACTTGTGGAGCACTTTGAACTGCATCAACCACTCTTTCTTCAGCTTCAGTGGTTGTAATTGTGGTACATGGTTCCTCTCCGGCTGATGAGGAGGAGATTGTATTGTCTTCACTTCTCTCCTTCACTTGATTCATCATATCTGTCTTTTCGTTTGCCATATCAATGACTTCACCAACCAGCAAAGGCTCTCCATCTGGATCATCCTTGTTGTTTTTCTCACAGGAGAGGTAGGACTCGTCAAAGATTACGTGTACTCTTTCCTCAACACACTGAGTCCGCTTATTGTATATCTTGTAGGCTTTACTCTGAGAAAAGTACCCCAAAAAGATTCTTTCATCACTCTTGGCATCAAATTTTCCGAGTTGATCCTTTCCATTGTTGAGAACATAACATTTGCACCCAAATATTCATAAGTGAGTCAGCTTGAGCTTTCTTCCATTCAGCAACTCATAGGGAGTTTTGTTCAAGAGAGACCTGATCATGCACCTGTTCACTAAGTAGCAGGCAGTGTTGATAGCTTCAGCCCAGAAGTTCTTAGCAATCCCACTATCGATCAACATTGTTCTTACCATTTCTTCAAGGGTTCTGTTCTTTCTTTCCACAACTCCATTTTTCTGTGGAGTTCTTGGGGCTGAGAAGTTGAGTAATGCCATTCTCGTTGCAGAATTCATCAAACTTAGCATTGTCAAATTCTGTTCCATGATCTGATCTAATGCATGTTACTCTTGATTCCATCTTCACTTGGATTTTCTTCACAAAGGCTACAAAAACTTCAAAGGTTTCATCTTTTGTTCTAAGAAACAGAGTCCAAATGAATCTGGAGTAGTCATCCACTATCACAAAGATATATCTTTTTCCTCTCCTGCTTTGCACTCACATAGGACCACATAGATCAATATAAAGGAGATCAAGTGGTTTTGAGGTGTCGTCATCCTTCTTTGGCTTGAATGAGGATTTCACATGCTTCCCTCTGGCGCAGACATCACAAATTTTATGATCTTTGAACTTTGACATTGACAGACCACGAACCAGGTCCTTCTAAACCAGCTTATTCAGTAGAGAGAAGCTTGCATGCCCCAGTCTTCTGTGCCATAGTTCAGCATCATCATCAACTGCTTTCAAGCAACTCAGATCACCATTTTGTAAGGACTCAAAATCAGCAACGTAGATATTTTTGTATCTTTTGGCCATAAGTACCAGTTCACTAGTTACTAGATTTGTAACTATGCATATTTTGGACAAAAACTCTACCTTGTTTCCTTTATCACATATCTGAGAGACACTAAAGAGACTGCACTTAAGGCTATTGACATAGTACACATTCTCAATTGAGTGAGTGCGTGACTTTTCAATTTTTCCAACACTAAGAATGTACCCCCTTTTTCCCATTTCCAAGGGATACACTCCCTCCTTATAGGGGTTTTAGTGAAAGAAAGTCCATGGTATTCCTAAGTCATGTGCTTTGAGCATCCACTGTCCATGAACCCTTGTTGACTATTTCCTTTCACTGTTCCCTGCACAAGGAGATCACGGGTTAGATTTAGGAACTCAAGCAAGTTTGGGTCCCTTGTAATAAACAAGAGGATATATAAGTGTTATTCTAGTCCATGCAGGTAACATGCGCTTTTTATGGGTGGCACCTAGTCCTCTTTTAACAGTTACTCTTTCAGCAAAAACTTTGTTCTTCTGAAGAGACTGAACCTATCTTGGCAATTTTCTTTGAAATTCCCATTGTTCCCACAGTAAGTACACAACCAGTTATCAGGTACAATGACGTACTTTCTAAGAGGGTTACAAGGAATTCTCTCCCTTTGAAACCCTATTCCATGCCTGTTTCCACCATTGTTAATGTACATGGCAGTAATAGCATCCGAGGACCAGGTCCACTTAAGAGACTTCTCAAGATCATTTTTTACCCTTTCCAATTTTGTTTGAAGCTGTCTATTTTTCTCAAGTTCAGCTCACAAACTAGTTTTCACAGCATATAACTCATTTTCAAGCTTAATGTGTGCCTCACTAGCTACTTCTTTTTCCTTTTTTCAGAATTTCCAGGCCTACACTCAGCTTTGAGCTCCTCTATTTTTTCCTTTAAGTCTACAATCACCACTAAGAGGTCATCTCTCTCCTGCTCAATAACAGCCACTTTCTCCACTAAGGCATCTTTTTATTTCTTGAAATTTTCAATGGTTTCTTTTAAGTCAACTACTACTACCATCAAATCATCTCTTTCGTGTTCTACACTAGTGATTTTCTCAGTTAGAACCTTCTTTTCATTTTCTAGATTATCTATAATTTCCTTCAAATCAACCATACAAACTACCAAGTCATGTCTAGTTTGCTCAGCATCTCCTAACTCCATAGTTAAGGCATCCTTATCATTTACAAGACTATGGTAAGCATCAATTAACACATTAGCTAATGACATGAGTTTTTTAGGAGAGTAGGACTTTATATTTCTCTGAACATCCCGAAAGTTTACCTCATCATTGTCATCATATTTATCATCATCTGATTGAGCCATCAAAGCAAATACTGAATCATACTCATTTGTTTCACTTTCAACTGCCATCATTGAGCTGTCACATGTATCATCTTCTTCTTTAGACTCGCTGGAAGAGTCTCCCCATGGTGCAAGAGCTTGCTTCATAACATTGTCGGCAACGTTCTTTCTTTTGAAGTGTTTATCAGGAACGGGGTTCCTCTTGGCTACTTTGTCAGAGTTGTGTTTGAAGTGTTCTTGCTTCAGGAGAGGGCAATCTTTGATGAAATACCCTGGCTTTCCACATTTATGACAGAGGTCATAATTCTTTGGCTTGCTAGAATTGCCCCTCTTCGGTATACCTCCATTTCTTCGAACTATTTTCTGAAACCTTCTGGTTAAGTAAGCCATATCATTATCCTTTCCACTTGAGTCATTGCTTTCTGCCTTGAGTACCAGGTTCTTTTCTTTCCTTGGTTCTCTTCTTTCACTATCCTTCTTCTTCTTCTTCATTTCATAGGTTTTCAGATTCCCAACTAGCTCATCTATAGTCAGCTCCTATAGATCCATTGCTTCAGTAATGGCATTCACTTTGTTCTCCCATGAACTGGGCAAAACACTAAGAATTTTCCTCACGAGCTTGTTCCTAGGAATGATTTCACCAAGCGAGTGTAGCTCATTTATGATAGACGTGAATCTTGTGCGCATGTCTTGAATGGATTCATCGTCCTTCATTCTGAAGAGCTCATACTCAATGGTGAGCATGTCAATCTTAGATTGTTTTACTTGAGTGGTCCCTCGTGTGCTATTTGTAAAGCTTCTCATATATCCTTAGCGGATTGACAAGATGAGAACATGTTGTATTCATTAGATCTTATGTCACATACCAAAATTTTCTTGGCATGAAAGTTTTTTTCCACAGTTTTCCTATCTGCATCATTGTATTCTTTCCTAGTCTTTGGCACCGTTAAAGGAGGATCTCCGACCTTATTTGTTGGAACATAGGGACCATCACAAATAACATCTCATAACTCTGAATCTTCTGCCATGATAAAGTTATGCATTCTTGTCTTCCAACACTCATAGTATTATCCATTTAACCTAGGTGGTTTGTAGGTAGACTGACCCTCTTCAAAGTTTGGTGGAGCAGCCATGAGGATCATTTCTAGGTGTTAACATGAAAGAAAGATTTTGCTCTAATACCAATTTATGGAATATATGAGTCCACCAAACTATATAAAGACCAAGTCCTATATAGATTTCCACAGATAACACTAATGCAATAGTAAGTAAATGAAACAAGGAACTTTTACGTGGAAAATCCCTACTCAAGGGGATAAAAAATCACGACCTACACTGGTAGGATTTCAACTTCACTAAGAGCAATCTTTAGATTACAATCTATGCAATCTAGGAATTAAACTCTTAATCCCTCCCTAACTTGTAATACACTTATTACAAGCCACGTTGTAATACACCTATTTCAAAGACTTCAACTCATGACTAACTCCACTCACAACACAAACACTAAAGGTTTATGGTTTTCAAGAGGTTCCTAAAAGAAGCTTCTAGATAAGCAAAGTAGGAATACCAATTAAGAACAATTACAAAGTTACAGCTCAACTAAGGACACACAAGAGACTTGTTGTAGGAACTGGTCCGTAGTAGTATTGTACTTTGTTCTTGATGCACTTGAGAATTGAATGCTTGAATGTCAGATGCCTGAATGCTTGAATAAATTCTCTAAGTTTTCAAGTGATGTTTTGTTGTAATGTTCTTTGTTAATACAACTTGGATAACATCACTTGAATGATGTAAGTACTTGGTTGGTTAATGGGGACTGACTGTTGTACTGTGTTGCACTGTTTGTGTGTATAGTGCAGGCTTTCACTTTCCAACTGTAGACAATTGACTTTGTACTGCTGTCAGGGAAACACAAGGGGATCAGGCCCCTGTGTTGATTTTTTATCTTCTGAAGCCATAGCAACTCACATTAGCTTGAGTCCATTGATTGAGTTGTGTACCAAGTGTGTCAGGTCCCTTATTTGGTTCTTAGACAGTAAGTTTGTTAGATCATCAAAACATAAAGCTAAGTTACTATAAACCCATCAGGAGGATACCTAGTATATATTCTAAGTGAGAAGAAGAAGAAAGGGGGCAGAGGCAAACTCACACATACATATTTTCAGAGAGAAAGAGGGATTTTCATCTCTTTCTCCTAGATAAGGAGAAAGAAGAAAGAGAGCTCAGATCCTCAGTATACATTGTTGGTCTCATCATATCAAATGTGTGGGGGTCAACCTTGTTAAAGATCGGTGACCCATTTTATCTATGTATTCTTCATTATTATTTAATGTTATGAAAATCACCATCCTCTTCTTATATTACGGGATTCAATTATTGTTATAATTAAATTTCATGTTCACCTATGCTTGTTCATTCCTATCTTCTACCTTAGATCTAGGATAAATTATATTTGTTAGGATTTGCCTCAAATCTTCTTATTTAATTAGTTTATAAAAAGACTTAAATTTTTTTAGTCAAACAATTTGGCGCCATCTGTGGGGATTTTTTAGCCAAAATGTTAGTTTCCTCTAAATCTAAAGTCAGCCAGAGTTTCACTTCCCGGTTGTCGTAGCCTCGCCCTCTCAATATAAACACCAACTTGAGAAAGTTGTAGGCAAGATTTTGAAATAACCAAACCAACCAGAGTCAGATCTTTGCATGAAATCAAAATTATGTCTGATATCTATACAAAATCCACGTCTTGCTATAGCTGGGTTTGGCACGTCGTGAGTATGAGTTGTCAAAGTGGGATTATGGCCACTACGCACTGAGCACGTCCACAATCCTATTTGCTAGATTAACGTTAGATGCCGATCTATACTTCCACCTCTTAGGAAGGGACAATAGCCTATTGTGTGATTCTTTGAAATGACCAGCTTGTCCTGCCTTATTTTTGTACCCGTATGTACAGAGTATAATTTATGTACGGAGTATAACTTATGTTTCCCTTATTTTTGTGCACATCGGGCGGGATTGGACCGGGACTCGAGCTCGAGATCCCAACTAGCGAAGTAAGTTGTCAGCCCATAAGAAGCCTAGATGTGACTAATGGTGAAGCTAAACACGAGGCTACCAAATCTGAAGTCGTCATTCGAGTACGGGATAAAACGAGTCATCCTACAGCGCCCATCTCCCCTCGCCAATATATCAAGTCAAGGTAACAGACGATTTCCTTTGGGTTTAACTTGTTATTTTTCTTTTTTTTGGATTGGGATAGGAACACGAGCATTCCCCCATGTGTGCGAACAAGGAACAAATGCCACCAAAACAACACACCAGGAAAACATTCCGCACCATATCGTCTCGCAGGCGACGGTCGAGCAAAGCCCCCCACTGTACCATATTACAAATAATAGACAAACGGCTCAGAACAAGTCGGTATTATTTAGAAACAATCTCCATAACCTGGGACTGAGCGGTGAACCCATGGAACGTATAGTCTCTCCAACATAGGCAGAACATGAACTCAAAAAGCTTGCACGTATGCTCGCCTTGACAATCCTACGCCAATTCATCCGACTAAACATTATGAATCACGTCCGAACTTCGTTTAATTAATCGAGTCCCAAGGTGCCCAGAAGCCCAAACAATAAGTTCACCACCCGTCCCGTCAACAGCCTCTCCAGACCGAGCAATGAAGGGACTAGATAAACTGGGACTCCACTGACACATACAAACTATGCAACAAAGCATAATATTCTCCAATGAAAGCAAGAGAATAAAATGGGACTCATCCCGACGCATGCATAAACGATACAGTAACGAGTATTCTCCAATAAAAGCAAGGCCGCGTGCGACATTCTTACCACTCCACCAAACCAACACATCGCCAAGTGAAGGTAAAGTTTGACCTCGTTTGAATTCATAAGGGTTGCAATTCGACCTCGCTTGAATTTACACCCTTATGGCCCCCGACCATTACCAAGTAAAGGTAAATTTCACCTCGTTCGAATTCATAATGGGTTGCAATTCGACCTCGCTTGAATTTACACTCTTATGGCCCCCGGCCATCGCCAAGCGAATCAAGTCAAAACTGACTCCGCCCAAGGTGGTGAGTCAAAATTTGACCTTGCTCGAATTTTCAAGTCAAAACTATCCACCCAAGTTGGCGAGTAAAAATTCGACCTTGCTCGAATTTACAAGTCGAAACTGACTCCGCTCAAGGTGGCGAGTCAAAATTCGACCTTGCTCGAGCAAAATTTGATCTCGCTCGAATCTATAAGACAATTCGACCTCGCTCAAATTAACAAGTCAAAATTGACTTCGCTCAAATTTGCAAGACGGAATTCGATCCCCCTCGGGTTAACAAAGTCAACCACTCAAATCAACTACCAAAAGTCAGGGACTTATTGCGAGAAAGTACAAGGAATTCGAAAAGGAAAAGAGAAGGTAAAGCCAAAAACATACAAATGAAGACGAGCTGACTATTTCGTTCAAATAAAAAATAAGTATCTTACAAAAGGGCAAAAATAGGGGGGCACCCAGCAACAACAAAAGAACAGAAAAAAGCTAAGTACCAAAAGCTACAAAAACTTCACTCGACCTCATCTCCACCACCGTCCTCTCCAGCATTGTCATCATCGAAAGGAAGCCCATCTTCAATCTCAGTACCCCCCACCGGCCTTCAATATCGCAGGGTCATAACCGCAGGCAAGACTAGCCTTGCGTGCCTTAACCTGAGCATCTTCAAAAGCGGACTCAGGAACGCTCCCCGCCATCCACAAACGCTTATATATATCTCATTGGGCTCAGCATGGACCCATAGCTCGTACAAATGCCGGGGACAACAACAAGGGCAGATTCTTGAGGGAGGGCTTGAGCCAACAACTATGCCTTCTCGGCCTCGAGAGCCATAATTTGATCTCCCAGGCTCGAGGCATCCCGCTCGAGCTCACTGATCCGCTCCTCGAGCCTTGACTCCTTTAGTGTGGCCGTCTCCCTCTCGACTTCTCACTCAGACCTGAGGACGCGGATAGTGTCTTCCCACGCCACTACCCTCGCCAAAGCTGCCACTCGGGCTTCCTGCCCTCTTCAACTTGGCCACCTTCCTTTCCAACTCAGCCACCTTCTCCGTCTACTCTGCACTTAAATCGGCAAATCTAGTGGAATTCTGCTCAAGTTCGGCTTGCAAAGACAACACCTAAGCTTGAAGATCCTCGCAGTCCGCCGCAACCCCTTTGCCCACTTTGAGCTCCTCGTCTTTGGCCCTAAGCAGCCTCTCGAGCTCGCTACATCTGCGGATAGACTGCATCAGATCCCCATCCCTCTTCTCTAAATCCTCATTAAGGGATTGAGTATTCTCGCCTGCACTAAGCTACGCGTGCATCTCACGACACCTGTTGGGATACCAGCGATACTTCGTGGCCATTTTCAGAAAGACTTCGGCCCGCGTCTCAGCCCTACGTTCATTCTCGATCTCCAGCATGTAAGTCTAAGGAAAAAAGGAAGGATCAGCGAAAGCAAATGGCACAAAACAAAGAAAATAACAAAAAGAACGGAAACTCACCCTCAAGGCCATCCCAACCACACCGCGTGACAAACCAGAATCACTGATCTCCCGAAGAGACTCGCTTTTGGCGTTGGAGCACATAAGGTCGAATTGGGGCACCAAGTCCACCGTGTCCTCAAACAGGTTAAAGTCCGACGGAATTTCGAGCACACGGGATGGGCCTTCCCCCCTCACATCGACCCTGGTAAAACCCTCCTTGATTATCCTCATTTCACCGGGATCGATATCAGAATTAGACTCATAATCATCTACCACTACGCCCTTCAACCTCTCATTAGCCGAAGAAGGGGTGCGGCCCTGCCGAGATGTCGATGGACCACTCGGAACAGTCGCGGCAGCCCCCGAACTATGTCCCCTGCCACGGCAGCTCCCTCTACGACCGAAACGGTCACCCCCTCCACACCCAGGCCGGTATCACCTCCAGCTTCAGATACCGCCAAAGTAGGGTCGCCCCTCGAGAACGTTTCAACCAAAGATGCTCCCTCTGACAACCTCCGCCTCTTTGACAGTGCCTCTTCGCCACTGCTACGAGAAGGTTCGTCTGTTGAACGGACTATGGAAACCGAAATGTCCGACCGAGGAGCAACCTCCTAACGAACAGGTTCGGTTGCAGACGCGGCCCTCCGAGCAACCGGACTTTGGACGCCCTCATCCATAGTTATCCTTGGAACGGGCCGGGGAGAGAAAGCCGGTTGACGAAAAGCAAGGACAAGAGCCCTGGCCCTTCTCGCTCCTCTCCGACCTGCCAATAAGAGATTCGACCAAACAAAGATATAAGATAAAGAAAAAGACGGAACAAAGAACAAAGCAACTAAGGTCGAAATAAGCCGACTTACCAGCGGAAGATTTGCGCCCGAACCTCTCGTCAAAAGGCGCACATTCGCGGATCCCCATCATGTGGGGCAGAATCGAGCTCACTCATTCGCAAATATTGGCAACTTGTAGAGGAGGTACCCTCTCTCGGCTGAGGAAACAGAAAACACTCGACGGTCACTAAAGGGAGACGACCAACAGCCATGTTCAAAAAAATATAATATGATAAAAGGAAAAGGAGACCTACATGCAAAATTCCATGCCTCAGGAAACCCCGCAGTGTTCGATACTACGTACTCTGTTCGGATGTAGAAGAGGTTCTCCCAAAAGCGGCGATTGGCCTTGTCATCCATCTTTATCACCAAACCCTTGGTTCCTCAATGACGCATGTGAATCATCGTGCTCCTATAAAAATGGGGGGCGAATAGGTGAAGCATGTGTTGTAGAGAAATTCCCCGATCGTCCAGCTCCGCGTACTTGATAAGCATAAGGAAGAGCTTGTATACGTACGGAGAGAGTTGAGCCGGATACACCTCGTAGAAGCGGCAGAAGTCCACTGCCAAGGAGGGAAGGGGAAGCGTGTATCCAATGACAAATGGGTACGCGTAGAACGCGCAGTAGCCCGGACGGTGTATGTGCACTATATCACGACCCGTCGGAACTAGTTCAATGTGATCAAGGATTCTCCATTTGGCTTGAACGTCGTGAGCGCCGCAGCATCCATCGTAGAAAGAACAACTTCCGGCTCATCCCCAGTAGGGCTATTGAAGTCAGTCCTCGCCTTCCCTAGGCGAGGAACCACCTTATCTACCGTCGGAAAACTCTCGTCCTCCGCTAGATCCACTCCTTTTTCGAGTAGCGGTATATCATTTTTTGGCACCTGAGCACCAACAGCTCTATCAAGGTTGGAGGATGCACTAGCCATCTCTTCTTTGATTGCAAGAATCGAAAATAATAAGGGAAAAAGGTAGCGGCCACAAGAATTTTTAACAGAAAGGGAAATGTGAGAAACTGAAGGAGAAGAACAAAAGCTGCGAGTGTCTTTCTTAAGCGATTGGGGAACACAACATTCAAATGTAAGATTTTCCCCTATTTATAGGGATATAAATATCCTGAGCGGGAAAACCAAATGGCGCTATTTTGAAAACGGAAAGGGAATGGGAAACGACGCAATACATAGAAAACATGCGCCATAATAACGCATGATGAGTTTTAATGACATTCTGAACTGACGTGACGGTCTGATGCAGCTCTCGAAACGTCACGTCGCTACCTCGCCACGAGGTATTCGCCTATGGCCCAAAGTGCTCAGATTTCTCAGAACTTTCGAATCGACAGAGTCCGCCCATCGAGCTCGCCAAAAGACGACCCCAATAGGCGGAGGGACTAACTGTATGGGTCAAAATCTGACCAAATAAGAATCTGCATGAAAGAGGAACAGTAAAGTCATTTGGGACGAAGTCGTATTTGTACAACGCTATAGCGACGAGCACCTCGGCTAAGGTCGAGGTCGTGTACTCAGAATACTTGTACGAAGATTTGGATGTTGCGGTATTTCAGAGGGCTAATATGTAAAACAGCAAAATGACTTAGGTACTATGGCTAATGACCGTTGGGTAAATGAGGATACCTAGTATATATTCTAAGTGAGAAGAAGAAGAAAGGGGGCAGAGGCAAACTCACACATACATATTTTCAAAGAGAAAGAGGGATCTTCATCTCTTTCTCCTAGCTAAGGAGAAAGAAGCAAGGGAGCTCAGATCCTCAGTATACATCATTAGTCTCATCATATCAAATGTGTGGGGGTCAACCTTATTAAAGATCGGTGACCCCTTTTATCCATGTATTCTTCATTATTATTCAATATTATAAAAATCATCATCCTCTTCTTATATTACGGGATTCAATTATTGTTATAATTAAATTTCATGTTCATCTATGCTTGTTCATTCTTATCTTCTACCTCACATCTAGGAAAAATTATCTTTAGCTAGAATTTATGTCAAATCTTCTTATTTAATTAGTTTATAAAAAGACTTAACTCTTTTTAGTCAAACACCTTTAAATATATAGTTCCCTTTCATTCAAATCATATATCTTCAGTTATGTTAACGTGGTGTTCATAATGCAAAAGTTCACAACCACTTATTAAAAGCCGTCGTCTTTCGCTTTTTAAATTAATATAATTAGTACTGTAAAATAATCTGACAAAAATAAAACATGACTCATATTTATTACTCGTAAGTCGTAATGTAGTATGTTAATAAGCCTGTTCATTTCTCACCAAACACGCCCAATTTCAAAGCAGCCATTAACTTGAACCACATATCACAGAGTTGGAATAATACAGTGATATCCTAACTGGTCATACTGTGAGTTAGAGTATGTTTGGCCAACCTTCTTGGAAGTAAAAAATATTTTTTTTCCCGTCAAAAAAATATTTTTTTTTTAAAAATTGAGATGGATTGGTCTAAATAAAAAAGTGTTTTTGAGCATAAGCAGAAGCAGTTTGTTTGCTATTAGAGAGAAGCTACAAATTTTATTTTTTTCCAAAAATCATATGCATAAGCAAAACATTAATTTATTCAAGACAAAAATTATCCTTACATTAAATTTATATTTTTCAAATTATACCTCATTAATTTAATATTTTTATTTTTTTTCCTTTTTTAAACATACAGTTTTCTCTTTTTATTCTATTATATTTTTATTCTCTCTCCTATTTCTCTCTGGAATATTTTCTTTACTATAAATATTTTTTTCTTTTATATAGTTATTCAGAAGAGTATATTTTTAATTCATATTGAGTGATGTATTTTGATATATTTAAATTATTATATAATAAGTAATACTAGATCCCCATATTATCGTTTTGGAATAACTATATTTCGTATTGATTAAAAAATTAAAATTATATTTTTAAGATAATAAATATTTTAAGTTATTTATTTCTTTTAAATAATACTAGTTGCAAACTAAATTTTTATGGTCCTTTTATGTGATTTGATATTCAAAAGTACTTTTTGGAATGATTGGCCAAACACAATTTGCTTGCAAAAAGTACTACTCAATAAATTGGCCAAATATAAAATGCTACTTTGCAAAAGTACTTTTTCGAAAAATATTTTTGAACAAAAGTACTTTAAAAATAAACAGTTTTTGGAGCACAGCCAAACGGGTTCTTAGTCGCTTGTACATCATTGTTAACTTAAGTAGTGAACAAAAAGGAAAATAAGGTTTTCAAAAAAGCCTCACCAAATTAACACCAGAAGATAATAATTCGTTCGAGTGTTCCATTAGCTTCATCTTATTATCGTTGTTTATTTTTAAAAAAAATTACATTGTTATAGGGGAAGTCAAATTAGCCTTAATATCCAAAATGGAAGTCAAATTAGCCTCAATTCCTTTGCCAAACGGGTTCTTAGTCGCTTGTACACCATTGTTAACTTAATTAGTGAATAAAAAGGAAAAAAAGGTTTTCAAAAAAACCTCACCAAATTAACACCAGAAGATAATAATTCGTTCGAGTGTTCCATTAGCTTCATCTTATTATCGTTGTTTATTTTTAAAAAAATTACATTGTAATAGGGGAAGTCAAATTAGCCTTGATATCCAAAAATGGAAGTCAAATTAGCCTCAATTCCTTTGCCAAACGGGCTCTTAGTCGCTTGTACACCATTGTTAACTTAATTAGTGAACAAAAAGGAAAAAAAGGTTTTCAAAAAAACCTCACCAAATTAATACCAGAAGATAATAATTCGTTCGAGTGTTCCATTAGCTTCATCTTATTATCGTTGTTTATTTTTAAAAAAAAAATTACATTGTTATAGGGGAAGTCAAATTAGCCTTAATATCCAAAAATGGAAGTCAAATTAGCCTCAATTCCTTTGTTAAATTCTTTATACAATCGAAAAGTCTAGGGGAAGTCAAATTAGCCTTGATATCCAAAAATGGAAGTCAAATTAGCCTCAATTCCTTTGCCAAACGGGCTCTTAGTCGCTTGTACACCATTGTTAACTTAATTAGTGAACAAAAAGGAAAAAAAGGTTTTCAAAAAAACCTCACCAAATTAATACCAGAAGATAATAATTCGTTCGAGTGTTCCATTAGCTTCATCTTATTATCGTTGTTTATTTTTAAAAAAAAAATTACATTGTTATAGGGGAAGTCAAATTAGCCTTAATATCCAAAAATGGAAGTCAAATTAGCCTCAATTCCTTTGTTAAATTCTTTATACAATCGAAAAGTCTAGGAGGGCTAGTAGTATAAGATCATTATTTTTATTTCGAAAAGTTGTATCCTAATAAATTCATAGAAAACAACAAAGTATGAAGAAAAAGATTAATGGGGTGAGAGAGGCTCGAACTCTCGACCTCAGGATAACTCAGAAGCTATGAGACCTACGCGCTAGCCAACTGCGCCATCACCCCTTGTTACTGTCAACTGGTATTTTATTTTAATGAACATTCTTCTCAAAAAGCTCGGTAAATTCCAGGAAATACTAATTCATATTCCTAATGCAAGAAATGAATATATATATATATATATATATATATATATATATATATATATATATATATATATATATATATATATATATATATATATATATATATATATATATATTCTCTTTATTCATATAATAAAAAAATTGAAAATCATCATATTATGTACCCCAATTGCTTTGACGTCATCTCGATTTATTCATGACATCTTTTGTTTTAGGAAGAAAATTTAATGTTTAACCAAATTTTCTCATTGTTTCCTAAAGAATGACAAGTTCGAATTTTGGGTCAACGCATGTAATATTAATACAAATTTGACTATTGAAATTCAAAGTTGTTTAAGTAATTAAAATTTACAGATTTAGAAACTATACAAACACATTCTAACTCATAACTTTCTGTTAGTTAAAAATATTTAAAAATATATGATACTCAAATAAAAACTGGCTTTTTTAAATAGTAAAGTGAAAAGTACTGAAAAAGCAAGAGCTTTTGCCTCTTTACTCAAAACTGCTCAACGTGATTTTTCAACAGAATATGCGAATAGAAATACGAGGAGATGTTGATGACATCAAAGAAAACTTTGACAGATAATTCACAAAACATGGTAAATATTTTGATTTGGGGTACAAACCGAACCAGAAAATCGCACCGAACCGAAAAATTGCGCCAAACCAATTAAAAAATCCGATGAGGTTTGGTTTGATTTGGTTTGATTTGATTTGGTTTGGTATTGAATAAAAAAACCCGAACCAACCCCACATATTAATATATAATCTTTATATATACTTTAAGACTTTATATAGAATTTTCTTTAAAAAATGTGTAGAAATATTTGAAATTCTCTTATGGGAAGTAATATTTAATAGAATATAAAGTGCTCCATTTTTATTATCTTTAGATAATGTGTTGTATGATCACTTTCTTATCAAGTGTTATTGAAATGCGTCAATATAATCTCTTTATTTTTTTCATATTCATATGTCAAGATCTACTAGATTCTTATATCTTTTTTGAATTTGAAGTGGTATTTCGATAATTGAAAACTAATAGAACATACATCATTATTTAGGTATCATATTATTTTTTATGTTTAATTATTAAATTCGGTTAACTTTTAAAGTCTATATCAACGAAAATTTATTGTCATACAACTAAAAAAATACTATCATGTGTTGCTAAGAAAATTCTCCCATAAGAATATTTTAATAGATCATATGTTTGTCAATTTTTTCAATTTTTATTAAACATATATTTACTTATCAAAAATTTTAAAAAGTAAGATTGACATTATTCATGTAACAAAGATACCTGAAAAAATCGAACTAATCCAAATCGATATAGTTGATTTGGTTTGGTTTTAATAAAAACCGAACCAATCCGATTCACGTACACCCCCTAATAGCTACAATCATAGTCATAACAATTTCCAAATTAGCCTTACTACTGTAAACTATCGTGTCGAGGTTGGTCCATGACAAATACAGCTTCCTTTTCTTTAGCTTTGTAAATGAGGTCGGCATCATTGCCTTTATTTTCTTTGGAATATTGGAAATACCTTAATTAATTCTTTGTTGAATTTAAAATGTCCAACAAACGTTGACATTCACTAAATATACATGGGAAAATTTCACATCAGAATAAGTGGGCTCCCTACTTTTCAATTTTATAGCCTATATTTCAATTTACAACCAACTAACCCAAGAATAATAGGCTAAAATTCAGCATCCAACTATAATAGGTTCTCAAAATTACTATTTAATTTTTAAAAAATATTGCTCATGTTATAAATAGAATTTTTATTTATGGTAAATGTCTATATTCTAGAGAGATTCTAGGAATTTTACTTGATGGCTAAGTCACTATTTCCCTATAAATAGAGGGGTTCTATTCCGGAAATTTTTTACATTAGAACAAGTGGGCTCCATACTTTTCAATTTTATAGCATATATTTCAATTTACAACCAACTAGCCCAAAAATAATAGGCTAAGATTCAGCATCCAACTACAATAGGTTCTCAAAATTACTATTTAATTTTTAAAAAAGATTGCTCATGTTATAAATAGAATTTTATTTATGGTGAATGTCTATATTCTAGAGAGATTCTAGGAATTTTACTTGGTGGTTAAGTCACTATTTTCCTATAAATAGAGGGGTTCTATTCCGGAAAAATTTCACATTAGAACAAGTGGGCTTTCTACTTTTCAATTTTATAGCCTATATTTCAATTTACAACCAACTAGCTCAAAAATAATAGGCTAAGATTCAACATCCAACTCCAATAGGTTCTCAAAATTACTATTTAATTTTTAAAAAAGACTGCACAATTATAAATAGAATTTTATTTATGGTTAATGTCTATATTCTAGAGAGATTCTAGGAATTTCACTTGGTGGCTAAGCCACTATTTCCCTATAAATAGAGGGGTTCTATTCCATTATAATTCATCTCAATGCAATAATGTCACAACCCGGATTTCCCACCCTCAGGAGTCGTGATAGCGCCTAATAATGGGAGCTAGGCAAGCCAAACATTAACTACTTGCTACACTTTCATTTTTGCTTCTTTTTAACAAACACAAGTCGATAATATGATAAAAGCGGGATTTTAAATAAATAAGTAGAAGTCAACAATTACATATCTTAAGGCTGCATCTATTACAACTTTTAAAACCTCAAATACCCAAAACCTGGTGTCACAGTGTTACAGACTGTCTAAGAGTCACTACATGCAAGGTCTGAAGAAATACAATACATTGTCTCTGAATAAAGGAAATGAAACAGAAAATGGAGATAGAGGGAGACGCCAAGGCCTGCGGACGCCTGCAGGTCTACCTTGGGTCTCCGGGTGGACTGAAGGAAGCACTCCAACTACTGTCCGAAAGCTACTCCGGGATCTGCACATAGTGCAGAGTGTAGTATCAGCACAACCGACCCCATGTGCTGGTAAGTGCCTAGCCTAACCTCGGCGAAGTAGTGACGAGGCTAGGACCAGACTACCACATAAACCTGTGCAGTTCATATATACATACAGCGGAAAAGAAATACAGAAATAACAAGTCAATGTGGGAGGGGGAAACATGTTGCGGGGAAGATAATAGTTCCGAATAGATAGGCATCAAGTAAGGAAAGAAACAACATAACTAAAATATCAATAAGGAAGCAAGAAATCAACAATTGCACGGCATCACCCTTCGTGTTTTTACTTTCAGCCTCACCAAAGCAGTTATATAATAAAAATGTGCACGGCATCACCCTTCGTGCTTTTACTCTCAACCTCACCAAAACAATCATATAATCAAAATGTGCACGGCATCAACCTTCGTGCTTTTACTCTCTTTCCTCACCATATAATAAATAGAATCGGCACGGAATGGTACGTCGTGCGGCACGGCATCACCCTTCGTGATTTATACTCTTTCCTCATAATAACACTCTTTCCTCATAATAACAAACAATGCACGGCATCACCCTTAGTGCTTTAACACTCTTCCTCACAATAACAAACAATGCACAACATCACCCTTCGTGCTTTAACACTCTTCCTCACCCAAACAACAATCACAAGCAAAGGGGCAAGGGAATAAACAAAATAGTAATAGAGTTCCCGGCAAGGGAACAATAGTTAAACAATTAAATCCCGGCAAGAGAACAACAATTAAATCAACAATAGCCCGGCAAGGGTGACAACATAATGATCTCTCCTCTTTCTCAATTTTACTTCACAATTCACTTCACAACTCGAGCCAATGCTCTAGGGGTTCGATTATCACTTATACTTTCATAACTCGAGCCAATGCTCTAGAAGTTCAATTTTCACTTATACTTTCATAATTTTGCTATACAACTTGAGCCAACGCTCCTCAATGTTCATAAGTCACAATCCTTTCCACAAACTTTATACAACAATTAGAAATCTTCACCAAGGCATGAATAATACAACGAAATCATGAAAATCACAATATAAGACTCACGGTCATGCTTGACACCAACGTATAGATACTCTTCACCATGCCTATACGTCGTACTCGACAAGAAACAAATAGCAAATAGGACACAACTCCTAATCCCTCAAGCTAAGGTTAGACCAAACACTTACCTCGATGCCTTGAACACAACTCAAGTTTCAATTATAGCTTTACCCCTTGATTTCACCGCCAATCTGCTCGTATCTAGCCACAATTTACTTAATTACATCAATAAACACTAAATGAATTAATTTTTGAATGCATGAAAATGAGTTTTTCAAAGTTTTACCCAAAAAGTTAAAATCGCCCCCGGACCCACGTGGTCAAAACCCGAGGTTCAAACCAAAACACGATTACCCATTCCCCCATGAGCTAAATTATGTAATTTGTTTTGAAATCAGACCTTAAATCGAGGTCCAAATCCCTAATTTTTGAAAAACTTAGGTTTTACCCAAAACACCCAATTTCCCCCATGAAAATCATTGATTTGAAGTTGAAATCATGTTAAAAGATGTTAATGATTGAAGAAAACTAGTTAAAAATGACTTACAATTGATTTGGAGAAGAAAAGTTGTTTGAAAAATTGCCTCTTATGTTTTTGGGGTTTTGAAAAATGAAAAATGACTGAAAATCTCGTATATTTATACCCCTTTCAGACCCTCTCCGCGGACCACATAAAAAGGACTGCGGCTACGGCCGCGGAGCTCCACCGCGGACCGCAAGAAATCGAGCGCAGCCGCGGAGGTTTGGCCTTGCTCACCGCGGACCACACAAATCCTACCGCGGTCGCGGAGTTCCCACCGCGGACCGCGAGACCTGGATTCAGAGACCTGCAACTTCTCTGAATCTGCAACTTTTTCCAAAGTGTAAAAACATCCCGAAACTCACCCGAGCCCTCGGGGCTCCAAACCAAATGTCGTACTAACTAAAAAACATCATATGGACTTACTCGTGTAATCAAATAATCAAAATAACCTCATGAACATCAAATTAAATCTCAAGATCAATGAAATTTTCTCAAAACTTCCTTAAACATAAAGTTTGCAATTTAAGTCCGAATCACGCCACATGACATCCGTTTTTCACCAAATTCCACAGAAATGTTTTAAATCATATATAAGATTTGTACCGGGCGTCGGAACCAAAATACGGGCCCGATACCATCATGTTCTAATCAAATTTCACTTCAAATTTCTTTAACAATTCCAGAAAACAATTTCCCTTAAAAATTCATTTCTCAGGCTTGGGACCTCGGAATTCAATTTCGGGCATACGCCCAAGTCCCATATTTTCCTACGGACCCTTCGGGACTGTCAAATTACGGGTCCGGGTCTATTTACCCAAAACGTTGACCGAAGTCAAATTAGCTCATTTTATAATCAAAACTTATCATTTTTCACAGATTATCATGTTTAAGCTTTCCGGCTACGCGCCCGGACTGTGCACGTAAATCGAGGTGACTCTAAATGAGGTTTTTAAGGCCTCAGAACACTGAAGTTTAGTTTTAAAACAAGTGATGACCTTTTGGGTCATCACATTCTCTACCTCGAAGACAACCGTTCGTCCTCGAACGGACAGAAGAAGAAAGTATCTGAGTCGGGAAAAAGATGGGGATAACGGCTCCGCATATCAGACTCGGACTCCCAGGTCGATGCCTCAGGAGGCTAACCTCTCCACTGAAAACGAACAAAAAGTAAAACGCTTTGACCTCAACTGACGAACCTACCGGTCTAGAATAGCTACCGGCTCCTCCTCATAAGACAAGTCCTTGTCCAACTGGACAGTGCTGAAATCTAACACGTGGGATGGATCGCCGTGATATTTCTAGAGCATGGACACATGAAACACTGGATGCACGGCTGATAAGCTCGGCGGCAATGCAAGTCTATAAGCCACCTCTCTCACTCGATCAAGAATCTCAAATGGGCCAATGAACCTAGGGCTAAGCTTGCCCTTCTTCCCAAATCTCATCACGCCCTTCATAGGTGACACTCGGAGCAATACCTGCTCCCCAACCATAAAAGCCACATCTCGAACCCTGCGGTCTGCATAACTCTTTTGCTTGGACTGAGCTGTACGAAACCTATCCTGAATAATCCTGACCTTGTCCAAAGCCTCCTGAACCAGATCCATACCCAACAATCGAGCCTCTCCCGGCTCAAACCATCCAACCGTAGATCGACATCGCCTACCATATAAAGCCTCATAAGGAGCCATCTGGATACTCGACTGGTAACTGTTGTTGTAGGCAAACTCTGCTAAAGGCAAAAATTGATCCCACGAGCCTCCAAAGTCAATGACACAAGCTCGGAGCATATCCTCCAAAATCTGAATAGTCCGCTCGGACTGCCCGTCCGTCTGAGGATGAAATGATGTACTCAACTCAACCTGGGTGCCCAACTCTCGTTGAATTGCTCTCCAGAAATGCGAGGTAAACTGCATACCTCGGTCCGAAATGATAGATACAGGCACACCATGAAGACGAACAATCTCTTGGATATAGATCTCAGCTAGCCTCTCGGATGAATAGGAGACCACCATAGGAATGAAAAATGCTGACTTGGTCAGCCTATCAACAATAACCCATATTGCTTCAAACTTTCTCCGAGTCTGCGGGAGTCCAACAACGAAATCCATAGTGATCCGCTCCCATTTCCACTCGGGAAGCTCAATCCTCTGAAATAAACCACCAGGCCTCTGATGCTCTTACTTAACCTACTGACAATTCAAACACTGAGCTACATATGCAACGATATCCTTCTTCATTCTCCGCCACCAATAATGTTGTCGCAAATCCTGATACATCTTCACGGCTCCCGGATGAATAGAGTACCGGGAGCTATGGGCCTCCTCTAAAATTAACTCTCGGAACACATCCACATTAGGCACACAAACTCGACCATGCATTCTCAAAACTCCATCATCATCTAAAGTAACCTGCTTGGAACCTCTGTGTTGCACCGTGTCTCTAAGGACACACAAATGGGGATCATCATACTGCCGATTGTGAGCACGTGATTTTTGCCTCACGAAAACTACTCCCAAATAAATCAAAAATAAAACTAATTTCTTTTAGTGTGCAATTTTAGAATTTGTGTTGCGTTTATTAATTGTTTGTGTTTTGTCCGTAAAATACTTGCTTTGTTATAATTAAACAAAATTAAAATTAAAATACATGTTTCATGTATATCTAGGATTTAAGTATGCATTTAATTAAGTTAATTTAAATAAAATCACAAAAATATGCATTTGTTCTATTTTTTTAATGTTCCACTGTGTGATTAATGTTGTCTATGTGTTAATAGTTGTTAAAAGGGTAATTAATATCTTTGTAAGGGTAATTTTGTTTTTATAATTTTAATTAAGATTTTATTAATTAATAATGAAATTAGAAAATAAAATAAAAAAAATAATACAAGTTGTACAAAATCGGACCTGGATTAAAATCCAGGCCCAAAACATTTTAAACCCCCCCACAGCCCAATCCCAACAACCCCATGTCCGGTCCAAATCAAACAAACCGAAACGACGACGTTTCATCACCCTTCATCAAGGGCCGTTGGATTCAATTCATCCAACGGCTGAGATCTCATCACCCTAACCCGTGATCATTACCCGACCCACTGCCCCGGTTCAACCCGTCCCCCTAACTTAAACCAAACGACACCGTTTGGTTAAGTGAATAGATCTCAGCCATCCATCCTGCCTAATCCAACGGTCCATATCCACCCACCATTCCCCTATATAAACCCATAATCCTTTACCCGGCCCCCTAACTAAGCACCCCCCTCTCCGCTCCTGTTCATCATCGTTCCAAACATACCCCTAACCCTAGCCGCCCCTATTCCCCTTCGCCTGAAACTCGGCGGCATCAACGCCGCCGGTCACCACCTTGACACCCCAGAACCCTCCGAACGTCCTCTACACAAATATGACCTTAGATTCCTTCAAATCAGGCCCCAACCCTTCGAATCTTAAATCGAAGGTTGGCCTGAAAACCTGATCTCAACCAATCGGCCCCAAATTAACACCATGGCTTCCCCTAACAACCCTTGTTATGGATCTGAAGTTAGTTTGGCTCGAATCACTTCAGAGCTTCTCGAATCTTCTTTTGAAGATTCGAGCCAAACAAAAATTACCCAGATCTGTTCCAAAGTGACACTAAATAACCCCTAGGCTTCCCTCACCCTTGTGTCGTACTTGGTTTCCCTCGAATCTAACCAGAAATGATTAGGTCCCAAATCGAACCTTCAGGAAACCTAGAAATACCAAACTTCTGGATTTTTGTCCAAATTGATTAAAGGATTGAGGTTTAATCGACCTTAGTCGAAGTATTTTCAGTGGAAAATACTTCGACTAAGGTCTGTTTGATTTCAAACAAAAAATCCGAAAGCCGAGTTGAGTTCGAGTCTAATTGAAGATTCAGAGGTATTTTCTATTTCTTTGTGTATTCTACGTGTATTGTTGTCTGTCTTAATAGCTTGTTAATTTTTCATGATTTTATTTGATTAATTCTGTCATCTTTGTCTCATGCCCGTATATATGGTCAAATATGAAACTGTTTCAGTTGGTTGTGATTGTTCATAATGTAAGTAATCGACTCGATTAAGTTCGTCGATTAGTTATATTATGAATTCTCACTTATGGTAATGCTAATAAAAAAAACAGTTTGCTTTTATTGTTTTAGACCAATTATGGACAATTGTTGTAGATAATTAGTTTAAATTAATACTCGTCAGTTAAATCACCCTTGTTTACATTTCAATGAGTCTGTCAAAATGAATGCTGTGTATATGTTGATCTGAATTTCAATTCAATTTTTTTTGGTTCTGTTAAGCTCTGCATAGTGTTAATGTGTTTGTATGCAAGTTCAGCTGCTCAATCTGAATCTAGCTTGGCCAGTAGTTATTAGACATTGAGTTTGTTGGGTCAATTAACTAACAATGAAAGGACAGAATGTTATTTGATTTAGGAATTGGTTGTTAGCTGCTAAACAAGTTTAATTCAGATAACTTGGACAGTAATTACAGTAGGATTTTAGGGACATTTCTGGGAATGAAACAGATAAAACAGTAAGAGTAATATGATATAATAGTGGGCTGATAATGGAGTGTTAATGGCTATATTTAAGTAATAAAGAGGGAACAAGGGATAATGGGGCTGCTGAAAATCATGTTAGGATCACATAAAGTATTAAAAAGTAGTTTTTAATGGAAACTTTCTAATTTTTAAAGGGATAAAAGGTCCAGCCACCATGACAAAGGTGCAACCAGCCCTGTATAAATACAGGAGTTGGACAGCTTAAAAGGAAAAAGACTTAAAAGAGAGTTGGAAGAAAAAAAAAGGAGTTTTTCAGAGAATAGGGGCAGTTTTCAGAAGAAGAGAGTTTGAGAGATAGAGCTTAAGGCAGATTTTAGGAGATTGAAAGAGGAAAATCAAGCAAAAACAGAAATTTAAAAAGGAAGATAGAAAGAAAGGAAAACAGAGACACTAAAACAGAATTCTATGTCGGAAATTAGTATTGAAGCTGATTCTGTGTTCTTGAAATTGAAAGTTTTCAGTCTGTTTTGTTCTAAACATCAAAAATCAGAAATATTACTCTTGGTATTGAATCTGTCCGGATTTGTTCGATCTCATTCTTCAGTTAAAAATCTGAAGTTTCTTAAAAGTACTTTTACTGTGCATCTGGGCTCTTCGAATCCTATTCTTGTTCAGATTTGCTGTGTTATCGGTATATTCTACTGATTTTGTTACTGCTGCAACTGCTGAAACTTACTTCTTCTACCTCCATTTCCAGGTACATATCTTCTTAAATTCTATGTTGGAAAGAGATTCAACATGACTCATCAATGAAGCTAGAATTGAAATGCTATTTTCCAATTGTCCAAGTTCATTAATTTTAATTTCATTTTTATGTTAGTTAACTAGTAGTGAATTCAATTTGATAGCTATGAGTTAAATTGTTTTATTTTGAAATTCATATAAAGTTTTTTTGTAATAATGTTAGCCATTCCGAAATCTCATTGGTATAGATATATGTGAATTGTCAAAACAGGGAGTAAGGCATAAAAATGGGCCATTGATTACATCCCATAATACCATTAGCTAAATGTAAAGATTAAGAAGTTACATTAGTAGAATATCTTGTAACAAATATGATTTTGTTTAGATTGGTATAAGTTATTATATGGTATGATGACAGGTATAATCATATGAGTAAAGTAAGTTGGTATAGCTCATCATGATGTTAAAACGTTATGAATGTTTACGCCAAACAGTTAGGTTGCATGTAAGGTAACTTTGTTGAATTAACTTGTATAATAATTCCCTTTCTATAAATTCGATGCTTATCTATCTTCATAAAACAAAGTGACCAAATAATTAGGCCTATTAGATTAAAAGCGAGTATATGAGAATGAAAAGAGATGTACAAGCATAAATTGCCACACTTTACATCAATGATAATTAGAAATAGAATTTGCATTAAGTAAATAATGAAAATTCTCGGAAAATATTTCCTTCCTTTATGAATCATTTATTTTCAGTTTCATATGCAATTTATTCTTTGGCATATATATATATATATATATGTCATATTTGTTTAAAAATAGTATTAATCATATTTTTATTCTGTTCTTTGAATTTGAATAGTTGGAATGAATATAACCTATATTCGGAAATCATAATCGACGAACAACCTTTAATAGATTGCGAATTCTTTTCAAAGAATTTATAGGCCTCTAAATAGGAGTTTCTCATGATTTTCACATAAAAGAAATACATAAATATAATAAACAATTTGTGGAAAATCCTTAAACCATTACAAATATTTTGCGCAATTAGGGATACGTTCGCGTACCCTGATTATATTTTTAAAAGTAAAAATTCGGATTATGCGTACGCGCAATTTCGAACGAATATTTAATAAAAGGATTTATCCAAAGGCGTTAAATCAATTTCATAAAAACCCGAGATGTACGGTTCACTATTCAAGAAAAACAAATATTCTTGATTCGACACAATTTTGAAAAATGATTGCTTAATAAATATATTATCAAAAGTTATTGTGTACACTACGCGTGACACAAGTCCGCAATTTTTTTTTAAAAAAACACGAATATACGTACGCGTAATTCGATTCAAAGAAGGGTCCTCAAACACAGTAAGTATAAGCGGTAGCAAAAATCATGTAACATCAATATGTTTAATAAAAATCAAGATAATTAAGCCATTCATAAAAACAGTTAAGCGACCGTGCTAGAACCACGGAATTCGGAAATGCCTAACACCTTCTTCCGGATTAACAGAATTCCTTACTCAGGATTTCTGGTTCGCAGAATAATAAACGGAGTCATATTCTCCTCGATTCAGGGATTGAAATTGGTGACTTGGGACGCCTTAAAATTCCCAGGTGGCGACTCTGAAATAACTAAATAAATCCCGTTTCGACTGTCCTTCAATTGGAGAAAACTCCCCACGCGCCCCGCGGGCGCGGCAAAAAGGAGGTGCGACAGCTCTGGCGACTCTGCTGGGGATTAAAAGTCAAACTGTAACCCAGAACCAGTGGTTCAGGGTTTAAAGAATTCGAGCTTAAAATATCTGTGTTAATTGGTTTTATTTACTATGAGATTTTCAACTGTTTATATGCTAATATGCTAAATGTTGCTGTTTACCGCTTTAATATTATTTGAATTGTGAATATATACAACTGCTACGAAACCCCCTTCTTTCTGAGTCTTCTGAATTTATGGTGTACACGTGCGCGTGACCCACCTTTCTGTTAGAGTCGTACCAAATAAGACGGAGTTGGGACAAGTAACTAGGCCGGGCAGACTTTCGTGCTCCCGGTACGTTGCCCCCGCTTCGGCTCAAACTGTCCGTTTGGGTAAGCCAGGTTTAGAACAATCAACCTAAGGTTTTACACTTAGAATAACTCAGCCATGTACCGGATCCCTAGTAGGAACGAATATTTGCATCATATGCATTTGGCCTTGGAGACTCAACACAGGGGTTGGGTCTGTCTAGGACAGGTGAACCCAAAATAAAAAGACCATCATGATGCATCCTACTTGTTACTTGTGCATTCATTTGCCTCGAACATGCTTGTTGACCAGCTTAAATAAAATCATGGTAAGAAGAAAGGAATAAAATGGGTTGTTTTTTTTTTTAAAAAAAACAATTCGATGAAATAAAGGTATTTAATAAATAATAATAAAAAAATTCGAAAATTACTTTTTTAGTATAAATTTTCAAAAATGAATTTTGACTTTATCAAAATTAAATTTCAGATACAAAATGAGCATCACACAAAGCCCCTCATCCACAAGTACGGAAGAATTTCTATGTCAGCTTCAAATGTGGTGGTATGATTTAGGCGAAGACGGTCAAAAATGGGTCGTCAAGCATTTGGTAAATCTCACGGACATTATGAAAGTTAAACCCCGTGATGATCTGATTGCGGCGTTAGTAACTTTCTGGGATCCTGTTCACAATGTTTTTCGTTTCTCTGACTTCGAGCTTACTCCTACATTAGAGGAGATAGCTGGATATACTGGTTTTGAAGGAAGTTTAAGAAATCAAAGCTTGATATTCACAAAGGCTCCTTCGGTACATCGATTCTTCGGTCTTTTGAACATCAGCAGTCAAATCAGGAAAAGCAATGTCATCAATGGATGTTGTTCCTTCAACTTTTTGTATTCAAGGTTCGGAAAGTCAGATGGGTTTGAAATTCATGAAAAAGGCCTTACTAATAAGCAAAACAAAGACACTTGGCAGATTCACCGTCGATTTGCTTTCATGGTGGCTTTTCTAGGAGTCATGGTCTTCCCAAATAAAGAGCGAACAATTGATATTCGTACCGCAAAAGTTGTGCAAATCCTTACCACCAAAGAAAATCACACCCTTGTCCCCATCATTCTATCAGATATTTATCGGGCTCTGACTTTATGTAAATCAGGAGCAACGGTCTTCGAAGGATGCAAAATTTTGTTGCAAATGTGGGTGATTGAACATCTCCAACAACAGCCCAAGATCATACAGTATGGGTCGAACAAAGCTAATTGCATCGAGATCTATGAGGAAAGAACAAAAAATTATCAAGCTCCAGAAGGGATAGAAGCATGGGTATCTCATCTAAAGGCTTTAACGACAAATCAAATTGAATGGACTTTGGGATGGCTCCCGATGAGAGAAGTAATACATATGTCAACCTCAAATAGTTATCTACTATTATTGGGATTGAGAAGCATTCAGCCGTATGCACCACTAAGAGTCCTAAGGCAACTAGGGAGATATCAAATAGTTCCTGATGAGGAAGATTTGAGTATGCAAGTAATCGAATTACACCCAGAAGCCACTATTCCCGAAGCTCTACTTCAGCAAATGTGGAATGGGTGCCAATATTTGAAAAGTGATACTCAAGTCCTAGACACTACCAAGGGTGAGATAAATCCTGGATATGCAAGGTGGTTCGAAAAGCGGTCTCGCGTGGATGATGTACCGGAACCTGAGCTAAAAAGGCCAACAAAAAGACCCCATGTTCAAAACTTCAATGATAAAATCCAAGAGCGGTTGATCTGGGGAGAAAAAGAAAAAGGGTACAAAGCAACTATCCATGCCCTAAAAGAAAATCTAAGAAGCCTCAGTTTAGAGAAAGATTTGCAAGAACAAGAAGCCGAAGGCGAGAAAAAGAGTCTAGCTTGTGAGAATGAAAATCTTCATGCTCGATTCCAAAAAATGAAAAGAGTTTCTGAAACGCCAAAGAGGAGCTGGAAGGATCAAAAAACCATCGCCAATCTCTTTGAAAGAATGCAAGATTATGATTTCATTCTTGCGGAAAATGAAAGGGCATTGAGCAAAGCAAAAGAAAAGATCCAACAATTAAACGAAGAAGCCAGATCTAACAAGGAACGCCAAGATAGGCAATCCGAAAAAGACAAGACACAATTCAATAAGGAAAAAGACTATTGGATGCGATCAGAAGACCAGCTTCGTGCACAACTAGAAGAGGCAAGAAGATGCAACAGAGAACACCAACAAGCAGACCTCGACAGGGAAAGAGCGCAAGCAAGATTAGAGCAGGCCAGACTCCGAGCTTTGTTAGAATCAGCTCTAGATCGTGAGAACCGTGTCAGAAATATAGCCACCACTCGTCAGCAGCAATTGCAAGACCAAGACCAACGTCTCCAAGGTTTCAGGGCACAAATCCACGACCTGGCAGTTTTCACATCTCAAAGTTATGTAAACTGCCAAGGAATGGATTATGAAAGATTTACTGAGCATGCGCCCACTTTTGCTCGTCATCTAGCAATGGAGTTGGAAAGGATGTATCGTACGCTGGGAGGCCATCCGGGTCAAGCACCACATTGAGCAGATAATCCAATATTTGACAACAAAAATGGAAAGTGGGGCATGTTGTGAGATGTTATGAATTGTATCTTTTATTTAAGTGTGTGTGTTTTCAAGCCATTTTCTTAAAGTTTTCAAATGTAATTCCATCTTTGTGTAATGAATAAAAATGATTGCCTTTGGTCCGAACTATGCAAGGTCTGATTCATGTAAGAGCATGATACGTAGGCAATCTCTCAGATTCGACCACCATGATAAAAGATATATATAATAAACAAAATTGAATAACAATAAAAATTTCAAGAAGGCTGGGACGACACAAGCAACCAAGCGAATGCATAACAGAAAGGGATTATTTGTCTAGGAGCATTGCATCTCAACGTGTGATTATATATGTGTTAAAATCTCAAAACTAACAAGTTTGTCCATTTCCAGAATTCAAGCAGTTAGTTTCTCTAAAGAGTATACTGGCATATTATCACTATCACACAAGATCAAAAGGACCAATACCCGAAAGTATGTCTATCCCAGATGTTGACACAGGTATGGAAATAGAAGAAATGGATGTTGGGAAAATGAAAGAAGAAATGTTTAAGCTCAAGCAGCAAATGGCTGAGATGTACCAAGCTTGGTCTACAGGGCAGTTACCCCCATCTTACCCAAATAACCCTGTTCCATCAATGACCCAAACTCAGGATAATATCACCACTGAATTATCCCCAAGTTTCCCCATTTATCAGCACTACCGAGGCACCACCTCTCAGACACCACAGTCTCCACCTCCAAAACCAGTTCCGTACCTTCCTCCACCTATGACTCCTATTTTCGTAGCACCTCCCCCTGCTACATTTCACAAATCTCCTAGTGAGCCTACATTTCAGGCCCAAGACAACCAATATTACCCCCGGAGCCCACCTTCAAAGCCTCCGAAATCAATTCAACTGCTCCTCGGTTTGATCTCCCAACCGAAATTGACAAGCCAGCCAAAAATGCTGAACAAGAAGAGATGTTCAGGAAGGTCAAAAGTCTAGAACAGTCGTTCCGAGACATGCGGGGATTAGGTGGGCAAGTCAGTGTAGAATACAAAGATTTATGCTTATTCCCTAATGTACAATTGCCAATTGGCTTCAAGATGCCCAAATTTGACCTATACTGCGGGCACGGCGACCCAGTAGCCCACTTAAGGGGTTTCTGTAGCAAGATGCGAGGAGCTGGGGGAAAGGATGAATTATTGATGGCTTACTTCAGTCAAAGTTTAAGCGGATTAGCTTTGGAGTGGTATACACGCCAGGACCATGGAAGATGGTACACCTGGGATGACCTGGCATAGGCATTCGCATACCATTTCCAATACAATCTGGAAATCATCCCAGATCGATTATCTTTGACCAAATTTGAGAAGAAACACAATGAAAGTTTCAGAGAGTACGGTTTTCGGTGGAGAGAACAGGCAGCAAGAGTGGATCCTCCTATGAAGGAGAGCGAAATGGTAGATTACTTCCTCCAAGCCTTGGAACCAACTTACTATGCCCACTTGGTTTCAGCGGTTGGAAAATCATTCAACGAGGTAGTAAAGATGGGAGGTATGGTAGAAGAAGGCCTCAAAACAAATAAAATCATGAGCTATTCAGCAATTAAGGCAACTACTCAAGCTATTCAAGGCGGGGTAGGAGGAATCGGAAGAAAGAAAAGGGAGGAAGCAGCAGTAGTTGATTCAGGAATTTGGCCGGGACCCAGAGGTTCACCGCTTTACTATAATCAGCAACGACCTCGCCAATCAACTTACCACCATGATTCATCTCAACATTACTATCACCCTTCAGAGCCTCATTTTGCCATTAACCATGCTCAAGCATACAATCAGCCACCTGTTCACACCAATTGGCGTGCTCCTGTCACACCAAATACTTACCCCCGAGCTTATCCCGGACCAGGTTTCAGGCCTAGGCCAGCATTCAGGGGAGAAAGGGAACAGAAAAAGAAAACTTACACTCCATTGGGAGAGTCTTACACTAGTCTGTTCCACAGGTTGAGACAGCTAGACATGCTGAGACCAATACAATCCAAACTACCCAATCCTCCACCAAAGAATCTGGATTACACCATTAGCTGTGAATATTGCTCCGGTACACCAGGCCATGATACGGAGAAATGTTGGCATTTGAAAAATGCAATATAAGAGCTGATCGATACTAATAAAATCGAGGTTCAAACCCCCGAAGCTCCAAATATCAATAGAAATCCAATGTCAGCCCATCAAGAGGCTAACATGATAGAAATCATACAAGCTGATGGGGAGACAAAGAAGCCGTCACAAACTGTCATGATGATCAAGTCTCATGAAACCAAGCCAGATAAGCAGTTAATGGAGGAGAAGCCGGTGTCTAAACAGAACAAAAATGGTGATGAACCGTCTATGATAGTCGATGAGGGATCATCGAGCAAAGTTGCCGCAAAACAAGAAAGGCCAAAAGTGATAGTACCAGGGGTTGCTAACAAACCCGTTGTATTCGTGGAAGGAGCACGTACAGATCGGGTTATTATTGCACCTGTAATCCAGCTGCCAATCATCAACAACAAAACCATCCCATGGAACTATGAACGGGTGACTGTAATGTACAAGGGCAAAGAAATCAAGGAAGAAGTGTGTGAGGTGCAAGGCTTGACACGTTCGGGAAGATGTTTTACTCCCGAAGAGTTGAGAAAAACTAAAAACAATCCAATGCCAACAAAGAGAGCTGTGACGGAAGAAGAGGCGGAGGAGTTTTTAAGAAAAATGAAACTCCACGATTATTCTGTGGCGGATCAATTAAAGAAGACCCCCGCTCAAATTTCATTGTTGTCATTACTGATCCATTCAGAGGAACACCGTCTGGCGTTGATGAAAATCCTGAATGAAGCTCATGTTCCTGAAAAGATATCTGTAAATCATTTGGGAAAAATAGCCAACAGAATCTTTGAGACAAACAGAATTACATTTGCTGATGATGAATTACCTGTGGAAGGTACCGAGCACAACAGAGCTCTTTACCTCACCGTGAAATGTGAAAACTCCGTAGTAACCCGGGTATTGGTCGACAATGGGTCCAGTGCAAACATATGCCCTCTCTCCACTTTAAACAAATTAAAAATTAAAGAGGAGAGGATCCAAAAGAATAGTATCTGCGTACGAGGATTTGACGGTGGAAGCAGAGATTCATTTGGCGACATAGTGTTGGAACTAAATATAGGGCCAGTTGAATTCACAATGGAATTCCAAGTGTTGGACATGACTGTTTCTTACAACTTGTTGTTGGGTCGACCATGGATCCATGCTGCTAAAGCAGTCCCGTCAACACTACATCAGGCTATCAAGTTTGAATGGGACCATCAAGAAATAGTCGTGCATGGAGAAGAAAGTTTAAATGCTCACAACAGCACCATTGTACCGGTCGAGAGAACAGAAATTGACCAAGGACCATGGGTATACCAAGTGTCCGACACAGTGTCGGTAGAGAAAATTCCAGAAGGGAAACACCTTTCGAATCCAAAGATATCCTCTGCATCAGTCATGGTAGCTTATGAAATGCTGAAGAATGGCTTTATACCCGGCAAAGGTCTGGGCTTATCTCTGCAAGGAATTGTACAACCAGTATCTCTCCCCGAGAACTGGGGAACATTCGGTTTAGGGTTCACACCTACCGCCAATGGCGTGATAAGGGCCAGGAAGTTGAAACACCAAGCATGGGTTCTTCCAAAACCAGTACCACAGCTGTCGAGGTCTTTTGTCAAGACCGGTGCTAAAAATCGCCCGATAACAACAATTCCTAAATCTCAGGTCAATCCTGAGGAGGAATTAATTGAAAGGTTCGAGAAATTGTTTAGTGATGTGAATATGTTGGAAGGTGGAGAAGGGTGTAGCAACGCAGAAATTCAATTCATTGGACCAGAAACAAAGCTCAATAATTGGAAAGTCACTCCTCTCCCAATTCAAAAGGAGTCTTGGTAGTTTATTTTGATTTTCTTTCAGTTTGTTTGGGTTATTTCAAGGTTGTAATCCCAAAGTTTATCTTACAGTTTGTTTGAAGTGTGCAAACCTTGTTATCTTTCATCATCTAATAAAAAGCAGTTTCCTTTTTATTATCATTCCTGATAGTTTTCTTTTCTTTTTCTTCTTTCCTATACAGTTCCTTTTACGCTGGCTCTAGTGATATGGCATGCATGAGGAATCCTCAGCCCAGTCTTAAAAATCAATCTGGTTCCGAAGTAATAATTCAAGAAATATATTGTGATTATGAATCAGAATATGATGAAGATGAGGTTTTTGAAGAGATTAGTAAAGAGTTAATTCACTTTGAGGAAAAAATCAAACCTAACTTGAGTGATACCGAGGACATCAATATAGGGGACACGAGTAATATCCGAGAAACTAAAATAAGTGTCCATCTGGAGCCAAAGATCCGAGAGGAGTTAATTAAAGCACTCATAGAATTCAAAGATGTTTTTGCATGGTCGTATGACGACATGCCGGGTTTGAGCACTGATTTAGTGGTCCACAAATTGCCCACCGATCCGACAGTGCCTCTTGTCAAGCAGAGGTTGAGAAAATTTAAGCCTGACATGAGTGTAAGAATTAAAGAGGAAATCACCAAACAATTGGAAGCAAAGGTCATTCGAGTCACTCGATATCCTGTTTGGTTAGCTAATATCGTTCCTGTACCAAAGAAAGACGGCAAAATTAGAGTATGCGTCGACTATCGCAATCTCAACAAAGCAAGTCCAAAGGATAATTTCCCATTACCCAATATCCATATTTTGATCGACAATTGTGCCAAGCATGATATAGGATCTTTCGTGGATTGTTATGCCGGATATCATCAAATTCTAATGGATAAAGAAGATGCAGAAAAGACGGCATTCATCACACCATGGGGAACTTATTGCTACCGGGTAATGCCATTCGGTTTAAAGAACGCCGGAGCAACCTATATGAGAGCAATGACCACAGTGTTTCATGATATGATACACAAGGAGATTGAGGTATACGTGGACGATGTGATCATAAAATCAAAGCATCAGGCCGACCACGTTGGGGATTTGAGGAAGTTCTTCTTAAGACTTCGCAGGTACAACCTCAAGCTTAACCCTGCCAAGTGCGCATTTGGAGTTCCATCCGGAAAGTTGCTGGGATTCATAGTCAGTCGACGAGGCATCGAGCTAGACCCATCAAAGATCAAAGCCATCCAAGAACTGCCACCCCCAAGAAACAAAACTGAGGTAATGAGTTTGTTGGGAAGGTTAAATTATATCAGCAGGTTTATAGCTCAGCTCACAACAACCTGTGAGCCAATTTTCAAATTGTTGAAAAAGGATGCTGCGGTCAAATGGACTGATGAGTGTCAAGAAGCGTTTGATAAGATAAAAGGGTACTTGTCGAAACCACCCGTGTTGGTCCCGCCAGAGCCAGAAAGACCTTTGATTCTTTACTTAACGGTTTTGGAGAATTCATTTGGTTGTGTATTGGGGCAACATGACCTCACTGGCAGAAAAGAACAGGCCATCTACTACCTTAGCAAGAAGTTCACAGCTTATGAGGTTAAGTATACTCATCTGGAAAGGACATGTTGCGCCCTAACATGGGTAGCTCAAAAATTGAAACACTATTTGTCATCCTACACTACCTACCTCATTTCTCGGTTGGATCCATTGAAATACATTTTTCAAAAGCCTATGCCAACAGGAAGACTTGCAAAGTGGCAGATACTACTCACAGAATTCGACATCATCTATGTGACTCGAACTGCAATGAAGGCTCAAGCACTGGCCGATCATTTAGCCGAAAACCCGGTCGATGAGGAATATGAGCCGTTGAAGACTTATTTTCCTGATGAAGAAACAATGCATATCGACGAGGCGGAACAAATTGGAAAACCTGGTTGGAAACTTTTCTTCGATGGAGCCGCTAACATGAAAGGAGTCGGAATATGAGCCGTAGTCATTTCTGAAACAGGGCATCACTATCCTGTTACGGCTCAATTACGATTTTATTGCACCAATAATATGGCTGAATATGAAGCTTGTATTTTGGGGTTAAGGCTAGCCGCGGACATGGGTATCCGAGAAATCTTAGTCATGGGAGATTCGGATCTTTTGGTACATCAAATTCAAGGAGAATGGGAAACCCGAGACTTGAAGCTCATACCATACCGACAATGTCTACATGATCTTTGTCAGCGGTTTCAATCAGTGGAATTCCAACATATTCCAAGAATCCATAATGAGGTTGCCGATGCATTGGCTACCCTAGCATCAATGCTGCACCATCCGGACAAAGCTTATGTAGATCCAATACATATTCAAGTCCACAATCAGCACGCTTATTGCAATGTGGTTGAGGAAGAATTTGATGGAGAACCATGGTTCCACGACATCAAGGAATATATCAGGATGGGTATATATCCCGCACAAGCCACAGGAGATCAAAAGAGAACCATAAGGCGACTGGCAAATGGATTCTTCTTAAGCGGAGGAGTTTTGTATAAAAGAACACCAGATCTCGGATTATTAAGATGCATAGATGCCAGACAAGCTACAACTGTCATGTCTGAAGTACATTCGGGAGTTTGCGGACCCCACATGAGTGGATATGTGTTGGCAAAGAAAATCCTCCGAGCCGGTTACTATTGGCTTACCATGGAGCGAGATTGTATTAGTTTTGTACGCAAGTGTCATCAATGCCAAATACACGGAGATTTGATTCATTCTCCACCATCCGAGTTGCACACAATGTCGGCACCATGGCCCTTCGTTGCCTGGGGCATGGATGTGATTGGACCAATTGAGCCGGCAGTATCCAATGGGCACAGGTTCATTCTGGTAGCTATTGATTATTTTACCAAATGGGTTGAGGCCAAGACATTCAAATCAGTGACCAAGAAAGCTGTGGTCGATTTTGTCCACTCAAATATCATATGTCGATTCGGAATCCCGAAGGTGATCATCACAGATAACGGTGCTAATCTTAATAGCAACCTAATGAAGGAAGTATGTCAACAGTTTAAGATTACACATCGCAACTCTACCCCATATCGGCCCAAGGCGAATGGAGCAGTAGAAGCAGCCAACAAAAACATAAAGAAGATACTTCGGAAAATGATAGAAGGATCAAAACAATGGCACGAAAAATTACCATTTGCATTATTGGGATACCGCACTACTGTTCGCACTTCAGTAGGAGCCACTCCTTATTTATTGGTATATGGCATTGAAGTAGTAATTCCTGCAGAAGTTGAGATTCCTTCCCTTCGGATCATCGCCGAAGCAAAGATTGATGATGATGAATGGGTCAAAACCCGTCTAGAACAGTTAAACTTGATTGATGAAAAACGATTGACCGCAGTATGCCATGGTCAATTATATCAAAGAAGAATAGAAAGAGCATACAACAAAAAGGTGCGTCCCCGGAAGTTTGAAGTAGGTCAGCATGTGCTGAAACGTATTCTTCCACATCAGGTTGAAGCAAAAGGCAAATTTGCCCCGAATTGGCAAGGACCATTCATTGTGGCCAGAGTATTATCGAATGGTGCACTATGTTTAACAGATATTGAAGGCAAATGCATAGATATGGCGATCAATTCTGACGCGGTAAAGAGATATTATGCATAACTTTTTGAATGTTTGTATTTAGCACTATTTCGAAGATTGAAATGACAAAGGTAATTTATTCTGCTATCCAAACACTATAACATTTGCTTCCCCTTTGAGCCATACTTGTTTCTTTCCTACCCTCTCTTGGAATCAATAAAAAAAAATCATCACTATTATTAGTGAACTACGTTTGACCTGATTCCTCAAAGAAGGATACGTAGGCGCCTCACGGCTCGGTCATAGGGTGCACCACATGCACAATGTGCACGAAAAAAAAACAGTAAGAGACCCCAATCAAGAAACTGGGGCAGGAATTGTGTTGGAAATAAGAAAAGATTCCAAGAGTTGTAATCTTAAACCCATACCAAAGCTATTTAGCTTTTAATACCTCTTTCATTTCTAACCCCATACCAAAAAGACCTTTCGATCAATCTTAGAAAAATGCTGAGGCAAGCAAATGAAGATGGTTCATAACACTCTGGTACAAACAAGAAAAGAAAGTAAAAATGAGAGAGTCTTATAGGTGAAAACCCTCACGGGCACCATAAGGCGACGGAAGTTGAGAGAAAAGTAAAATGAGAGAGTCTTATTGGTGAAAACCTTCGCAGGTACCATAAGGCGAAAAGGAAGTGAAGAAGTGAAAAATGAGGAAAATTTATCAATGAAAACTCCTTGAGACAATTGAAAGGAGATTGATTAAAAGACTGGGTTGATTAATCCGAAACGCATACCCTGATCATTGGTGCCAGTAATTCCAATCAGATAAGTCCTTTATTCCTTTTCCAACAGTCATCCAAAAATTGGATTTTTCTTTTTATTCTATAATTGTCGAAATCAACGTGTTTCGTCACTAATAATCTTACTTTTCTAAAAGCTTTGAAATGAGTTTTATTCCAAACAAATAAGAAGGAATGTCAAGGTATACTACCAAGATTCAAGGTTACAGGATGCAAAATACGGCCACAAAAGTGGAAGATAAAGGATATGGGTGTAAGAAAGGTGAAATCAAAAGTGGATCAGCAAAGTCAGAAGGGACATATGATTATAGTTAAAAGGGTTCGAAGGAAAACATACAGAGGGAAATCCTATAGTCAAGGATCAATGACAAAGACAAAACAGTCTTTTCAACCATTCTAAGGCAATAAAGAGAAACGAAGAGAAGCATCACCATCGGCAAAAATACCCCAGTCAACCACCCGGCATTAAACTAACGAAGTTTTCTTTAATTTAAAACAGGGGCAAATACAATATTTGTGTCAGGAAATACCTGATGAAGAAATTAAAGAAGTCAGGCGTCCACCTGGAGAATGAGGATGAAGAAGAATTAAAAAAAAAATCAGGCGTCCACCTGGAGAATGAGGATGAAGAAGAATTAAAAAAAATCAGGCGTCCACCTGGAGAATGAGGATGAGAATTAAAGAAGTCAGGTGTCCACCTGGAGAATGAGGATGAGAATTAAAGAAGTCAGGCGTCCACCTGGAGAATGAGGATGAAGTTAAAAAGAAGTCAGGCGTCCACCTGGAGAATGAGGATGAAGAATTGAAGAAGTCAGGCGTCCACCTGGAGAATGAGGAAGAATTAAAGAAGTCAGGCGTCCACCTGGAGAATGAGGATGAGAAAAGGAGAAGTCAGGCGTCCACCTGGGGAATGAGGATGAAAAAAGGAGAAGTCAGGCGTCCACCTGGAGAATGAGGACAGAGAATTAAAGAAGTCAGGCGTCCACCTGGAGAATGAGGATGAAGAATTGAAGAAGTCAGGCGTCCACCTGGAGAATGAGGATGAAGAATTGAAGAAGTCAGGCGTCTACCTGGAGAATGAGGATAAAGAAATTAAAGAAGTCAGGCGTCCACCTGGAGAATGAGGATGAAGAATTAAAGAAATCAGGCGTCCACCTGGAGAATGAGGATGAAGAAATTGAAGAAATCAGGCGTCCACCTGGAGAATGAGGATAAAGAAATTGAAGAAATCAGGCGTCCACCTGGAGAATGAGGATGAAAAATTGAAGAAGTCAGGCGTCCACCTGGAGAATGAGGATGAAGAAAGAAAAGAAACAGTCAAGGCGCCCACCTGAAGAACGAGGGAATAAAATTGAAATGTTGAAATCAAAAGCCCGCTCATATGGAAAAGGAGCACACTTAGAATCAATAAAGCAGAGGAGTCCAACAGAATCCCCAGCAAGAAACAACAAGAGTTCCAAAAGGAATACGGAATAAGCCAAATGCCCAAGATTCACCAAGATATCAAGACAACAAGAAACGCAAGGGCATGATCTAGATAAGATTTTTATAATTCATGTACCATAATCTAGTTTAATTTTGTATTTCCTTTAAAGTAAGGTGTAATAAGGAGGTCGGCAAGCAGTAAAAACAGCACGAAGCAGCAGTAACATCACAGTCCCACGGTAGTCCCAGCTACCCAAAACTTCCCGAACTACATTGACCTGATTCCTTTATAGCCAAGGATATGTAGGAAACCTTCGAAGCAGAGGTTCGGTCAAATCTTTCAAAAAATGCTTCCCACGGAGTATTCGAACGGGCAAAAATCGCTCGTATCCGCTCACTTTATCTTTGCACGAAAACTCTTCGAGTTTCCGTACAAAGAGGGGCAGCTGTGAGCACGTGATTTTTGCCTCACGAAAACTACTCCCAAATAAATCAAAAATAAAACTAATTTCTTTTAGTGTGCAATTTTAGAATTTGTGTTGCGTTTATTAATTGTTTGTGTTTTGTCCGTAAAATACTTGCTTTGTTATAATTAAACAAAATTAAAATTAAAATACATGTTTCATGTATATCTAGGATTTAAGTATGCATTTAATTAAGTTAATTTAAATAAAATCACAAAAATATGCATTTGTTCTATTTTTTTAAATGTTCCACTGTGTGATTAATGTTGTCTATGTGTTAATAGTTGTTAAAAGGGTAATTAATATCTTTGTAAGGGTAATTTTGTTTTTATAATTTTAATTAAGATTTTATTAATTAATAATGAAATTAGAAAATAAAATAAAAAAAAAAAATACAAGTTGTACAAAATCGGACCTGGATTAAAATCCAGGCCCAAAACATTTTAAACCCCCCCACAGCCCAATCCCAACAACCCCATGTCCGGTCCAAATCAAACAAACCGAAACGACGACGTTTCATCACCCTTCATCAAGGGCCGTTGGATTCAATTCATCCAACGGCTGAGATCTCATCACCCTAACCCGTGATCATTACCCGACCCACTGCCCCGGTTCAACCCGTCCCCCTAACTTAAACCAAACGACACCGTTTGGTTAAGTGAATAGATCTCAGCCATCCATCCTGCCTAATCCAACGGTCCATATCCACCCACCATTCCCCTATATAAACCCATAATCCTTTACCCGACCCCCTAACTAAACACCCCCCCTCTCCGCTCCTATTCATCATCGTTCCAAACAGACCCCTAACCCTAGCCGCCCCTATTCCCCTTCGCCTGAAACTCGGCGGCATCAACGCCGCCGGTCACCACCTTGACACCCCAGAACCCTCCGAACGTCCTCTACACAAATATGACCTTAGATTCCTTCGAATCAGGCCCCAACCCTTCGAATCTTAAATCGAAGGTTGGCCTAAAAACCTGATCTCAACCAATCGGCCCCAAATTAACACCATGGCTTCCCCTAACAACCCTTGTTATGGATCTGAAGTTAGTTTGGCTCGAATCACTTCAGAGCTTCTCGAATCTTCTTTTGAAGATTCGAGCCAAACAAAAATTACCCAGATCTGTTCCAAAGTGACACTAAATAACCCCTAGGCTTCCCTCACCCTTGTGTCGTACTTGGTTTCCCTCGAATCTAACCAGAAATGATTAGGTCCCAAATCGAACCTTCAGGAAACCTAGAAATACCAAACTTCTGGATTTTTGTCCAAATTGATTAAAGGATTGAGGTTTAATCGACCTTAGTCGAAGTATTTTCAGTGGAAAATACTTCGACTAAGGTCTGTTTGATTTCAAACAAAAAATCCGAAAGCCGAGTTGAGTTCGAGTCTAATTGAAGATTCAGAGGTATTTTCTATTTCTTTGTGTATTCTACGTGTATTGTTGTCTGTCTTAATAGCTTGTTAATTTTTCATGATTTTATTTGATTAATTCTGTCATCTTTGTCTCATGCCCGTATATATGGTCAAATATGAAACTGTTTCAGTTGGTTGTGATTGTTCATAATGTAAGTAATCGACTCGATTAAGTTCGTCGATTAGTTATATTATGAATTCTCACTTATGATAATGCTAATAAAAAAACAGTTTGCTTTTATTGTTTTAGACCAATTATGGACAATTGTTGTAGATAATTAGTTTAAATTAATACTCGTCAGTTAAATCACCCTTGTTTACATTTCAATGAGTCTGTCAAAATGAATGCTGTGTATATGTTGATCTGAATTTCAATTCAATTTTTTTTTGGTTCTGTTAAGCTCTGCATAGTGTTAATGTGTTTGTATGCAAGTTCAGCTGCTCAATCTGAATCTAGCTTGGCCATTAGTTATTAGACATTGAGTTTGTTGGGTCAATTAACTAACAATGAAAGGACAGAATGTTATTTGATTTAGGAATTGGTTGTTAGCTGCTAAACAAGTTTAATTCAGATAACTTGGACAGTAATTACAGTAGGATTTTAGGGACATTTCTGGGAATGAAACAGATAAAACAGTAAGAGTAATATGATATAATAGTGGGCTGATAATGGAGTGTTAATGGCTATATTTAAGTAATAAAGGGGGAACAAGGGATAATGGGGCTGCTGAAAATCATGTTAGGATCACATAAAGTATTAAAAAGTAGTTTTTAATGGAAACTTTCTAATTTTTAAAGTGATAAAAGGTCCAGCCACCATGACAAAGGTGCAACCAACCCTGTATAAATACAGGAGCTGGACAGCTTAAAAGGAAAAAGACTTAAAAGAGAGTTGGAAGAAGAAAAAAAAAGGAGTTTTTCAGAGAATAGGGGCAGTTTTCAGAAGAAGAGAGTTTGAGAGATAGAGCTTAAGGCAGATTTTAGGAGATTGAAAGAGGAAAATCAAGCAAAAACAGAAATTTAAAAAGGAAGATAGAAAGAAAGGAAAACAGAGACACTAAAACAGAATTCTATATCGGAAATTAGTATTGAAGCTGATTCTGTGTTCTTGAAATTGAAAGTTTTCAGTCTGTTTTGTTCTAAACATCAAAAATCAGAAATATTACTCTTGGTATTGAATCTGTCCGGATTTGTTCGATCTCATTCTTCAGTTAAAAATCTGAAGTTTCTTAAAAGTACTTTTACTGTGCATCTGGGCTCTTCGAATCCTATTCTTGTTCAGATTTGCTGTGTTATCGATATATTCTACTGATTTTGTTACTGCTGAAACTTGCTTCTTCTACCTCCATTTCCAGGTACATATCTTCTTAAATTCTATGTTGGAAAGAGATTCAACATGACTCATCAATGAAGCTAGAATTGAAATGTTATTTTCCAATTGTCCAAGTTCATTAATTTTAATTTCATTTTTATGTTAGTTAACTAGTAGTGAATTCAATTTGATAGCTATGAGTTAAATTGTCTTATTTTGAAATTCATATAAAGTTTTTTTGTAATAATGTTAGCCATTCCGAAATCTCATTGGTATAGATATATGTGAATTGTCAAAACAGGGAGTTAGGCATAAAAATGGGCCATTGATTACATCCCATAATACCATTAGCTAAATGTAAAGATTAAGAAGTTACATTAGTAGAATATCTTGTAACAAATATGATTTTGTTTAGATTGGTATAAGTTATTATATGGTATGATGACAGGTATAATCATATGAGTAAAGTAAGTTGGTATAGCTCATCATGATGTTAAAACGTTATGAATGTTTACGCCAAACAGTTAGGTTGCATGTAAGGTAACTTTGTTGAATTAACTTTTATAATAATTCCCTTTCTATAAATTCGATGCTTATCTATCTTCATAAAACAAAGTGACCAAATAATTAGGCCTATTAGATTAAAAGCGAGTATATGAGAATGAAAAGAGATGTACAAGCATAAATTGCCACACTTTACATCAATGATAATTAGAAATAGAATTTGCATTAAGTAAATAATGAAAATTCTCAGAAAATATTTCCTTCCTTTATAAATCATTTATTTTCAGTTTCATATGCAATTTATTCTTTGGCATATATATATATATGTCATATTTGTTTAAAAATAGTATTAATCATATTTTTATTCTGTTCTTTGAATTTGAATAGTTGGAATGAATATAACCTATATTCGGAAATCATAATCGACGAACAACCTTTAATAGATTGCGAATTCTTTTCAAAGAATTTATAGGCCTCTAAATAGGAGTTTCTCATGATTTTCACATAAAAGAAATACATAAATATAATAAACAATTTGTGAAAAATCCCTAAACCATTACAAATATTTTGCGCAATTACGGATACGTTCGCGTACCCTGATTATATTTTTAAAAGTAAAAATTCGGATTATGCGTACGCGCAATTTCGAACGAATATTTAATAAAAGGATTTATCCAAAGGCGTTAAATCAATTTCATAAAAACCCGAGATGTACGGTTCACTATTCAAGAAAAACAAATATTCTTGATTCGACACAATGATTGCTTAATAAATATATTATCAAAAGTTATTGTGTACACGTACGCGTGACACAAGTCCGCAATTTTTTTTTTTTAAAAAAAACACGAATATACGTACGCGTAATTCAATTCAAAGAAGGGTCCTCAAACACAGTAAGTATAAGCGGTAGCAAAAATCATGTAACATCAATATGTTTAATAAAAATCAAGATAATTAAGCCATTCATAAAAACAGTTAAGCGACCGTGCTAGAACCACGGAATTCGGAAATGCCTAACACCTTCTTCCGGATTAACAGAATTCCTTACTCAGGATTTCTGGTTCGCAGAATAATAAACGGAGTCATATTCTCCTCGATTCAGGGATTGAAATTGGTGACTTGGGATGCCTTAAAATTCCCAGGTGGCGACTCTGAAATAACTAAATAAATCCCGTTTCGACTGTCCTTCAATTGGAGAAAACTCCCCACGCGCCCCGCGGGCGCGGCAAAAAGGAGGTGCGACACCGATCACGGATACGCTCCAATAAAGAAGAACGAGCGATCGTGCAGGCCAATACACGACTAGGCTCAGAAATATCCAACCTCACAAACTGATTGGCCAAAGCCGAACGTCCAAAGCAAGCAGTCTCTCACCGACCGGAATGTAAGCGAGACTGCCCATACTGGCTGACTTCCTACTCAATGCATCGGCCACCACATTGGCTTTGACCGGATGATACAAGATAGTGATATCATAATCTTTCAACAACTCCAACCACCTCCTCTGTCTCAAATTCAACTCCTTTTTCTTGAACAAATACTAAAGACTCTTGTGATCCGTGAACACCTCACATGCCACGCCATATAGATAATGCCTCCAAATCTTCAATGCGTAAATAATGGCTGCCAACTCCAAGTCATGAATCGGATAGTTCTTCTCATGAATCTTCAACTGCCGCGAAGCATAGGCAATGACCTTGCCATCATGCATCAACACTGCACCAAGCCCAATACGAGATGCATCACAATAGACTGTATAAGGCCCTGAACCTCTGGGCAAAACCAACACCAGTGCTGTAGTCAGAGTTGTCTTGAGCTTCTAAAAGCTCGCCTCACACTCGTCTGACCATCTGGACTAGGCACCCTTCTGGGTCAACCTGGTCATCGGGGCTGCGATAGATGAGAATCCCTCCACGAACCGATGGTAGTAGCTTGCCAATCCTAAGAAACTTTGAATCTCTGTAGCTGATGCAGGTCTAGGCCAGTTCTTGACTGCCTCAATCTTCTTCGGATCAACTTGAATACCATCTGCTGACACAACATGACCCAGGAATGCAACTGAACTCAACCAGAACTCACACTTCGAGAATTTAGCATATAACTGACTATTCCTCAAGGTCTGAAGAACCACCCTAAGATGTTGCTCGTGATCCTCCCGGCTGCGGGAATATATCAAAATATCGTCAATGAAGACTATCACGAACGAATCCAAATAAGGACTGAACACTCGGTTCATCAAATCCATAAAAGCTGCTGGAGCATTGGTCAACCCAAATGGCATGACCAGGAACTCATAATGCCTGTACCGAGTGCGGAAAGTTGTCTTAGGGACATCGAATGCCCTAATCCTCAACTGATGGTAACCAGATCTCAAATCAATCTTTGAAAACACCTTGGCACCCTGAAGCTGATCAAACAAATCATCGATCCTCGGCAATAGATACTTATTCTTGATTGTAACCTTGTTCAACTGTCGGTAATCAATACACATTCTCATCGATCCGTCCTTCTTCTTAACAAACAACACCGGCGCACCCCAAGGCGAAACACTAGGTCTAATAAAACCCTTCTCAAGCAAGTCTTGCAACTGTTCCTTCAACTCCGGCGGGGCCATACAATACGGCGGGATAGAAATGGGCTGAGTGCCCGGAGCCAAATCAATGCAAAAGTCAATATCCCTGTCGGGTGGCATACCCGGCAGGTCTAAAGGGAAAATATCAGGAAACTCTCGAACAACGGGCACAAAATCAATAGAAGGGACCTCAACACTAGAATCACGAACATATGCCAAATAGGCCAAACACCCCTTCTCGACCATACGCCGAGCCTTCACATACGAGATGACACTGCGGGTAGAATGACCAGGAGTCCCTCTCCACTCTAAACGGGGCAAATCCAATAAGGCTAAGGTCACAGTCTTGGCATGACAGTCCAAGATAGTGTGGTAAGGTGATAACCAGTCCATCTCCAATATAACATCGAAATCGACCATGTCTAGAAGCAACAAATCCACACGAGTCTCAAGACCCCCAATCACCACAATACAAGAACGATGGCCTCGATCTACCACAATAGAATCACCCACCGGTGCAGACACATAAATAGGAATACTCAATGAATCACTAGGCATGACCAGATACGGTGCAAAATAAGATGACACATACGAGTAGGTAGACCCTGGATCAAATAATACTGAAGCATATCTATCACAAACCATAATAGTACCTGTAATGACTGATCTGAAGCCTCAGCCTCGGGCTTGGATGGAAGGGCGTAACATCAGGCCTGGGCCCCACCACCCTGAACTACATCTCTGGGACGGCCTGTAGCTGGCTGGCCTCCACCTCTAGCGGCCTGAGATCCACCTCTAGTACCTCTACCTCTACTTCTAGCACATCTACCCCCACCTCTAGCTGGCTGGGCAGGCTATGGAGCACCCGGTGCCTGTACCATAGCACGAGAACCCTGATATTGAGAGCTAGCTACTTGATGCTCGAGGGAAAAGCCTGGCAATGTGACCTGGATCACCACACGTGTAACAAGCCCTCAGCTATTGAGACTACTGGCCCTGACGACCTGAATGACCACCCCGAAAACTCTAAAGCGGCGGTGCACTGATAGGAGCAGGTGGTGCACTATAGGACTACTGATCGGGATACTGCATCTGGGGAACACGACCACCTGAAGTACTGTGAGAAATTTGGAGTGCTGACTGAAAGGGCCTAGGAGGATGGCCTCTACCATACGAATCTCGACCTCCGGATGAGGTACCACTGAATCGGCCTGAATGATGGGGCCTCTTGTCTGACCCATGACCGCCTCCCTGTGACAGAACCATCTCAACTCTACGGGCCATATTGGCTGCCTCCTGAAAAGTAATCTCACTCCCAGCCTCTCTAGCCATCTGAAGACGAATCGGCTGAATAAGACCGTCAATAAACCTCCTCACCCTCTCTCTCTCGGTGGGGAGTATGACTGGGTAACAGTCATGGAACCCTGCTGGAGGTGCTCAAACTGTCTCCGATAGGCCTCTCTCTGAGTAACGAGGAGAAACTTCTCTAGGAATAACACTGTAAACTGCTCCCAAGTCAAGGTTGGCAATCCGGCTGGTCTCGCTAAGCAATAATCCCTCCACCAAGTCTTGGCGGATCCAGACAAGAGAAATGTAGCAAAATTGACCCCATTAGTCTCAACAATGCCCATGTTCTTGAGAACCTCGTGGCAGCTGTCTAGATAATCCTGGGGATCCTCAGTAGATGCACCGCTGAAAGTAGAAGTAAAGAGCTTGGTGAACCTATCCAGTCTTCATAAAGCATCGGCGGACATAGTCGCTCCATCACTGGTCTGAGATACCACACTCGGCTGTACTGCTCCAACTGGCTGAACCGCTGGAGTCTGAATCTGAGGAGCTACTTGCTCCAGAGTGCGAGTAGCAGGAGTCTGGGCCCCTCCTCCAGCCTGAGAGACGGCTGGGGCTACAGGAAGCAAGCCTGGCCGGGTGACACTCTCCATGAAGCCCACTAATCGGACTAGAGCATCCTGAAGAACTGGGGTAGCAATAAACCCCTCTGGGACCTGAGCTGGGCCCACCGGAACTGCTGGAGCCGGAACCTCCTCATCAAAACCAACATGAGGCTCTGCTATGGGTGTTATTGCCCTAGGCTGAGCTCTGCCCTTGCCTCGGCCTCTAGCACGGCCTCGGCCTCGCCCTCTGCCCCTCGTGGGAGCGGCTACTGGGGGCTCGGGCTGCTGAGCGGAGGATGAGGAAGCGCGTGTTCTCGCCATCTGCGATAGAACAAAGTAGAAGTTCAATTAGCATTGAGAAACAAAACTGCACGACGAGAAAGAACAAATGTGAAGTTTATCCTAACTCTGTAGCCTCTGGGGGATAAATACAGACGTCTCCGTACCGATCCCTCAGATTCTACTAAGCTTGTTTGTGAACTGTGAGACCTATGTAACCTAGAGCTCTGATACCAACTTGTCACGACCCGGATTTTCCACCCTCAGGAGTCGTGATGGCGCCTACTAATGGAAGCTAGGCAAGCCAAACCTTAACTACTTGCTACACTTCCATTTTTGCTTCTTTTTAACAAACACAAGTCGATAATATGATAAAAGCGGGATTTTAAATAAATAAGTGGAAGTCAACAATTACGTATCTTAAGGCTACGTCTATTACAACTTTTAAAACCTCAAATACCCAAAACCTGGTATCACAATGTCACAGACTGTCTAAGAGTCACTACATGCAAGGTCTGAAGAAATACAATACACTGTCTCTGAACAAAGGAAATGAAATAGGAAATAGAGATAGAGGGAGATGTCAGGGCCTGCGGATGCCTGCAGGTCTACCTTGGGTCTCCGGGTGGACTGAAGGAATCACTCCAACTACTGTCCGTAAGCTACTCCTGGATCTGCACACAGTGCAGAGTGTAATATCAGCACAACCTCGGTGAAGTAGTGACGAGGCTAGGACCAGACCACCACATAAACCTGTGCAGTTCATATACACATACAGCGGAAAAGAAATACAGAAAGAACTAGTCAATATGGGAGGGGAAAACATGCTGTGGGGAAGATAATAGTTCTGAATAGATAGGCATCAAGTAAGGAAAGAAACAACATAACTAAAATATCAATAAGGAAGCAGAAATCAACAATTGCACGACATCACCCTTCGTGCTTTTACTATCAGCCTCACCAAAGCAGTTATATAATAAAAATGTGCACGGCATCACCCTTCGTGCTTTTACTCTCGACCTTACCAAAACAATCATATAATCAAAATGTGCACGACATAAACCTTCTTGCTTTTACTCTCTTTCCTCACCATATAATCAATAGAATCGGCACAGAATGGTACGTCGTGCGGCATGGCATCAGCCTTTGTGCTTTACACTCTTTCCTCATAATAACAAACAATGCACGACATCACCCTTAGTGCTTTAACACTCTTCCTCATAATAACAAACAATGCACGGCATCACCCTTCGTGCTTTAACACTCTTTCTTACCCAAACAACAATCACAAGCAAAGGGGCAAGGGAATAAACAAAATAGTAATAGAGATCTCGGCAAGGGAACAATAGTTAAACAATTAAATCCCGGCAAGGGAACAACAATTAAACAATTAAATCCCGGCAAGGGAACAACAATTAAATCAACAATAGCCCGGCAAGGGTGACGACATAATGATCTCTTCTCTTTCTCAAATTTACTTCACAATTCACTTCACAACTCGAGCCAATGCTCTAGAGGTTCTATTATCACTTATACTTTCACAACTCAAGCAAATGCTCTAGAAGTTCAATTTTCACTTATACTTTCACAATTTCGCTATACAACTTGAGCCAAGGCTCCTCAATGTTCATAAGTCACAATCCTTTCCACAAACTTTATACAACAATTAGAAATCTTCACCAAGGCATGAATAATACAACGAAATCATGAAAATCACAATATAAGACTCACAGTCATGCTTGACACCAACGTATAGATACTCGTCACCATGCCTATACGTCGTACTCGACAAGAAGCAAATAGTAAATAGGACACAACTCCTAATCCCTCAAGCTAAGGTTAGAGCAAACACTTACCTCGATGCCTCGAACACAATTCAAGTTTCAACTATAGCTTTACCTTTTGATTTCACCACCAATCCGCTCGTATTAGCCACAATTTACTTAATTACATCAATAAACGTTAAATGAATCAATTTTTGAATGCATGAAAATGAGTTTTCCAAAGTTTTACCCAAAAAGTCAAAATTGCCCCCGGGCCCACGTGGTCAAAACCTGAGGTTCGAACCAAAACCCGATTACCCATTCCCCCAAGAGCTTAATTATGTAATTTGTTTTGAAATCGGACCTCAAATCGAGGTCCAAATCCCCAATTTTTTGAAAACTTTAGGTTTTACCCAAAACACCCAATTTCCCCTATGAAAATCATTGATTTGAAGTTAAAATCATGTTAAAAGATGTTAATGATTGAAGAAAAGTAGTTAAAAATGACTTATAATTGATTTGGAGAAGAAAGGTTGTTTGAAAAATCACCTCTTATGTTTTTGGGGTTTTGAAAAATGAAAAATAACTGAAAATCTCGTCTATTTATACCCCTCTCAGACCCTCTCCGTGGACCGCATAAAAAGGACTACGGCTGCGGAGCTCCACCGCGGACCGCAAGAAATCGAGTGCGGCCACGGAGGCTTGGCCTTGCTCACCGCGGACCGCACAAATCCCACCGCGGCCGCGAAGCTTCCACCGCGGACCGCGAGACCTGGGTTCAGAGACCTGCAACTTCTCTGAATCTGCAACTTTTTCCTAAGTGTAAAAATATCCCGAAACTCACCCGAGCCCTCGGGGCTCCAAACCAAATGTCGTACTAACTCAAAAACACCATATGGACTTACTCGTGTAATCAAATCATCAAAATAACTTTAGGAACATCAAATTAAATCTCGAGATCAATGAAATTTTCTCAAAACTTCCTTAAACATAATTTTTGCAATTTAAGTCCGAATCACGTCACATGACATCCGTTTTTCACCAAATTCCACAGAAATGTCTTAAATCATATATGTACCGGGCGCCGGAACCAAAATACGGGCTCAATACCATCATGTTCTAATCAAATTTCACTTCAAATTTCTTTAAACAATTCGAGAAAACAATTTCCCTTAAAAATTCATTTCTCGGGCTTGGGACCTCGGAATTCGATTTCGGGCATACGCCCAAGTCCCATATTTTCCTACGGACCCTCCGGGACCGTCAAATCACGGGTCCGGGTCCGTTTACCCAAAACGTTGACCGAAGTCAAATTAGCTCATTTTATAATCAAGACTTATCATTTTTCACAGATTATCATGTTTAAGCTTTTCCGGCTACGCGCCCGAACTGCGCACGCAAATCGAGGTAACTCTAAATGAGGTTTTCAAGGCCTCAGAACACAGAGGTTTCGTTTTAAAACAAGTGATAACCTTTTGGGTCATCACAAATAAGAATTCTCTCTCCCTACTTTTCTCTGCAATATTCTTCTTCTTCTTTTATTGTTCATAACACGTTATCAGCACGAGACTCTAACCAATTGAGTAGAAGCTTTGGGATTGAGGATAATGATTGTCAGTTGTTCCATGAATTTCCTTCATGATTAAATTCTGGATTTAAGGTATGTATTTTACCATATTTTTCTCTTTTATTGTATAATTGATTTTAAATACAAACAAAGAAAATATAAAGAAACTTTTAATTCCTTAGAGCAGATATAAAGAGTGCTTGATCCCCTTCCTTTTATTTGTAGTTTTTGTGGCTGAATGAAAGGGCAGAGCCACCAGACGACGTAATTTTATTTTTATATAAAAAAAAGATATAGAGGTGCTTATATACGCTTATAAATTAATTTATATACCGGGTTTGATCAACATTGAAAGTGTTTATTAATAAAAGCTCTAAGGGGTCGTTTGGTACAATGGTGGAATTCCCATAATATCCCGTGTAGTGGGTTGTCCCATGGAATTTGTTATTCCACCTTCTATATGGGATAGCTAATTCCACCATTTTAGTGTAAAAGTTATTTCGGGATTAGCTAATACTCCAAACCAAATATTGGATAATTAAAGTTAATCTCAAATTTTATCCCGGAATTATTATTCTAATCCGATGTACCAAACTAACCCTAATTAAGTTGGTAAACCCTCAACTTACTATATTTCTGCTTAGAAACACTTTAAAGTTGACCATAGTTTAATCCCAATATTTTTTGTAATTCCTGCCATCCTTGCCAAAACAAAATCCCTACTCCTTCCGCATTCCATTTCGCCAATCATCATCCTTTTTCATATAAAATGCTTTAAATTTTACAATTTTTTTGTAATTGCATCATTTTAAAAGAAATGCTGATATTAGGTAATACAGTTTGCAGCGCAGTACTTACAAATGTTTCACTTTAAAGAATCAAAAATTGAAAATGCAATACAAGGATCTCGGTGTCAGAAGTCCAATTGAATGTCAGCTGCATTCTGTAAAGGTAATGATAAATATCATCAGTTCTAAAATCAAAAGTCTGTATTCCCATAATAATTAAATTAGCAGCTGCTATGCAACATTATTTCAAGAACAAACTGCAAATCCTTATATCAAGATTCTGGATACTTGAACATGCCTAGTGATGGATTATACACAGTGAATCCGCCATCAATGAATAAATTGTGCCCACTGATATACTTAGAATCTTCACCTGCCAAGAACAGTGCTGCTTTTGCAACATCATCCACCCTTAATATCGCTCCTTTAAGGTTCCCAGCCATACTCAACGCCGTCTCAAACATTTCATTCTCAAGCCCCACAACCTTCGTCGCCAATGGCGTAACCATCGCGTAGGGCGACAAACAATTCACTCGTATACCAAATTGCCCCAGCTCCACCGCCAGATTCTTCGTAAGCCCCAACACGGCGTGTTTGGAGCTGCAGTATGCATGTGATGCTGCAGCTCCGACTCTGGAGCTTACGCTGGCGGTGGAAATGATGCAACCGCTACGTGCCGGGACCATGACACGAGCAGCATGCTTCATGCACAAGAAAACTCCTGTCACGTTTATACTGAGCACCCGTTCAAAATCTTCCTTCGTGTTGTCGATGATTCTTGGCTTGGTCTCGTCGGATATGCCAGCATTACAGATTATGATGTCGAGTTTTCCGAATGTGGAGATGGTTCTATCGACGGCATTTTGGACATGGTCTTCATTTGTCACGTCGCAATGAATGTAAATGGAGTGTGATGGGCTTCCAAGGGCGTTGCTAACTGAGTTGCTGCGTTCATCTTGTACATCAGCAATGACCACTTTGGCTCCATGTTCGGAGAAGAGCTTTGCAGTTGCTTCACCGATGCCACTAGCTCCTCCGGTTACAATCGCAACTTTCCCCTCTAGCCTTCATATACAGAACATGGAAGTTATATTGGTCTCAATTACCAAATGAATGGCAAGTAAATTTTGAGGTCAAAACTCATCTAATATTTAGCATAAATTCGAATACTGATTCTCAAATTTGTTTAAGTAAATTTACATATTCAGAAACTGTATGGAAACACTCTAAATCATAACTTTCTATAGCTGAAAGTATCTTAAAGAAAATTGGATAATATAATGGTCAAAGAAAAAATGATTGCCTAAATAATGTAATAATGGCAAGTTATGTTTACATTCCAGCGGAGACAAAAAATACTAGGGATTTCTTCTCATATGCCTAAGCCGTGGTGGGCAGAGTTATTCAATGCCTATACTGGTGGGAGGTACGTAACAGGTACACAATGAAACAGTCGAGGTGCGAGCAAACTAATCGGATACTAGCGTCAAAAAATGGCAACTCTTTTTTGGATGCAAAGAGCAAGATCTTATGCCCCTTTACTAAAACAGCTTAAGATGTTTCAAGAGCAACAGGAGAAGTTGATCTCAATGATACTTAAGCATATGGTAGGTTTAATAGGAGTAAAAATCAAAGTCACAGTAATAGTTTCCAGATTAGCCTTAGTACAGTAAATTTTATCCATGTTGGTCCATAACAAAAACTGTCAAATGCCTTTTGAAATAAGTATAAGAGAGGATACTTCTCAAAGAATGTTCTATGAATTAAAGGAGATCACATTTTCATCCTTCCATTGATATTAGAGAGATCGAGGGCTGCGAAACATACCTTTTGCCGATTGTTGAAAGAAATGAAGCAGAAGCCATAACTGGTGAGAAATGAAAAACACAGAAAACTTAGCTTTAATTTAGGATGAGAAATCTAAACCAAGGACACTCTACGTTGAAGACTGAAGAAGCAAATACTGATATATATACCAAGGAGACTCTCCACAGCATTGTCTTTTTGCTGAGCATTTTACTCAGCCTATACAGATGGAATATTGCATAATGTTGGAAGTGAAGACAAATTTGGAATAAAAAAATCCAGGGTCTTGATCTCTATGGGAATCCATGAATTAATAATGCAAAAAGTTATTTGCATTTTTTCCCTCTTCTTTGTTTCATTCCAACTTACTTATTCATAACGAAAATGATGTTTCAACACCATGTATCTGCATTTTCCTTTTGTCCCTTCTTTCTTTATTAGCTTTATGAGGTCGGCACAATTTCCTTTTCTTTTCTTTGGAAAACTGGATAAACCTTAATCCTTTGTTCAATTCTAAAATGTGCAACAAACATAGCGAACATAATGATATTCTCTAAATATACAAATATAAGGTGCACTAAATAACAACAAAAAGGATTCTGGTTGCTTAGAGCAGATATTGGCTTATCTATATGATTGATAAACTGAAGATATAAAGGCTTTAGGTGTTTCACCGAAACTAATAAAGAAAAAAAGTTTTTCTTAAGTGAATGAACCCCACAACAATATTTTAACACATACAACCCATGTCTTATCCATTAACTAATCGCCATTAGCATAGATAACATAACGAACAATGACAAGAAAGAAAATTCATACTACAGAAAACAAGACCTGTCATCATCGAATTTCTTTTTAAAGAAACACGAGAATCCACTTTTTTTTGTTAGGCTAGAAGGTAGCTTTACTAGATAAACCTCCTTTTGTTATATAATAATCCTAACAAACCAAAAACAATGCTCGCAAGGGTTGGCTGAGTGGTTTCCCACATGGGATACCTGGGATCGATTCTCCTCACCAGCAACCTCCTCAATCAGAACTCGTGGTTTATATTTCCTGTGTGATTTGCAAGCTATTGCGCAGTGAGCAGCTTACCCAGTGCGCATCCGAAAGTTAGTGGTTGCGGGTTTCCTGGGAATTTTCCAAAAAAAAAAAAAACATAAGCAATATTTGAGACAAAGGATATACTTTAAAGAAACCCACAAGGACAAACCATTGTCAAAATTAATCAAACTTAAATTAAGGTTACATGATACGAAGCAGTAGATTAGACAAAAAATTTGGCTTTCTTCCTAAAATTTCACAAGTGATGTCTTAAAACCAGTGAAATTCAGAATCAGCCTAAAGTAAAGTAAGAAAATAGGGAGTCACTATAGCTAGTCTCAATTGGTATAGTTCAAAATTCGAACTCCACCTAAGAATGATAAAATAATGGAAAACTATATTACAAGCAACTCATGAATGTTGTTGAGCTGAAAATAATGAAAAACGGGAGTGTGTTTGGTATTGGTAAAAAGTCATTTTTCGTGGAAAATATTTTTCTGAATAAATATAAATTATTACAGATAAATAACGATGTCTAAGTATTAATTGAAGCAAGTAATATGAAGTTTAAAATATAAATAGTTGTAGAAAAATGACTTCCATCCACCAAAGCGAGAGAAGTCATTTTCCCCTATTTGATGAATTTTTTTTTTGGTCAACCAAACCCAGAAAATGACTTCCTCATTTGTTAAGCAGTAAAAGATGAAATCGGGACTTATGAAGTAAAAAAAAATCTTTAGATGCTATAACTGACTTATAAAAAAGGGAAGGTAAAAAATTTGACGGCATACACTGATTAGTCAATAGCAATAACAAAATTATTCATTACGATTATACACTGATTAGATTTGTAGTAACCTCAATTGCAACAATTAAAACTTTACCGTATGAATTAATCTGTAGTAACTCTATTAATATTTCCTCCACACCAAACCTCATCATATAGGAGCTGTTAGTAGCACTATTAACTCATGCACCCGCCTCTACCAAATCCTCTGACTTAAACACTATAAATACTTTTTCTAAAAGCCTTCGCCCTCCTGTTTGATGGACTATTAGAGAGATAGCTTTGTTCTTTGAATTTATTTTTTCTCAATAAGCTGAAGAACTTTTTTTCTCAGTACACTTTAACTTCTAACTCTTTCAAGGTTGACTAGCTTTTCCCTTCTCTTGGCCACAGTGTTTTCAAGTTCCCTATTTGGCAAGTCATCTCGATCAAGCTGCTCTTATATAGCCTCTAACTCCGTATTGTCCCTTTGGAAAATCATTCAATTCAAGATATTAATAAGTGAAGTACTTCAAAAATTTATTTAGCCCCTCTAAACCTGACAAGAAGGAAAGAATTCCTATCAATTCTAAGTCCAGCTGAACTGATTTGGGTAATTCTACTCTGCGAGCTGAAGTGGCAGTGAGCTTGTCTTTCAACCTGAAGAAGGCTAATATGGTGCCTCTACTAAGATAGAGGAAGGGACACTAGATGGGTTTCAAGTACATATACGCTGATTGTTTTTATTGGTTCAATACCTGGTCCTACTATGGCCAACTCAGGAAGTTTACAACAAGAATGCCGGGGACATGCAGCTACCCTACATAAAACTAGAGACCTAATCTTTTGTGTTTCTGTGGCGAGTCTTGCAATCCATCTAGTTCCCCCAGAAACTGATCCTCTAGAGCCTACAGTATTAGTTCTTATACCCAAATTAAAATAATGGCTGGGTTATTCAGAATATGATAAGGCCAATGCTTTTCTGTTAGTTTCTAATACGTACAGGTTGTCTATGTTCGATTTGAAGATGGCGGCCAAGCAGGAAACGTAATATCTGCAAGGGTAGAGTTGGTGGAATGTTTTCGTTCATGACACCAGAAGGCTATTCCTATCTTCACCCGAGCATTAAAGAAGCGTGTTATGAGAGTGTTTGTTACTGACCTGGGGTCAACCACTCATCCCCATAATTTGGAGTACTTTTCTATCTTCCTCGAACTTACGTTGAACTAAAGTCTGATACTTTATTTCATATATCAGAAAATAGAAAATCAGCAGATCATTATGCACCAGGCTATTCTTCGCCTTTTCAGAAATTAGCAGCATTCCTTACTACATTTCAGTTGTCTAATTCGTGTTTGTTACATTGTAAACATTTAGTAGTACATCCACAGCAGTATGTTTTCCTGATAACTGAGAAATCCCTGTGAGTTAGCTTAGCCGCAACTCCAGCCGGCCCACAGGTTTGAAACTCAGGGGAGTATGAGCGCACCCTCTCTATCCTACTCCCATGTTAGTATCAGGTTTCAGGGTTCGAACTCTGATGTGCATCCCATCCCATGCGGCGTCCACACACATCCCATGGGGCGTCCTTACTGTTTCAAATAACATGACAAATACTAACTACTACTAGCTCTCAGTAATTCAAGCAGCTGGTTATCAATGTTCTGCTACTATCCATTTCATGGAAAAGTGAGGTAATATCCATCAAATCTAGATGATCCACAATGAATTAGCCTGCTAAGATCAAAAATTAAATTAACATGCTAAGATCAAAAATTAAATTAACATGCTCTCTCTCTCTAGGTTCCGCTAGCATTTTGCTTTCCGCTATATTGGTATCCAGAACTTATCTAGTTTGTTTGTTTTCTTCTATCGTTTTTATCCTTTATTGAAGGTTTTGTCTCTTTTTTAATGAAGGTTTTCAATCTTTTCATTTAGATTCATTTTCTTTGAGATTGTCAAATTAGCTTATGTTTGTCGGACTTGCAGCGACAATGACCAATTTCGAATGACCTAAATAGATAGTCAGATAATAATAAAAAAGAGTCCATATTCAAAGCAATATTTTTGTCAAGTGCTGTTTAAGCAGATGAAAGGGAAGCAGGATGTTTACCTATCAAAAGAAAAGGAGAGAAGCAGCAAGTATTACTATACACGAAGTACCCTCCTGAAATTTGACCGTATCTCCAGGCCACACATTGAACTATGAAAAAAGAAAAAACAAATGAAGGAATTTAACCAAATTTTATGCTTTTCCAATAGCAAATACCAAACCTATGAACCATCCACATTTCCGTTAATCCATCATCCCACTCAATTCCTTACCAGTGAGTAAGAATGCTAGAAAAGGCCAAGCAATTGCAATGGTTGAAAGGTTTTGAAGTGGGGAACATCTCAGGCACATCAATCTCCGTATCCCACCTCTTATTTGCAGATGACACCCTTATTTTCTGTGATGCAGAAAAAACTCAAGTGCAATATCTCAATCTTACTCTGATGATTTTTGAAGCTATTTCAGGACTTCACATTAACATGTCCAAGAGTATCATTTATCCTGTTAATATGGTACCTCACTTGGAGGAGCTCGCTGATATTATGTTCTGCACCACAGGATCATTTCCTACTACCTACTTAGGTCTCCCCTTGGGTGCTAGACACAGGGCAACTGATATTTGGAATGTGATCATTGAAAAGTTTGAGAAAAGATTGGCATCATGGCAGCAACAGTACCTTTCTTTTGGGGGTAGATTAACACTCATCAGTAGTGTTTTGGATAGTATACCTACCTATTTTATGTCCCTATTCCCAATCCCAATCAAAGTGCAAAAACAACTAGACAAATTCAGAAGATCTTTCCTATGGGAGGGCAACAGTAAAGAGCATAAGTTTCACTTAGTCAAATGGTCCAAAGTTACAATGCCCAAAACACTTGGGGGCCTTGGAGTTAAAGATCCGGCACTTCACAACAAAAGCATGCTTATGAAGTGGCACTGGAGGTATAACCAGGAGGAAGCTGGGTTCTGGAAAGAGATCATCCAAGCAAAGTATGGGACTTCTAGTCACTGGTGCACTAATATGGTTAGAACACCATATGGAACTGGGCTGTGGAAGAATATCATGAAACTTTGGGAGGATTTCTCAAGAAACACGTCACTGCAAGTGGGAAATGGTTCACACATCCAATTTTGGAAGGACAAATGGTTGGGGCACACTACACTAAAGGAGGTCTACCCAAGATTATTCCTAATTGCAACCAATCCAGACTCTACTATTGCTCAAAACAGGGAGGACAATACATGAAATCTAAACCTAAGAAGAGATCTTAATGATTGGGAGATAGAAGATCTGGCTTCACTTCTTGGAAGCCTGCGTAACAACATAGTCGCCAGCCAGGGAAGAGCCAGCCTTAAATGGGGCAACAACAAAGAGGGCACTTACTCCGTTAAAGCAGGCTCCTCCCACTTGAGCTCCAATGAAGAAAGGATTGATCAATGGCCTTGGAAATTAATCTGGAGAACTAAGCTGCCACCAAAAGTTATCTGTTTTAGCTGGATTACTCTAAAGGGCTCTTGCTTAACACAAGACAATCTCATCAGGAGAAATTTTCAGCTACCTAATAGGTGTTACATGTGCCTCTGCAAGTCTCAGTCAATTAATCATTTGTTTCTTCATTGCTCAGTTGCAACAGAAATGTGGAACATGTTCCTAACTCTTTTTGGTCTGCATTGGTCTATGCCATGCAGTGTCATCGGATCTCGAGTACAAGCCAAGGAGAAAGACTGTCATCTCAGGCATACCATAGACAGAGTAAGGAAAGGACAGGCGGAAAGCGCGCTAATCAAATCCTATCCCTTCTTAGTCCCAGCTAACCAATAATCATTTGTTTCTTCATTGCTCAGTTGCAACAGAAATGTGGAATATGTTCCTAACTCTTTTTGGTCTACATTGGTCTATGCCATGTAGTGTCAGGGAGGCTTTTGTGAGTTGGTGCTCATGGAAAGTTGATAAAACCATCAAAAGGATCTGGGCTATGGTTCCTGCTTGTATTTTGTGGTGTATATGGACCGAAAGGAATCAGAGATGCTTTGATGAGGTCTCAACTGCCAATCATTCTCTTAAAGCCAAATGTTTAGTTAATCTTTTTAGCTGGGTTAATCTTACCCTTGTTTATACCCTGAATCCTTTTTGGAATTTATCAGCTCCTTAGTCTTATGATAGATCTTTTGTTGATATTTTTGGGCCGATACTTTCTGTTTGTTTGTAACATCTGCATCTTCTTGATGCCTTTTGTTAATAATATTCACTTACTTCATCAAAAAAAAAAAAAAAAAATCTATGCCACAGATTTGTCATCCAAACTAAATGTTTAGACAGCAATTTAAATATGTGTAGTTTGCTGATAGCTAATTACAAGGTGCCTATGTCGATGGCCCTTGCCTCTAAACTTTTATGGTTCAGTAAGCAGAAATGAAGTTTAGGGAACTAAATTAAAGCTGACGCAAGTTTAGTCAGCCTTTTATTCTTCGGCACAGACTAAGTTCATAAATTTACCCTCCAAAGCTGGCAGCGAGTAACGGCTAGTTGTTGCTGTTGATGATAACTCACAAACAAGGCAGCATTTCATACCACAGTATGTATTGTCACACAGAATGAAACAAAGACCATTTGTTCATGAACATTCGCAAGTTACAACCTACTGAAATGAAAATACACAAGTTACAACATTGACATTAACATCAACAACGAAATTTCTTGGCTAGAAAAAATTGCTCATATTGTCAAGATAAAATATTCTGTTGCTGAAGCTTATGGAGGACAACTACCTATTAAAGGATAACAATTGATATCCTTCAGTTTAGGAGTTTGTTATTAGCTTCCTATTTTCTAGGTTTAGGATTTTGTTAGTTTCCTGTATTCTAGTGTATCCTACTGCACAGAATCTTATCATATCAGTTTGTTCCACCTTTAATGTATTTCCGTTTGTATTTGCTTTGTTCTTCATGAATAAAATTATCTTTCCTCTTGTGCATTTTAAAACTTCATATGGTATCAATGGCACCCTCTATTACCAATTCTGATGCAACAAGCACCACCTCTATTGTTCAATTCAACCCAGTTACCCAACTTCCGATCAAACTTGCTGGCAGCCATAACTTCTCCCTCTGGAAGGCACAAGTGTCCATGCTCATGAGAGGACACAATCTCTATGGCCATCTAGATGGGACTATCACTTCTCCTGTCCAGACCACCACCACAAACAACCAGACAATTGCCAACCCCAATTATCTTAATTGGTTTCGTCAGGACCAGGTGATCCAAAACGTTATTTTAGCGTTAGTTGATCCAACTCTTGCTGCCACTGTAGCTGTTGCAGCCACTGCCAAAGCAGCATGGGATTCCCTCCATACTGCTTATGCCAATAAGTCTCAAACTCGCGTATTCAACTTGCGAGATCGCCTTGCTCGTCTCACCAAAGAAAACCTTCCTGTCACGGACTATCTCAATCAAGTTCGTTCTCTCTGCGATGAACTTGCGACTGCAGGAGCACCTGTCACCAACGCTGAACTAATTGTCATTCTCACTGGGCTTGGACCAGAATATCGAGAAATCTCAGGAGCAATTCAAGCATGTGACACACCTATCTCATATGAAGAACTATTTGAAAAGCTTATTGACAATGAGCTTTTTCTCAAACACAATGCTCTGCCTCACACTTCCACCACAATCACTGCGGTTGTTGCTCAAAAGACCAGCTCTCAAACAAGGACCAACAACATCAACAGGCGTCAAAATAACTACCAGCAGCATTGTTCTCAGCCATGGCGCAATCGTCGTGCCAATTAGCAAGACAACAACTTAGTGTGCCAGTTATGTGACCGCATTGGACACTCTGCTCGAGTTTGCCGCTCTCAGTCTCATAATCATTTTCAGGCACGAGCTAACTTTGCTGGACGACAAACGCAACAACCTGCTTCGTGGATAGTCAATACAGGGGCTACACACCATGTTGCATCGGATGCCCTAAGTCTTACAAACATTAATGACTACAATGGTCTAAAAGAGATTGCTATGGGAAATGGTAACACCATACCAATTTCTCACACTGGTAACACTGATTTATATGCATCTAATTCTCGCTTTCAGTTATCTAATATCCTTTGCTCCCCTTCAATTGCCAACAACATAATTTCAGTTTCCCAATTTTGTTGTGACAATAAAACATCCATTGAATTCTTTCCATTCTCTTATCTTGTGAAGGATCTGAGTACGGAGGCGCCGCTGGTTCAAGGACGGAGTAGAGGACGACTTTATGAATGGCCGCTAGACAACGCTTCTTCTCAACCGCAATGCAATGTGGCTATGTGTTTAGATTTGTGGCATCGGCGTTTGGGCATCCAACACGCCGTAATTTAGATATATTTTTGAAAAGGTTTTCCATTCCAGTTATGAAAGACTCTCTTTCGATTTGTAATTCATGCCAATCAAATAAAAGCCACAGGCAATCTTTTTCGACAAGTTCTTTGCAGAGTCAAAGGCCGCTACAAATTATTTATAGTGATTCGTGGGGCCTTCACCAGTTTTGTCTATTGATAGAAAAAATATTATGTTTATTCGTCAATCAATTTTCAAAGTACATGTGGCTGCAAACAATACAGACCAAAATGAGGTTTTAGATGCTTTCAAAACACTACATCCTTTGCTCGAATGTCGGTATCAAACAAAAATACTATCCTTTTACACTGATGGAGGAGGTGAATTTCAAAGCTTAACTTCATATTTAAAATCACAAGGCATCGAACACTTAATTTCCCCACCTTATACTCCACAAAGAATTGCTATGGTAGAACGACGTCGTCGCCATGTCGTCGAGACTACCCAGTGTTAAAAAAAGCGGGCGCTTCCTTGCTTTAAGCGAGAAGCGAAGCGGAGCGGGAGGGGTATCACTACTGCCATTAAAGGCGGCTCAGGTATGCATAAGCGACCGCTTCTCCCTAAAAAGCGAGAAGCGGTGAAGCGCCCAGAAGCGATCAAAGCGGACGATTTTTCAATTAAAAGACCCAAAGTCTTTTTTCAATTAAAAGACCTAAATCGCTGTTTCTGTTTTAGCACTTCTTCGACTTCTTCAGCAGCAAACTAGGGTTCTTCAAACCAACGATTTCTTCCTCACTTCAAGCAGCGATTTGTTCAAGCAAACTAGGGTTCTTCTTCTTCTTCTTCAAGACCTCAACAATACAACAGCAACTTAGTTTCAACAGGTATATTTTCCAGATTTATTTTCATTCTTTTTCTTCTTCTTCTTATTCTTATTCTTCTTTTTCTTTTTTTTTTCTTTCTAAACGTCCAAAAAGCGCCGAAATGCTGGCAAATATTTTTCAGAAAAATTCTGCCCAGTTTCTGCCCAATTACATGTGTTGTATATACCATATTTATTTTAAATTTTTTTTTTAAATTCCGCTTCACTTAAAAAAAGCGAGCGCTTTGCTTCTCCCTTCTCGCTTTTCGTGAAATGGGGGTTGTCGCTTTTCCTCACTTCACGCTATTTTTAACACTCAGACTACCAAAACTCTAATGCATCAAGCTTCATTACCAGCCACATTTTGGAGTTTTGCATGTCATCAAGCTGTTTTTCTCATTAACAGAATGATAACTCCAATTTTAAAAGATAAGTCTCCATATGAGATTTTATTTCAAGAATCACCAAATTATGAAAACATCAAAATTTTTGGTTGTTTATGTTATCCGTGGCTAAAACCGTATTCACTAAATAAGCTTGATTCAAAATCAAAGCCCTGTGTTTATTTGGGATTTTCAAATAAATATTATTGCCATCAATGTTTTGACCCAACCACCTCCAAAGTTTATCTTTCGAGAGATATAGTATTTGCTGAAAATAATTATCCTTTTGCCAATATTTTCTCTAATTATAAAAATCTGAATTTAAAATTACTTGGGATGACGTATCTTCACCAAATGGCACACACACAGATATCCCAACAGAGTCACATTATTTTGAACTACCTTTGTCGTTGTCTACGTGTATACAAAAGTCTTGCTATGTTCCTTCTCCAGCAGCGTCACAGAGCTCAAGTAATTCTCCTCCTTATCCCAACAATCCAACTAGCAACTCTGATTATTCCTCCCCTACTCAACCCATCCTCCCTCCTCATGCGGCAAAAAGTAAACCACCCATTATTCAAACCTATAGCCGTCGGACCTCTAAAGTTACCACATTTTCCAAGCCCCTCAACCACATCCACCCATAGAATCCCAACCCCAACACGTTCTTTCTCCTCCATCGCAACCAAAACAAGCCACCCTCCTCAACCAATGGTTACCCGATCAAAAACAAATAGCCTGAAACCCAAGACTTTTCTTGCCAAAACCAACCTCTCACCACCAATCCCCCGCTCCTACCGTCAAGCACAACTATACTCCCATTGGAAAGAAGCGATGAAAGCAGAATATGATGCTCTAATCAGAAATCAGACGTGGGATTTGGTTCCAAGTGATCCCTCTCGGAATGTTGTAGATTGTAAGTGGTTGTTTAGAGTTAAACATAAACCTGATGGAAGCATTGATAGGTATAAGGCTCGCCTAGTAGCCAAAGGTTTCACGCAAAGGCCTGGGTTGGATTATCATTCTACATTCAGCCCCGTTGTCAAGCCCGCAATAGTCTGTTTGGTCCTTGCAATTGCTGTCCAACGCTCATGGCCTATTCATCAGTTGGATGTCAATAATGCCTTCTTACAAGGCAGATTTGAAGAAGAAGTGTACATGAAACAACCTCCTGGTTTCGAGTCTTCTGAACGTCCAACATATGTTTGCAAGCTAAAAAAGCAATATACGGACTTAAGCAGGCTCCTAGGGCGTGGTACACCGAGCTCACCAACTATTTGAGAAGTATTGGGTTTGTTAAATCCAAATCTGACTCATCTTTGTTTATCCTTCACATTGTAGAGGTTACTGTCTACACTCTCATATATGTTGATGACATAATTATTACGGGTAATATTGGAAGAAGTGTCAGGTCCATCATTGATACTCTTTCTCAACGATTCTCTCTAAAAGATCTTGGGCTCTTGCATTATTTTTTGGGTGTTGAAGTAATATCAATGCCAACTGCCATATATTTGTCTCAACACAAATATGTCATGGATCTTCTGGATGAATTGCACATGGCTGAATGCAAGGGTGTCCCAACACCGATGACATCAACCTACTCCTTCACTGATTCTGAAGCCGACTTGCTGTTGACATTTCACTTTACAGAAGAATCATTGGTAAGCTTCACTACCTATCCTTCACTAGCCTTGACATCGGGTTTGCTGTCAGCAAGTTGTCTCAGTTTATGCATTATCCAAAAGTGTCTCACTGGAAAGCTTCAAACGTTTGTTGCGCTACCTAAAACACACCAGCACAATGGGAGTTAAGCTATGTCGACAACCAACAGATCGTTTACTTGCTTATTCTGACTCTGATTGAGCTGGAAATCCATAAGACATAACATCAACAACATGTCATGTTGTTTACCTTGGGAACTCACCAATCTCTTGGTCTTCCAAAAAGCAAAGGTCTGTTTCACGCTCATCCACGGAAGCTGAGTACCGAGTTGTTGCAGTTGTTGTTTTTGAAGTCAATTGGCTCACGAATTTGCTCCATGAGCTTCATTTCCCATTGTCTGCTCCACTAACAGTCCTCTGTGGCAACGTTAGTACCACCTACATTTGTGCTAATCCAGTTTTTCACAGTAGGATGAAACATGTAGCTATTGACTTCCATTTTGTTCACGAGCAAGTTCAACAAAAAGCACTTGAGGTTCGTCACCTTCACTCTCTGATGAAGTTGCCGACATCCTCACGAAGCCTCTTCCGCGTACCACTTTTCTGCGCAATTTTCACAAGTTGGGGCTTGTTCCAGTCACCCCCAACTTACGGGGGCGTATTAAAGGATAATAATTGATATCCTTCAGTTTAGGAGTTTGTTATTAGCTTCCTATTTTCTAAGTTTAGGATTTTGTTAGTTTCTTGTATTCTAGTGTATCCTACTGCACAGAATCTTATCATATCAGTTTGTTCCACCTTTAATGTATTTTCGTTTGTATCTGCTCTATATAAAGAGCTTGTCGTTCATGAATAAAATTATCTTTCCTCTTGTGCATTTTAAAACTTCATACTACCCACTCACCTTAACTTGTTGCAGTAAGTAGCAATTAGCTGATATAATCTAAGCATCACGATGGAATATTACTACTTTATAATTGTAATTAGTCCTGGCTATTGGATGCACAATTCCGCAAAACAGTAGCAACCAAATACTTCTTCTTTTTAATTTAATCTGCGTACTTTATCATTTTATTTTATTTTTGCTTCTCTGTTAATTGACTGGCTAAATGATTTGCAGCAACTGAAAAGAACTTGGGATATATTCCTCCTAACAGCAACATGTTCTCTTTCTTTCTTTATTAATTAATTTGGATCCTCCTCCCCTACATTTTCAATTAGCAAGTCTTTCAATAATAATAAGCCTTGCTACTTTTTTTTTATATAACTTCCACTAATTACTAACACTCTCCTCTTTATTTCCAAAGGCACAACATCCCCCCCCCCCGGGCCCCCAACCACCCCACAAGGAATAGAAGATAATAGAGGACAAACTGCATTTTCATAAAAATTGAAACTTGATTCTTTTTCAGCGATTATGAAGAAAAGCATGAACTAAAGCAGAAAAACAACATGAAAAATGTAATAAAGGGGAAATGAAATAAAGATTCATATATAAAAGTATAAATGCACCAATTCAAAAAACTGTAGAAGGAAAAAGATTATTACCCATACAAATGAGTTTGAGCTGTTTCAGTGTTGGTGGGTAAGACCAAACTACCATCTTCTTCTGTGTTCGGGAGAATGCTGACGTTCAGATTGAATTGGTGAAACTTAAAAACTTGGGACCCCTTATACTACTTCTTGAGAAAATGACAAAAATGGTAATTATGTTTGTGGGTAAGTTCAAAATAGTCTCTTAAGTTTATTTTTGAGTAGTTTCGGTATTTTAAGTTTATCAAAACTGAGCACTTTAACTAGAAATGCTAGGAAATTCCCGTCGAATGCTAAAAATTACAACACAAAAATTACAACAGACATTAGAAATAGACCAAAATAAACAAAATTTGCACCTCAAAAGTTGCGACACCAGAAATAGACCAAAAATGGAAAAAATTGCAAAAGCTGCATCTCTAAATGTGAATTCCCATTAAATCTTTATATTTTTGTAGTTACAATTTGTTAACTATTTCTCGGAAACAAAATTTGATCAAATATGCTTAAGATATTATACTCAAGGAGCTATTCTAAATCTACCCAGACATAAATGACCGTTTAATCATTTTTTACTATATCTCGATTCCTTCCCCTATTTTCGATGTTTTATTTTATGCATTTAAGATATGTATAATCTTTTTCTCAAAAGTTATATGTACTCAAATTGCAAAATATTTTAAATTACCTTATAAATAATCAGATAATGTATGTGTTTTACTTTGTTGATGGCATGATACATAAAATTTAAACTCTTTCAACTTATAGTATTCCTATTGTTTACAAAAGTTTAACATATATGTCGATGTTGTCATACGATCTCCAATCAAACTTGAAAGACTCATATCAATTATTCCATTGTTTAATGCTACTCACATAATTTGTTTTAAAATAAGAAAAAAGGAAAAATAAAAGCTGAATAAAGAAGTATTAGCATATATTTAAAAAGATTTTCTCCTTTCCTTTTCTCTATTCTTTTCCTTGCATTTGATGAATAAGATAGGGATTGAGAAAGCCTTGATAAAGAATCTGTGTATGAACAATTCTTATATACACCAAATCAATACGTTTAAGAACAAAAACCAGAATGACTTACATCTTAAATTCATCGAATCTTTCTTGATCATCATTATTCATTACCCCACTCCACTGATGTTTTTTCACTTTTCTACAACCCTGTTAGGCTGTAGCTGGTCAAGCTTGTACCTTTTTGAAAAAGCAACGTGTTGTAATTTCATTCAATATATGTGTCGGGCACCCCATTGACCGCATGACCATCTCCAAATTTGTATTAAAAAAATAGATAGAGAAATGCCAAAACCACGAAAAGAACCATACGACAAGGAGGTTGTAGGTACTAGTTAGAAATTTTTCAATAGCAAAAATACACCGAGGTTTGAACAAAGTTAGAATGAGATAGCTGCCAACTGCCAAGAAGTAATAACTCCACCAAACGAAGAATTTTGAAGTACGTAAGTTGCAACCAATAATGAAGTAAATGAAAATATAAAAAATGGGCACACATAAAATGACAAGAAAAACAAACTGATCATCAAAGCACAACACAGCAGAGCAACCATTGAAAGGAATACAGGTAAGCAGACAAAGGCACAACAAAAGAAAAAAGGAGAGAAAGATCACAGTGCTACAGTTCGGATCATCACAGAGCCAAAACCTAATAAGTACTTACTACTAAAAATAAACAGAAAGAAAAAACATTCTTTCTTTGAGCCACAGCAGCAAAAGCTACTGTATCAGAATATTGATAGTAGTGAAACACCAATAATTCCTTTGCACGTTCTTAGCCTCACATGCACAGTGAACTCTCCTTTTCTTCCACCCTCCTTTTCCTCTCCCCTCCCCCTCCCCCTCCCCTCACCCTGCACCAACCAATCTTCCTATGGGTACACTTATGCCTAGCATGTACTAGTTACTGATTACTAGTTACTGATTACTAGTTACTTGTAGAAAAAATATAAAGATTTGAATCAAAAGTCAAGCTGTCATAACTTTGCTAATTGCTCCTCTCTATATGCATCATTTCAAATCAAAAGAACAGCAAACACATTTTTGTCTCCACCACCACTTTGTCCCTTCTTTACCCTTTTCCATTTTGAATGTCATTCTCACATCTAAGTGATAAAAATCCAATCTTTTTCAATACCCAAGTGAAAAAATTCATTCTTTTTGAATACCCATGTTCAAAAATTCAATCTTGCTCAATACCCAAGTGAAAAAATTTCAATCTTTTATCAATACCCAAGTGAAAAAATTCAATCTTTTTTAATACCCAGAAGTTTTTTAATCAAGATCTTGAAAACCCATTTCATAAATTCTAAAATTTAGCATTTTTTGTATGTACTTCACTTCGGATCCTACAGATTTTGCAAAAAGAAGTAATCTTGGGAAGGGAAAGTGATAATGCCAAGACAAAATCAAGCTATGGTGGAGGGTCTAGTACCCAAGATCCGCAAAAGGGGTTGTTCATCATCTTCATCTACATCATCAAAAGTGTATAACTACAGATTTAAGCGGGCTATTTTAGTTGGAAAAGGTAGAAACGGGCTCGGGCCCGGGCTTAGAGGGTCCAGATCCAGTACACCAGTGCCAAGCTGGAGGGCTACTCCATTGAGAAATGTTGTTGAGTCACCAAAACAGTCAGTTGGTGGGATATCACAGCCTGTTTCAGCTAGAAAATTGGCTGCCACATTGTGGGAAATGAATGAAATGCCTTCACCTAAAATGACAGAGGACTTGGGAAAAAAGAAGATGATGATGCTGAAGAAGGAGAAATTGCGGGCCCTTCATACGGGCTCGGGTTCTGTTTTGGGCGATTTGCCTCCCCATTTGTGTGATCCATCTCATAGCCCGATTTCTGAGGTCAGTTTACTCTTATACTCTGTGCTCTTTTATGTTATATTTTGCCGAGTGTCTGCCAGAAACGGCCTCTCTACTACTCTAACTTATCAGGTAGTACTAAGGTCTGCATATACACTACACTGGATATGTTATATTCTGAAACTTAATTTTAGATTGAAAGTTTGGAAAGTATTGCGTCTGTGATGTAGGAACTATATTTTGGTGAATTGAATTTGATTAGTTTCTTGTGGTTGTTGGAAATCTAGAGAAAATGACGTTTTTGATGTGTATAATAAGTCAAATTCTCAAATATTTGTAGTAGTATTTATTTATAATAATTCCCAAATAACAATATATGATTGATTGTAAGTTATATATGGTGAAAGTGACATTCTCATTCTCTTTATTATCTTGCTCATAGAAATAGAATTAAAATGAATTTATACAATTGACTTGCTTGCTTTGTTGATAATGTAAGAGTTGCTGCTTGACAGTTTGACATCATCTTTGGAGGTTTTGGGGTTGTGTTAATATTTGTCTTATTATTACTGACTTTACAAGATTTGACCTTAACAAGCTACTACCTATTTACTGAATGAGAAAAAGGTCTTGGCATTGACAAGCAGTTTCAGAGATGATATGCGTTTTCTTTTCTATTTGATGGGGTATATCGCACTCATTTTGTATGCATAGTGACAAGTTGGGTCATCGTAGTTATTTAAGTTCATTCTTGGTAATCCATACTTCCTTACGTTGATTGTGCAGAGGATGGATCGATCTGGAACAGGAAGCTTTCAGAAGAGGGCATCAACAACTTCTCGTAGACACCAAAGGACTACGGACCATAATGTTGGAATGTTAGATACTTTAAGCAGCGCCAGTTTAATGGAGGTGGCAACCAAATCCTTCCTGTCGATGAATTTTATTGATGTTTTATTGTTCTTTATGTCCTTTAACTTCATTAGCATGCAATTTTGTTAATATTGACTTTACCATATTGTCACGCACTGTCTCTTCGTGTTTGTGCAAGTAAACATGGAAATCAATGGTTAGGTCCTATAAGGGTTGATTTGAAATGCATTGACTGGCTATGAACACTTAGGTTGCTAAAAAAGAGTGATGATTTATATCAATCTGTAATGCAGCTTGAGACCAGGTCTCGTGCCCAGACTCCACGGGGATCAGTGGCTGGTTTTGGCAGCCGTCTGAAGGATGTTAGTAACGCTTTGACAACATCCAAAGAGCTTCTAAAAATAATCAATCGAATTTGGGCACACGCTGATCAACCTTCATCTAGCATGTCTCTTGTCTCAGCATTACATGCTGAGCTTGAAAGGGCCCGCCTACAGGTGAATCAGCTTATTCAAGAACAGCGTTCAGATCAAAATGAGATTAATTATCTCCTTAAATGCTTTGCTGAAGAGAAAGCGGCTTGGAAAAACAAAGAGCAACAGGTTGTTGAGGCTGCAATTGAATCAGTTGCAAATGAACTTGAGGTTGAGAGAAAGCTAAGGCGGAGATTTGAGAACTTGAACAAAAAACTCGGCAAAGAGTTGTTGGATACAAAAGCATCATTCATGAAGACAGTGAAAGAACTTGAAAGCGAGAAGAGAGCCAGAGAAGTAATGGAACAGGTATGCGACGAATTAGCTAGAGACATTGGTGAAGACAGAGTTGAAGTAGAAGAGATGAAGAAGGAATCTGCAAAAGTTCAAGAAGAGATTGAACAGGAAAGAGAGATGCTCCAGTTAGCTGACAGATTGCCTTCCGCTTCTCGGACTTTGAGCTCACTCATTTTGAGGAGAAACATTCTGCTATTAACAAGCTAAAGAAACAGCTTGAAGGATTCCTGGGAAAGAAAAAGGCCAAAGGTAGGGGAAATAGTTCTCTAAATTTCAGAAACAATGAAGAGGTGACAGCATCCTTGAGTAAAGCTCTATTACATCAGAATGAAGAAAAAGAAGATGATGGAGGAGAAGTAGAGAATGTTGCAGACTGCGGGGAAGACTCAACAGAAAGTGACCTTCATTCAATTGAACTAAACATGGACAATTCCAATAAGAGCTACAATTGGGCTTATCCATCTGATATAGTTCGTGAGTCAAAACGAATTTCAGTCGACGAAAGAAGAGCAAGAAACTCCAACTCTGGGCAGCCGAGAAGAAGCACTCCCATTCAAAGGAGCATTTCTGGTGGAGTTGTTGAGTATGTAAATCAAGCTGCAAATCTTCCAACGTCAGGAGATAGATTAGACATGGAAAGACTTCATGAACTCGAGAAACTAGGACAAAGATATAGTTATTTGGATGAAGCACATCGACTTAAAGCAGTGAAGGGTCTTAAGGATCATCTAGTAGCTAGTTCTGGTTCCAGTCCAATCCGACAGTGGGAGCAACCTTGGCCTTCGAGAGATCCTTGTGCTACAATTCCTGAAAGGTCTAGTATTATTCAGGGGAGTGCTCCAAAATCACGGCTAGGAGAAGTCAGAGGAGAAGGCCAAAGTGTCAGAAGATTGAGACGATGAGATTGTTTCAATACGTCACCTGTGAGCTTGTCTCAAGAATTGAGGATCAAGAACTTGTAATTGAGGTTATATTGGAAAGATCTGAAAATGGTCAATGAGAAGGGGCCATGTAATTTTAGGAACTTGCTAAATTGGTTCCACTATGGCCTAAGTATCTGCTTACCTACAGTTCAAACTTAAAAAGGAACCAAGATTGTGGGATGCATTTTGACATGTCCAAAGAGAGAGGTTAACATCTTGTTGATTATGCCTCGGATGCCATTTTCAATTGTTTTCTTCTGCCAGTTTTTGTTACATGACTCCTTTTTTGTTAAGGCGTGTTTGAATTAGTGGAAATCCCTGTAGAAAGTTGTGCTGATTTTAGCAAACAAACTGCTCACTGTATAAAAAGTTCCTAGCTATTACTCTTGATGCTGTTCACGCTTGTATACAATTTTCTGTTCTATTAAGGTACTTTACCCTTATATAAGATAAAACATTTGCCTGATTATTGTTTACCATAGTTGAGCATTATTATCCAGTGGTGGTAAATTTGAGAAGTTCACTGTTATGTATTCAGCGAGAGATAAATATTCACACCAATTTCTCATATCTTGTTCCTTTTTCTTTCTCTTCTCGTCCTTTTCTTTTTGTTTTCCACAAAATTCGTCTGATAATATACATAATTTACATAGACCTTTCAGATTATGAGAAAGATTTTAAGGTCAGACTAATTATTGTATTTGGTGTTCAAGCCAATTTAATTAATTTTTAAAATATATACTAGTCACATTAACTTTAAATTTCTTTTACTTGACAGAGTGGCCTCTTATAAAATTAAACGCCTAATATCCTGGACTGATTACCACAGCCCACCTACTCCTCATTTTTGTGTCCTCCACAACTTATCCCATACTACTCGCCATCGCATTTTGACATGAAATTAGCCAAACATGGAACAAATAATAACACAGGTATGACAAACATAATATCCCTGTAAAACATCTCTGCCAAGAATATCGGTAGCATCGTCATTCCCAGAATAATAGGACAAAATGGAAGAAAAACATATGAAAGATCAAATAACACAGCTACCTAGCTGTTCTGTAAAGAAAGATAGGGGTAGAGCTAGCTCATTTCGTTACATGTTGCAATGTCGGATCAGTATTCATCATAATTTACAACTTAAATAGACAAGCACAACTTTTGTCCACTCAACTGTAGCTCGAAGGGCAAAACTTTTGCCTTGAAAGCTTTAAACTCCTTCCAGGAATAGTCAACATTGTCGACTCAATTACCTCGCAGCAGTTCTTACGCTCATTGATGAATGATAATTGGTGCTTCTCTCTTTCCTGTAAGAAGTGTAAACATCATCATATTGACTACGCTCGTTTGGATCAGCTGTGGCTCCAAGTCCTAATCGCCCTGAGCTATTCGATCCAGGTTTCTGCACCACACTTCCATCAGCATAAGTCCCAGTTTCAGGGTCGACTTGAAGGTTAGGAGGTGGAGGAATACAAGCCCCTCCCTTGCGAACAGGAGGCTCTCTCTCATAGTCATCATAATCATTGGCTGAATCGGATTGTTTAACAGGTCCTTCTGATGGATTAACTTCTCCAATCTCTTTAAAAAATTTAGACACTCTTTCAAGAATTTCAGATTCTGACACAGTGGACGGAGGTACAATGGTGGGGATATCCAAGGGGCTCATGGGAGAGTAAGGCACCCCACTACCAATCTGCATCTTCCTGACCATACCAGGAATAAGACCAGGAGGGAACAAGGGGTACGGAGGTAGTTTTGCACCTACATTTGCAGTTGATGCTGGTGTCAGATGAGCTGCAGGTTGTAGGTTTGCTGGTGGAACAGAAGATGGTACAGACATTGACCCGGGAAATCCAGTAGGCGGAACTGCACCAGGATGAAATTGCTGTGGTGCTACAGATGGTATAGGAGGAACTTGTTTGCCTTGATCAACTAAATTTGCGAAACTTTGCTGGTCAGGCTTCCACTGTAAAGTACCCTGGTTTGCTGCCTGGTGCATTAATCCTAGGAAACCAGTAAAAAAAATTGTAAGAAATACATATGAGGGCATATATTCACATTTGCAACTAACGATGCAGAATGTTGTTTTTGAAATTTCTGATATTCCCTGATTGTAGCTAGACTAGCAAAACAATTACCTGCTCCAGCAGAAGGATCTGCCATGATTAATTCCCTTGGAGGAACAGAAAAATTTGCAGGCTGCACACCTATCATCTCGTTTTCAAGTGCACGGATAGTATCCTGATCGTAAACTTCCTTCGTACCCCAAAACTGTAGAATTTTTTGTAGCCGAGATTGATTTTCTTCCTTGTTTTGAGGGTTGTGGTATATTCTTGCAAGCATGGGACCTAAAACAGGCTTAAAAGCAAGTGCCTCATTGTCAAGCTCAAGAGGATTGATTCGTCGCTGCAAGCTGCATAATTCAGAATATAAAATGAGAATATAGTCATCTCATTTTCTTTGCTAAGGAGAGTAAGGTGGTTTGCCCAAAAAGATAGTGAGAGAATGAAGTGTATCAAACCCAATAGGTTTATTTGATGACGAACGGGCAAAAAGTGCCAGTATAAAGTAGAAAACCTACAAACGATTTGGTTTTCTACGAAAGACAGCCAATCTTTGACACATAAAGGAACTAGTTTTTTTAGAAAGCGGATACATAAAGGGAATAGTTCAGAATGACTAAAGGGAATGTGCTCCAAAACCAATGAACATTGAACAGATCAGATTAAATGATGCCTATATAGCTACTTTCTGATAGGTTTCTTACGTTCGCACACCACCACAACCACCACATGGACTTCATCATAACAACTACTACCTCCACCTTCAAACTGGATGTCATCCTTCAGACTTCATCAGTTCCTGTTGACATCAAACTACACGCAAGATTGCTACCATCTAACAAACCCCAACTGCCAATGCTACTACCTTTGAACCAATATGAAACCAGCAATAACAAATCAATACAAGCAAAGATCAAGCATTTCATCTTAAACACCAGCATGCACCATCTCCACTCTGTTGCACTACCTTTGCTAGGTTTTTGCTAAATATTGTTCAAAAAATGGCAAAAAGATTATAGGTTGGTACAGAGCAAGGCATTAATCACTAGAATTAGCCCAAAAGAATCTGTAAATAAGAGGTAAAGGGTGGTTGCTAAGAGTAATTTCAACTGTTTTCCTTCTTATTACAATTTAGTAAAGAAGAGCTTGATGTAGCTTAGCTACTATGAGAAAGTCAATAACATGACGCAATAAAAAAATGTTGCACTCAAAGAAGTTTAAAAAGAAAAAGGAACGCATAGACAAAAAGTGAAGGAGAATTCAGAGTTATTATATCTAGGATTCTGTAGTAAATCATTAAGCATCTAGATATGAAATGTTACCTATCAAATAAGATGTCATTGGCAAGATAGATTATATGCAGTTGCCTCTCAGAATCATCTACAGAATATACCCTGTCTCTGAGTGCCTCGGCCAAAGCAGGTACAAATGGAGATCTCTGCATAAACCAACTCTTGGCACCTTTAATCGACTCTTTTGTACCAGTAAGACTATTTAGAACATTACTCAGCTCCATTTCAACATCTGATGGAAGAGGCCTAGATAGACCTTTGAAAGACCCATATGAATGATCATGATCTGCTCGGCTAAATGGCTGAGAGTGATGCTGATCATAAAATGGTGGGAAAGGGGGTCGATGCAAATGGGGCGGACCCGACATTGCAGCAGAAGCATTGGAGGCATTATATGGAGGAGTTAAGGGTGATGGACTCATCATAGGATTTGGTGGATGCATCATAGGCAAAGAAGAAGATGGAAAAGAAGGATTGAAAGGCCCACCAGAGGGCCGAGTAGCCATCCAAAGCTTATAGCGATAGTAATAATGGCCTTCGCCACCAAAGAGGAAACTGTAAGCAGGATTATCTTGCTGCTTTTCACGGATCATGGCTTCAAAATCAGGACCATTCTTGACAGCATATTCAATTAACTTATCAATACGCTTTAGGAGTTCAGGATCAGATGGTGGAGGAGCAGGAGGTGGGGGAGTATCATACGGATTGAAGAAAGGTGATGGAGCAAGGTAAGGAGGCATGTGTGGTGGATAAGCAGGAGGTGGTTGCTGTTGCTGCTGAAGGTGAAGAAGATGCGGAGGGGGTGCATGAGGATGGAGTTGTGGTTGCTGCATAGGGCGAGGGTAAGGGAACTGTTGAAGAGAAGAATGCGGGGCTAGAAATGGAGGACCATGAATTGAAGGAGGAAATTGTTGATGTTGGGGATGAAAACCAAACTGTTGTTGCTGTTGAGTGTTTGCTGCTTGGTGCTGCTGTTGAGCAAATGCCATAGCAGCTGCATAATCAGGAGCTTGTCGATCCATCAGCCCTAACAAGAATTAGTAGGATATGCATATTATAGCTGTGCAGAACTCCCGGATTAAAACATAATCAGCTAAACTGAAAATCATATAAAAACCAAACTGGACACTGGCAGAACAAAAATAAAGGATGAAAAAGGTATAATAAAACAAACAAAGAGATTCATCAGAAAGAGAAAAGACAAAATGCTTTCCAATTTCCAATCAAATGTGCCGAATATATCTTTTCTACTTTATCATAAGTAATAATAAATACATTTTTCTTTTTTGTTATTTTTTAGGAAGTTATGATAAGTTTTAACAGAGACAAGCAGCTAGCTAAAACCACTTCATACTGCCTCATACGAGTCCAATTGGGGGGGAGGGGGGGGGAGGGGAAGGGGTTGACAATTCTCAACCTGATAAGAAAACACCCAAAAGGAGAATACTCATAGTCACGCACCAATCAGAAAAAAAAGGGGTCTTTTCCTGTGGTTTAGGCCTGAATATGGCAAAGGGGACTTAAAAATGTTCCACTTATTCAAAAAAATATACTAAAATTATCCTACACAAGATGAGGAAAACTTGACAGCTGCAGAAACTACAAAGTTTGATATAATGTCTAAAGACTGAAAAGCTTAATCTGTCTTGAATCCTAATTCTTGGGGCAACGGAGACCCTTGAATTTTTCCAAATTTACAAAAGCTAGCCTTGACTACTTTTTTCATTGTAACTTAACTCTTGAACTTTTACGGACACGAAGTTGCTCTTCTAAGTTTTACATACTAGAGGTCTCATTCATAGACAACATAGGAATATAACACCAAACCCTTCTTTCATTATTCATCATCTTCTTCTTCCTCCTTCAAAAGTCACAGGACACCTTTGGCTTCCTTCTTCTTGATAAGCAAAAACAGGGCTCCTATTAGAAGATTCCCTCAACTCACACAGGAGGCATTGGCCCTTTCCAGTAAACAAAGGATGGTGTCACTCCTCGCACTTGGCATCTCACAGCGTTGGCCAATTCTGCTCATGCATTCACTTATGCAGCACACCCAACTGTAGGCTTTCACAGACTATAAAAGCAATCAGCCAACCCAGCCCTATGTTTTAAAACCTGATTGCCCCCACATGGTTTATGAGCCCATTCTAGCAGACCTGATTTTCAATTCTTCTTCTTTCTTCTTATCCTACTTCCCCCTCCCTTTCTTATTCTACAAAACACACCAAAGGGCATATCCCAGTCAATTTCATTAACAGAAAGAATTTTTTTTTACTATACCAGTCAAAGCCCCCAACCCCAGCAGAGTTGTTTCCACCCCCAAATTTTGGTCTTAATCACCCACTTCAACCCCAGGCCCAAGCATTCCCCTCCATATTGGTGTCAGTTGTGTTCTGAAATCTAAAGCCCCCTCCAAGTCAGACTAAAACAGAAGCACACTTAATTTCTCTCTTAACCCAAGGGTCCCTATGGATTCACTGAATTGAATTTTAGAAGATATTTCAATTCATTAATTTTCCGGGGAATCTTAGTAGTGAAGTTGGTGGGCTACCTAAACTTTCACCTTGTTGGTGGAGGTTTGATCCCTCACCTTAATCCCATTCCCCAATTTTAAAAAAAAATTATTAATTTTCCAAGAGCTTAGGTTTGGATGTTATACCTGTTATAATAATCAATAAGGATACTTAAAAATCATGCCTTTTCTTCCCAATTGCAGAAAACCTTAAAGTATAACTATAAATTCATCTTTATGGCCTCACTGTCGTTTTCCTTTTACTACTTCAGAAAAAAATTCAGAATATTGATTATGGGTATTACAGTATTAGTACACAAACTTTTGGAGCCAATATCAAAAGGATAAGAAAATAAGAATTCATAAGCTTGCGAAAAAACCATAAATATAAATAACTAGAAGGAACTTACGATTCAATTTCGTCGCCGGAAGACAGAGTTCGCAGCTCCGGGAAGTGGTGTCAGCGACGAAGAAACTCAAATTGCAATTTGGGTAATTTGGAGTCCAGTTGTTCAGCTAGAAGGAACTTGGGCCTTAAAAGTTTGAAATCCATGAGCCCTTCCCTTCTGTCGGCCCAAATATTTTTCAATACGCAGTATATTATGGGAAAATGATATTGTATAGCCGCTCTCACAATAATAGCCGAAAAAATATATTTTTTTTTTGTATATATATATATTCTGTATGTTATAACAAAAATTATACAAAGTTTATATACTTTTTCGACTACAAAATATAAATAGTTTCTGGCGCGGCTAAAAGTAATATATAGTATATTAACTATCAAAAGAACATTTGGTAAAAGAAAAGGCAAGTTACATATTTGGCCGATCCGTCAAAAATAGCGGCGTGCAGCCCCATATATATATATATATATATATATATATATATATATATATATCTTCGTTAATGTTTCTAGGGGCAACTATACTATATAAAATCCCAAAATAAATGTTACTTCCACTGCTTCATCTTATATTTGATTGAGCTTATATATTATACTAGCTTTAATGTACGTGCATTGCACATGTTTATAACGTCAATAATCAAATTTATGAATAAATTATATTTTTTATCATATAAATAAATTCCTGAAATCCTATGCTACGACATTATTACAGAAAAAAATATAGATTGTACATAACTATTATCTGTTAATAGTGTTTAAATGAAATTAAAATAGTATTTGAGGTAAAAACATATATCAAGTAAAAAATTATAAACTAAATATTAAATGTTGTGCCATCATAAGTTGCTCCTTATTTAATACTAAATTGCAGTTGGACAAGAATAAGTAAAGCTTATACTAATTAGAGAATGTTATTCCATTAGTTCGTTCTATTTTAATTTTTTTTAATAATTTATGGGTTTTTATTGTTATGATTGTTCGCTTCTATAACTTCACTAGTATAGCACGTGTATTTCATGTCAATTAGTTCACACTTCTTAAACAATATAAATAATATTAAAATATTTGTGATAAGTGACATGAATTTTAAAGGGAAAAAACACAAGCTCAAACTGACGAATGGTGAGTACATTCGGCCGACTTAATTATTGAACACAAAATAATTAGGTATATACAAACATGTAATATGATCATATCTTGTTGATACTTCCTTATAAATAATGTTCTTGATGTTTATATGTTCCATAAAAGGTCCAACTTTAATGTTATTTCTCGTTAACTAATTATGTTGAGTTCTTCTAAATATAGGTTTGAGAACTTTTCCCTTTTTACTCATAAAGAAAAAGATTTTTTCCTGTCAACCAAAAATAAAATTGGCCCCAAAAAGTAAATAATGACTGTGAAAGTTACAACCAACTAAGGATTCGAAGTGAAACTTTCCACGACTAATTACTAGTATAATTTTTTTTTGGTCAAGGTCCATTAGAGCATGATATTGTGTCATCTGCCTTGCTATCGTCGTAACCTTCTTTATAATCTCTATTATGTACATAAACATGCTGAAGATTTAATTTAAGCCTAGATTTTTACTGTATTTGAAACTATGTTGCCAAGCATAGGCTTCTTCAGCGAGTTGTTCCAGTCGCAATTCAAGCTCCACATTTTTGTGGTCAATATTTGAGGTTGATTTGCCTAAACTTGCTCCAAAAGAGCTTGCCTCTAAAACGATCACTCATCCTTATCATCTTATGTCTCTCCGAAAGTAAGATAATTGTTTGAGTATGGAACATTCAAAAAGGACTGTAATGAACAATTTAATAGCAAAATTCTAAAGAAAATGGAGAAACCTTATTGTCCGTATCTAGCTCTCAGTTGATCCATGAAAATTGACGCAGCGGCGAAGCCAAGAGTCGTATCATTAAAAAAGGTTGCGACACTGACATGGGAAACAACCGTATACTCTCGCATACAACTGAGCTATATGTGTTTTGGCCTACTGGAGCTGAAATCCACATGCCAAACCATAATTCAAAATAATTTATGGTGATGACGATATTTTATCTTTGTGCACATTCTCCTGCTATTGAGATTATGACACGGAAAAAATTTCATGTTTGCTATACATCATGTCTTCATGGATTTGAACTAAAGATTTTGAAGTCGAATGGAGTGATAAATTAGTGTCTTAGTATTTTTCAGAAAGAAGATATGGGAGAAATCGATGATATTTACTATGACTATATATACCTAATTTTATTTAGAATTTTAAGCATCACCATTAGTCCTGATAATTAAGAGTGCGATGTATCCACTTTTTTGTATTTATATTTTACCGTTTTGTATTCATTACACCTTTCCGAAAAAATCAAAGGTCTTTCTAAAAATTGACCATCTGAAATGTATCCGATCATTGTCTTTTTTCGTTCTTATTTTTAACTTTTTTTTTCTCTTTTTGTTATCTTTATTAGAATGCACATATATTTACATTTCTGTCTAAGAAGTGTTATTGCAATAGTGTTGAGTGACGGCCAAAATGGTCATTTCACATGAATCTTGCTATATTTTAATGTGAATACTAAGATTGTGGATATGTATCTAAAGTGACTTATAATGACTCTAAGAACCTAATGAGATAATTATTTCAGTGTCTGTTTTTTTATACGATAATTTAATTCACTTAACATGTTGTTCTAATTCACGCTATAAGTTAAAACGTCTAATAATGTTAGGCAGTAGAAAGGGCTAATTCCTTTATCTTTATGGTTCTTGATAGTGACATATTTATTATTAAGTATTTTGACGGTTTTGTACGTTAGTATTATAGGAGGAGGAGTGTTTAATTGAAGGGCAAAATGGTTATTCAACTTTACATGGTCATTTTAATCTTTTAATTTTGACTTAGGGTCATCACACTTATAATATAGTACGATGATGATGTTTAATTTTTATTTCATTAACTTTTACAACTTCGTATAACTCCGCTGCAATTAAACGTTTACCAATCTAGTGGTCTCCATTTATATATTAAGTGAAAAAAGAAACAAGGTTCTTTATCTGCACTAAATACCAATTAATGATAACTAGCATATTCTTCTTTCTAAATTGAAAAATAACTTATTAGCTAAAAGTAAGAACTATATATTTACTGTGTTGTAAAAATTTAATAAAAATATGACATAACTATTGAGATTAATTTTTATGTACGTTTGTGATGACCGTATTCTGAGGCTTTGAAAATCTCATTTAGAGTCACCTCGATTTGCGTGCGCAATCCGGGCGCATAGCCAAAAAGCTTAAATACGAAATTCTGTGAAAAATAATAAAATTTGGTTATAAAATGAGTTAATTTGACTTCGGTCAACGTTTTGGGTAAACGGACCCGGACCCGTGATTTAACAGTCCCGGAGGGTCCGTAGGAAAATATGGGACTTTGGCGTATGCCCGGAATCGAATTCCGAGGTCCCAAGCCCGAGAAATGAATTTTTAAAAGAAATTATTTTCTAAAATTGTTTAAGAAAAATTGAAATAAAATTTGCTTAGAACATGATGGTATCGGGCTCGTATTTTGGTTCCGGCACCCCGTACAGGTCTTATATATGATTTAAGACGTTTCTGTGAAATTTGGTGAAAACGGAGTCTATTTGACGTGAATTGGACTTCCGGTTGAGGAGTTATGGACTTTGAGAGTTCTTGATAAAAATGTTAAGTTTTGAGGTTTAATTCATGATTTTACATGTTATTTTGATGATGTGATCGCACGAGTAGGTCCATATGATGTTTTTGAGTTAGTATGTGTCACATCTCCTTTTACCTACACCCGCAAGGGCATAAGGGAGTTTTTTCAATTAAAGGACAATCGAAACGGGGTTTATTATTAAAGATTTAGAGTCGCCACTTGGGAGATTTATGGTGTCCAAGTCACCGATTGAATCCCGAATCGAGGAAAAGATTGACTCTGTATTACAGTCCGCGAACCAGAAATCTGAGTAAAGAATTCTGTTAACCCGGGAGAAGGTGTTAGGCATTCCTGAGTTCCGTGGTTCTAGCACGGTCGCTCAACTGTTATATTTGGCTTAAATTATCTGATTTTAATAATTATGAACCTATGTGCAAATTTTAACCTTAACCGTTTTTATTCATTTTTAAAGAAAATTGCAACGTCATTAAAACAAGTCTTGAACCACGTCACATAAATGCCCCCGTGGTTTTTGGACATACTTTAACATCGTTGGGATTTGGATTTGGGTCACATAAATGCGCACCCGAGTTTAGGGAGGTAATGTTATTAAAATACGCGCCTAAAGAGACTAACGCGTTATTATTTTGGGGAAGGCCGTGAAATTCGCTAAACGGCCCGTCCCGAAATCTAAGTATTTTAATATATACAATTATCGAGAGCCCCGCAATTTATGTGTTTTGTTTAGCAAGGCTCATCCCGTTTTATTATTTTAAAGTGCAAACCTAGAGCAATCTATAGTTTTCTACTTAATTTGTCTCTAAAATAAAAGAAAGACCCTAATTAATTTGTTACTGGACTGATGCAAACTAAGTAATATTTTTGCACCAACATCCGACCATTGGGCTCCGATGTGAGCCCAGCAGAGGAAATTTAAAAGCAGATATACACCATAAAATCGGCCAAAACAGACCTTGGCCCAGGCCTAAATAAGAAAGGGGCCAAAACTGGCCTGGGTCGTGCATCAATTATCCTGAGGCCCAAACGTTTAGGGACTAGCCTGTTAAGCCCTGTCTTTTATACTAAATGGAATTTCAATTTAATTAAGAACACAAATCTGATGAATCTACTACTAAAATTAACTAGCCAGTAAAATAAATTCAATGCAACATTAAACATGAGTTGGAAAGCAACTGATTTCAGATTTCATGACCCACGTAAACTGCCTATGATCACAATTTCAAACATGGTGCATACTAGTTCAAATTTCAAATTCTCTACTATGACTCATTTTTATTAAAATGTTGACTCATGAACTTTGATTAAACACTAACGTGACCACATATGAGAATTGAAACTCGAGAATTAAGGATGCTGGACGAAAATGGATTGCCTAAATTAACCTTACGAATTACATCTCATATCTACTTTTATCTTTCTGATTTCGAACCCACACACAACCACTCAAACTCAGAATTATAGATTAACTCACATCATCACTACTAAATATAAATCTCCCATTATCAGAAGAAGTATCACACTACTTTAAAAGTCTACAGCCTAATTAATCACAGCTTGAAAATACCATTTATACAGATCTAGGAAAACCGGAAATTAACTAAACTAATAGAAACTATTGTGTTAGTCCAGCATGGAATTATTACAACGAATACCCAACTAAACTCATATGCATTTCTAAATATCTAACACACACTTAACGGTTCAAATGCACAAACTTATATTTAACAGTGCATCAGTACGGTTATTACAGTATAATGAAAGCAGTAAATCAACAATAGGTCTCCACTTCATTCATTTTCAACTGGATATTTTCATACATCGAGTTTCAGGACATGTACCTGGTATGTAGAATAGAAAAATGGGGTAAGCAATCAGCAACAACAAACAGCAAAATACAGCAGCAGAAAGCCCAACACAGTAGCTTCAACACCTCAATCCAGAAATCCCAGCAACACGGAGAAAACCAGTAAAAATGGAGAAAAAAAATATTCCGGAAATCTCTCTTTGTTTTTTCTTTCTAGCTTTGAACTCTCTCTGGTGTTCTTCCGCTCTCAATATTTCAGAAAATTTAGTTCTATATTTTTTACTCTCTCCAAAATGAATTCTGTCACTGTATATCCAGTGTATCCAGAGTGTATATCGAGTGTATACCGCTCTCTCCGCCCCCTTCTTTTTTCTTCTCCTCTCTCCTTTTTTTCCTCCTATTTATAGCAAAATTTTCGAGATTTTTCATATTTTTTTAAAAAAATATTTTATTATTTTATTATTTTTTAATTAAAAGAAATCTCACTTACAAATTGCTTTTATTTTTTTATAAAAATAAATCTCACCTTTCTTTACTTTTATTTTTTTAAATTCCAACTTTAATTACTTTTATCTTATTTAAAATCTCATTTTTTTTACTTTTTAAAAGAGAATTCAACTTTATTTAACTTTTCTTAAAAAACAATCCACTTTCTTTTGCTTTTCTTTTAAAAATGCTACTTTCTTTTACTTTAAATTTTTTTTAATTTTCAGATACCTTTATATTTGTTTTTTAATTCCAACTTTCTTTTACTTTTTATTTTTTTAAAATTTCCACAAAACTTTACTTTTATTTGTTTAATTTTCTACTTTCTTTTACTTTTTAAAAGAGAATTCCACCTACTTTTACTTTTATTTTTTTATTCAATACTTCCCTTTTTCTTATTTTTTAAATCACTCCCGAAAATTAAAAAAATTAATATTTTTTCGGAAATTTTTATTATTATTTTAAAAATAAAAAATAAAAATAAAATAATATTAATAGTAATAATTCACCTTTTAAATTTTGTATTTTTACCCTATAATAAAAAATGTAACAAAGCTAAAAATTGTAGGTTAAAACCCCTAAAATATTTACATAGAAAAAGTGATAAAAAAAATTAAATATTATCAAAAATTAGGTGCTCACAGCTGCCCCTCTTTGTTTGGAAACATGAAGAGTTTTCAAGCAAAGATAAGGTGAAACAGGTGACTAATTTTTGAACATATTTTTATTCAAAAGGGAAGAAATAAGGATAAGAGAAAAGAGAAAGGGTGCAACCGAGTCTTGGTTTTGGACAACCTACATATCCCGGGTTATAGGGGAATCAAATTGCGTGTAATTCAAGAAGTTTGGTAGCTGGGACTACCATGAAGCTGCGGTTTTACTGTTACTGCTGTTGCTGCTGCTGATACTGCCTACTGACCTCCTTATTACACCATGACAAAAATGAAGAAGCTAGACTAAGCTATAATCTATGCTTTACAAAGATTTATTTCCAAACTTGATCTTGTGACTGATGTTGCCTTGTTGATTTGTGCTTCCTCCGCTGTTTCTTTACTTCTGGATCGACTTGTGATCTTCCTTCTGATTTCTGCTGGGGATTTTTGTTGTAACCCTCCGCTTTACTGACTTCAAACTTCAATGTATTCTTCTGTTATATGGGCGGGCTCCCAACTTCAAAACTTGAAAAATGTAAAGACTGAAATGTATTCCCTGCTCTCCAGGCGGGCTCCTGACTGCTAAACTTGAACTGCTTCTCCCTGTTCTCCAAGCGGGTACCTGATTGCTAGACTTGAAATGTATTCCTTGCTCTCCAGGGGGCTCCTGACTGCTAACTTGAAATGTATTCCCTGCTCTTCAGGCGGGCTCCTGAATTCAACCAAAATAGACGAAAACAAAGGAAATTTTTCTGCCCCAGTTTGGGTATCTGGGAACATATGTAAGTGTAAAACGAATCACATTACCAAATATCAATAAGAACTTGAAAACTAAAACTTGAATTGTACTTCCTTGTTCTCCAGGCGGGCTCCTGACTATTGAACTTGAATGTATTCCCTGCTCTCCAGGTGGGCTCCTGACTGCTAACTTGAAATGTATTCCCTGCTTTTCAGGCGGGCTCCTGACTGCTGAACTTGAATGTATTACCTGCTCTCCAGGTGGGCGCCTGATTGCCAAAACTTGAATTGTATTCCCTTGCTCTCCAGGTGGGCGCCTGATTGCTGAAAATTGACTTGTTTCTCCCTGTTCTCCAAGCGGGTCCCTGATTTCAACAAAAATAGACAAAACAAAGAAAATTTTTTGCCCCAGTTTGGTAGCTGGGCGCATATGTGAGTGTTAAACTGAATCATATTACCAAATATTACTAAGAATTTGAAAGCTATGTCCCATTATCCAGGGAGGTCCGGACAACTCTTAACTAAACGACAATTTTAAATCTAAGCTATATCTTTTAAAGGTATGACTTCCGCTAAATCTTGTTATCTAAGAGGGTCTTAAACTACTCCCCATTATCCAGGAGGGTCCTGACAACTCTTAACTAAACGACAATTTTAAATCTAAGTTGTATCTTCTAAAGGTGTTACTTCCGTTAAATCTTGTTATCTAAAAGGGTCGGTCTTAAACTATTCCCCATTATCCAGGAGGGTCCTGACAACTCTTAATTAAACAACAATTTTAAAGCTGAATTATATTTACTGAAGGTATGTCTTATGCTAAATCTTGTTATCCAAGCCAGTTTTAAACTACGTCCCATTATCCAGGAGGGTCCTGACAATCAAAAATCAAGTCTTATCTTAAGAGTGACAATTTTACGGCTAAACTATATTACCCTACAACAGAACTTATGCTAAATCTTGTTATCTAATGGAAATCTTAAAGCTAGGTCCCATTATTCAGGAGGGTCCTGAAAACTCCTAATTGAATCTTATCTTAAACATGCAATCTTTGAAACCAACTTATATTCCTTTTGGGTACATTTATGCTAGATTTTTCTATTTATGATTGTTTCGTTTTTTTTTTAAACTAGGTCCGATTTTCTAGGAGGGTCCTGACAACTCCTAGCTGAATTCTATCTACAGAAAAAAAAAATTTTGAAACCAACTTATATTCTTTTGGGATACATTTATGCTAGATGTTACTACTCATGATTGTTTTGAATTTTAAACTAAGTCCCATTTTCCAGGAGGGTCCTGAAAATTTCAAATTAAATCTCACCTTAAGAGTGACAACTTCAAAGCTAAATCATATTTCCTAAAGGTAAAACTTACGCTAAATCTTATTTTTTTATGAAGGTCTTAGAACTAAATCTCATTGTCCAGGAGAGTCCTGAACACTTAAAACTAAATCCCATTATCCAGGAGGGTCCTGAAGAGCCGAGAATGAACTTACCTGAGCCATGCTTTCTTTCTGGAGGATCTCTGCATGACGAACAAAATTCCTTGCCTCTGAACCATGCTTTTCCTCATGGAGGGTTCCTACAGATCGAACAAAATTTCCTTTCCCCTTCTCAAATCGCCTTTGTGCTGACAAAATTTGGGCATAACATTTGGAAAAAAATCAATCTTCCAAGCTTTGATTTGGACACAATATTTGTCCCTGTTTCAAACAAAGAAAACTTGTGAGTTTATAAATATGGTGGTTGCTTTGTGGCATTGACTTTGAAGGCGATTGCTCCTTCACTTCCCATGATAACTTTGGTTTCAACTTGAAAGACCTTGCATGTTTATTGACTGACCACTTTCTCTGTCACCCTTATCACAGAAAATACCTCTGATCCGTTCAGACCCAATACCTTCTATCTGTTGTATTGCTCATGAACCGGCATCTACCAAACCTTTGTGTTTCACATGATCCCCACGGTATATTGATTATTACCAACTTCAATGTACACATTGTTCTTTCCTGATTTAAATCACTAGCCTTGGTCTTGAGGTCTATTGCTCCATCACTTGCCATGATAGCTTTGATTTCTGCATGGAAGATCTTGCTTGTCACTGGTTTACCACCTTTTTTGTCCCTTGTATTTCACATGGATCCCAACGCATGTTGATTGTTACCAACTCAGTGTGTATGTTGTTCTTCCTTGACTTAAACCACTGGCCTTGGCTTTGAAGTCTATTGCTCCCTCGCTTGCCATGATAACTTTGATTTCTGCATGGAATGCCTCGCTTGCCACTGGTTAACCACTTTTTGTGAATCTTATCACAGAAAATACCCTTAATCTATTCACCTAACACCCTCCATCTATTGCATTGTCCATGAATTGATATGTACCAAACCTTTGTATTTCATAAGGATCCCAAAGCATGTTGATTATTACCAGCTCAATGCGCTTGTTGTTCTTTTCTGACTTATGACATTTCGATGTGTTAGACAGACCCCGTTTTGTGCAATTGGACAGCCGGTGGCAAATTTTGAAGTCATTTCTCACTTATTTTGACCCAACAGACTCAGGAAGAGGAAGTAAATAAGACAAGAGGAACAGAGTAAAGGACAAAGGAAAGAGATGATTCCTAACAAGGAAATTACAAAGTAGAAACCTATTAGATGTGGATACCAACTCTAATGACCATGACATGCACCTGTGGCCTATTCTGTTGAGCAAGTCTAATGTTCAACTCCTGTTATACCCCTAAACCGTGAAACTGAGCTTCAATGCTCTGATTATCCAATCCGATTCACAGTCCTTATTCGACTTGTAATGCGCGAAGGGTTTTCACCATCAAGCCTCTCTCATTTTGTTCTTTCTCTCAACTTATTATCGCCTTACGGTGCCCACGAGGGTTTTCACCAATAAGACTCTCTCATTTTTATTTCTCTCAACTCCCGTTTCCTTACGTTGCCCGTGAAGGTTTTCACCTCTAAGACTCTCATTTTATTTCTCTGCTTGGACCAGAGTGCTGCCCCTGATATGATTCACCTCTACTCGCTTGACTTGGCATCTCTCGAAAACTGGTCGGAAGGTCTTTCTTTGGACCGTAATGTGGGCTTTGGATGGGGTTAGGAAGAAAGGATATCAAAGGCTCAAAACAATTTGAATGGGTTCAAAATAATAACTTTCGGAATCAGATTTCCTACCACAACCACCACTTCTGCCCCAACTTCTTTGCTTGGGGACTTTTGGATTTTTATTTTGATGAGACCGAACCGTGAGGCTACCTACGTATCCTTAAAAGGAATAAGGTCGAACGTAGTTCATGTCATAGGAATTGCTCTGTTGTTGTGATTTTTCTTTTCTCTTTTCTTTTCTTTTCTTTTCTTTTCTTTCTTCCTTTTTCTTTTTTTTTGTTGTTTTGTTGTTTTTTTCTTTTTCCTCTTTTTTTTTCTTTTTCTTCTTTTCTCTTCATTTTTTTGTTCAATTTTCAATTTTCTTCTCTCCCTTTTCGTTCTATTCTTTTCTCCTTTTCCTTTACTTATCTTTCACGCTTGTGTTTTTGATCTTTGCTACTGATTCCGAAAGAGGGGTATGAAAGAAAATAAATGAGGCTCAAAGGGATAACGAAGGATAAGGTGTTTAGATAGCAAAACAAAATGCCTTCGTCATTCCAATCTTCAAAACATGCCAAGGACAAACAACACAATTAAACAAACCAAGGAAAACAATCGTAACATCTTTTGATTGTACCAGACTTGATAACCATATCTACACATTCGCCTTCTACATCTGTTAAATATAAAGCACCATTGGACAACACTCTCACCCTCATTACCACGAACGACTCCTGTCAATTTGGGCAAACTTGCCTTTAGCTTCAACCCGATGCGGCATGATGCATTTTAGTAGGGTTTTCTTTACGTTCTACCTGCCCCAGTTTCACACAATTCGGGCTGGAAGTGATCTCAAAATGCCTTTACTTATTTCCCTCAAATGTCCCTATCATCTTCAAAATTGTTCCATTGCTTCATAACTAAACTGACTTTAAGACCAGGCCTAGAATTTTGCATGCATGTTGATAACTGCGATTTCTGCATGTTTTTATACCCATTTTTACCTGAGCTTTGTGCATTTATTGCCATATAATAGTCCCAAAATGCTTACAAATGACATTTGATTGCAGGTTTGAGCGACAAGATGACAAATACTAAAGATCGGCTCAAAAAGGAGTGAAATCCGCCAAGTGTCAAGAGACAACTGAAAGGGGGGGATCAAAAGGCCCTGCGCGGTCCGCACTTATATGTCACGCGGCCGCGCAGGAGAGTTCAGAAGCTGGGCATATCCAAGTTCAACCTGCGCGGACCGCACTGTTTTGCCACGCGGCCGCGCAGGAAAGTTCAGAGGCCATGATATTTTTAAGATAAGCTGCGCGGTCCGCGCCTAGTTCCAACGTGGTCCGCGCCCGTTCCAATGCGGTCCGCGTCCCTTTTTGTGCGGTCCGCACCTAAGAGAATTAGAGAAGCAATCACTCGAGACAAAAGCCCATGCGACCGCGCACCTAATCAGTGCGGTCCGCGTGGATGAAGTTCATGCGGCCGCACGTCACTTTTGTGCAGTCCGCGCCCCCCAGTACCAGATGCAAGTAATGAAGACCCAGAGCCCTACGAGGCCGCGCGTCATTTGTGCGCGGTCCGCACCAGACCCTCAGGGGTATTTTTGTCCGGTTTTTCCTGTGAAGTATAAATAGAACATTTTACTTTTTAGCAGCAGTTTTTGGAAGGCGGTTCGAGAGCAGAGAGCAGCTGAACTCGTGTTACCCTATTATCAGCCTATTTTGGGCCATTTCTTCTAGTTTTAAAGTGGAATCAAGTAGATTAACATTGTAGTTAACTATTATGTCAATTTCATCTATTATTTCTTTGATTTTTGTTACTACTATGTCTAGCTAAACCCATTAGCTAGGGTTGTGGCTCAACCCTAGTGTGGGAAATTGATGGGTGTGATTGTTTAGTGCATGAATGATGTTGGGTGTTTGCTATTTGGATTAATCTTAAGTTTTCACTAAGATTTGGTGGTTGCAAACACTAAGTCTAGCTTAGTGGGTCTTGACTCTTCTTGAGAAAGAGAGTCTATGACCTCAAGATTAACTCCAACAAGGAATCGGGATGGACCCATGAGAATGGTAGTCCCAATTAACGGGTTAAACCTCGAGAGAGTAATTACCCAACTTGAACCATAAGTTGCTTGGGCAAATTAGCCTACCCAATTGGTCTCGAGAGAGTCAATTGGACAAAATCACTCTCTCTACCGAGAGGTGTGAGAGTGGGTGTAAAAGGTGCAACGGTTATAGCATAAGCCCCATATTCGTCATTCTTGCATTAGGAATTTCTACCTGTTAGTGGACCACCTAGGTAAATGTTGCATCCCTAGTGCTTTTATCTATCTTGCATACAATTTAGAATCATAATTTAAGCATAACTAGTTTTACAACTGTAGTTGATAAATTGTAGCTCCTAAACAAAAGAAAACCAAAAATGTTAGAAGATCAATTATGAGCTAAAACACTATCCTAGACCATACAAATACTCGACTCCAATTTGAAGTTCCCTGTGCAAAATCGACCCCGATATCGCTATTGGGTAAAAGTATTAGCGCCCACTCATCCTTAGGTTGAGTCTGCTACAATCACTTTTTGGCGCCGTTGCCGGTGAGCTTTACGGTGTTGACTATCTGTGTAGCTAGTATTGTGTTTTGCTTCTCTTTCCTTCTTATTTACTAATTTTGTGTGTTGATCAATCAGGTACCATGGCTCTTAATGCAAATGACCCTCTCGGCAATGTGATAGCGGGGGAGGAAGTAGAAGATCTAGAACAAGATGAGGTCTTACCTCAACTTCCACGGAGAGGTCGGAATGTCAATATAAATGCAAATGAGAACAACAACATTCCAGACCCTCATCCGCAACCGCCGAGAGTGGCTCCCAGAGTTCTACCAAATCAAGGATGCGCCAGTTCTATTGTTCCTCCTCGAATCCGGGCGGGGAACTTTCAAATCACAAATGTTATGCTGACCTTGCTCGAGCAACGAGGTTATTTCACGGGTGCCTCCGATCAAAATGCCTACAAGCACTTGAAGGGGTTCGTGGATACTTGTTGGGGTAGCAAGCAGACAAACGTGTCCGAGGACGCGTTGAGATTGAGGCTTTTCCCGTTCTCTCTTCGGGGTAAAGCATTGGATTGGTTAGAAAGGCTCCCCAATCATTCTATCACAACATGGGATGAATTGGCGGACAAATTTATTGCCAAGTTCTTCTCTCCAAGTCATATGGCGGCTCTTCGGGATGAAATTCTAGCTTTCAAGCAGGAGCCAACAGAACCTTTGCATGAAATATGGGAAAGATATAGAATAATAGTGAAAGAGTGCCCTAATAACGACATGACCGAGGATATGATTCAACAAACTTTTTATCGGGGCATCAACACCACAAATCAATGCATTGTGAACCAATTAGCCGGAGGGAATTTTATGAAACTTTCTTACCAAGAGGCATGTGATGTACTTGATGAAATGGCCGACACCTCTTCGGCATGGCAAAGCCGAGCAAACATGCCACAAGGTGACCCCACGGTCATCCATTTGCACAAGGAATTGCACGATCATGGCCAAGCGATAGCCGAACTTACAACAACTATGAATCAATTAGCAAAGGCGCAATTGCAACAAGTCCAAAACCCGCGCCAAGTCAATGCAATGGAAGGTGTTTCTATGTTGAAAAGGAGGCAAAGAGGACAACAACCTCAAGGTAATTGTGAACAATATGACAACAACAATGATGGTGGTGGGTATTCGAATGAAGGTTTTGATGACCAAAGTGAGGAAGTCCAATATGTCAACAACTACCAAGGGAATAGAGGCAACCAAGGGAATCAGCAATGGAGACCCCAAGGTAATTGGGGCAATCAACAAGGCGGCAATTGGAATTACAACAACAATCAAGGAGGCAATTGGGGGAACAATAATTCTGGGAATCAAGGAAATTGGAGCGGGAACAACAATTGGAACAACAACAATGGTGGTCAAGGTAATAGGGGGCAAGGCTATCAAAGGCCCCCAATGTATCAACAGCCCAATAACCCGCCTCCGTTCCAATCTCAAGGGTCGAGTTCGTCGGGCAATGACATGAGTCGAATAGAGAGCATGTTCGAACAAATGATGAAAAAAAGTCAAGATTCCGAGGCCCAATTAGCTTCGCATAACACATCTATCAGGAACTTGGAAGTGCAATTAGGCCAAATCTCCCAATCTTTAAATACTCGCCCAAAGGGTGCTCTACCAAGTGACACAGTAGTAAACCCCAAGGGAGGGCACAACAATCATGTGATGACAGTGACAACACGAAGTGGAAGAGGCGGTGATGTGCATGCCTCAAGAGATAACCGAGTTCCGGTAGATGAAGATGAGTTGCAAAATGATGAGATCCCATTGGTAGTTGAGGATGTTGTCGAACCAAGTGCAAATGATGATGGGAGAATTGCAATTGATGAGGGTGAGGAGGAGACTCAAGAGGTCGTGAACCCGTCTAGGGAACACGTCATAGATATGCTCGAACCGGAGGTGCCAAAAGCCAAGGCACCCTTGCCTAGACCTCCTCCGCCCTACCCTCAACGGTTGGCCAAGCAAAAGGGTGACAACCAATTTAAGAAATTTATTGAAATGATGAAGAGTTTGACTATCAATGTGCCTTTGGTGGAGGCACTCGAGCAAATGCCGGGATACGCAAAGTTCATGAAAGATTTGGTTACAAAAAAGAGATCAATGGAGTGTGAGACAATCAAGATGACCCATCAAGTGAGCGCAATTGTGCATTCTATGGCTCCAAAACTTGAGGATCCCGGCGCATTCACTATCCCATGTACCATTGGAAGTGCCGACTTTGCAAAAGCCCTTTGCTACTTGGGGGCAAGTATCAATTTAATGCCATATTCGGTCTTCAAGACCTTGGGGATCGGACAACCTCGTCCAACCTCTATGAGGCTTCAAATGGCAGACCGATCAATGAAGCGGTCTTTGGGAATTATTGATGATGTCCTTGTTCGTGTTGATAAGTTCATATTGCCAGCCGATTTCGTGATCTTGGATTGTGAAGTGGATTTTGAGGTGCCTATCATTCTTGGGAGGCCCTTCCTAGCTACGGGAAAGGCCTTGGTTGATGTGGAAACGGGAGAATTGACCTTCCGTGTTGGTGATGAAAAGGTGGTGTTCCACGTATGCAAATCAATGAAGCAACCAAATAGCAACGAGGTGTGCTCGTTTGTTGACATTGTCACGGCAGTGATAGTGGATGACACAAGCGCTATGGCTAATGTTGAGGACCCACTTGAGGCCGTGCTATTGAACATGGATGTTGATGATGATGCTCGAAGGGTGGAGTGTGTGAATGCATTACATGGCATGGGCTCATATTCTTATGAACCGAGGAAGTTATCTCTTGATCTTGAAAATCGCAAAACTCCTCCCACCAAGCCATCTATTGAGGAGCCACCGGTGTTGGAGTTGAAACCACTTCCTCCTCACCTCACGTATGAATTTCTTGGTCCTAATTTTACTTTGCCGGTTATACTTTCTTCTTTCTTGACTAACGTGCAGGTTGAAGCCACTTTGGCGGTTCTTCAAAAGCGCAAGCGGGAAATTGGATGGACCTTGGCGGATATTTGGGGTATTAGCCCCGCGTTTTGCATGCACAAGATAATATTAGAGGATGATGCTAGGCCGTCTCTTGAACATCAAAGGAGACTCAATGAAGCCATGCAAGAGGTGGTTAAAAAGGAAGTCATCAAGTGGCTTGACGCCGGTGTGGTGTATCCAATTTCTGATAGTTCGTGGACTTCTCCAGTACAATGTGTGCCAAAGAAGGGAGGAATGATTGTGGTGACTAATGACAATAATGAACTTATTCCGACTCGCACTGTGACGGGTTGGAGGGTATGCATGGACTACCGGAAGTTGAACAAGGTGACTAGAAAGGATCATTTCCTATTGCCGTTCTTGGACCAAATGCTTGATCGTCTTGCAGGCCGGGCTTTCTATTATTTTCTGGATGGGTATTCAGGCTATAACCAAATTCTCATTGCCCTAGAAGACTAAGAAAAGACAACTTTCACATGTCCTTATGGCACATTCACCTTCTCTCGAATGCCATTTGGGTTATGTAATGCACCGGCGACTTTCCAACGATGTATGATGGCAATCTTCACCGATATGGTGGAAGACATTTTGGAGGTCTTCATGGATGATTTTAGTGTGGTCAGGGACTCTTTCGGTGATTGCTTGCAAAACTTGGATCGTGTATTGGCCCGATGCGAAGACACAAACTTGGTTCTCAATTGGGAGAAATGCCGTTTTATGGTAGAATAAGGCATTGTGTTGGGTCATAAAATTTCAAAAAGAGGGATTGAGGTTGATAAAGCGAAAATTGAGGTTATCTCGAAGCTCCCTCCCCCTACTTCTGTCAAAGGGGTGAGGAGTTTTCTTGGACACGCGGGTTTCTACCGAAGATTCATCAAAGACTTCTCTAAGGTAGTTAACCCGTTGTGTAAATTGCTTGAGAAAGATGCCAAATATGTGTTTGATGAGAAATGTATGGAGGCTTTCGAGCTTCTAAAGCAAAAGTTGACGACTACCCTCATTATTACCGCACCAAATTGGAGCTTGCCCTTTGAGCTCATGTGCGACGCTAGTGATGTTGCGGTGGGGGCGGTCTTGGGCCAAAGAATCAACAAGATGTTCCATCCGGTGTACTACGCAAGTAAGACAATGAATGAAGCTCAAAGGAACTATACAGTCACCGAAAAGGAATTGCTTGCCATTGTTTTTGCCATGGAGAAGTTTCACCCATACCTTATGGGGGCCAAAGTGATTATTTATACCGATCACGCCGCCCTTAGGTATTTGATGACGAAGAAAGATTCTTAAGCGAGGTTAATGAGATGGGTGCTTCTTCTTCAAGAATTTGATTTGGAGATCATTGATAGAAAAGGTAGTGAAAACCAAGTAGCGGACCACTTGTCTCGATTGGAGGAGGAAGGGAGGCCTTTGGACGGCCTTGAGATAAATGATGCTTTTCCGGATGAACAACTCCTCTCGATTTCAATGCTAGACATGTCATGGTTTGCCAACATTGCCAATTACCTTGTTACCGGTGTGGTTCCGTATGAGCTCTCTTCTAACCAAAGGAAGAAGCTCAAATGGGATTGCTTGGATTACTATTGGGATGAGCCGTATCTTTTTAAAATCTGCACCGATGGTGTAATTCGCCGGTGTGTTCCTGAAGAAGAGCAACTGAGTATTGTGGAAGCTTATCACTCTTCGCCCTATGGTGGCCATCATGGCGGGGAAAGGACGACGTCTAAAGTGTTGAGCTGTGGTTTCTATTGGCCTTCATTGTTCAAGGATGCCGGTGACTTTGTGAAAAGATGTGATGAATGCCAACGTGCCGGAGGGATTTCGAAGAAAGATGAGATGCCCCTTAACACAATTCTAGAGGTTGACATCTTTGATGTTTGGGGGATAGACTTTATGGGACCATTTGTAAGTTCCTGTGGCAACACTTACATCTTGGTAGCGGTTGACTATGTGTCGAAATGGGTTGAGGCCATAGCTTTGCCAAATAATGAAGCTCGAAGTGTGGTGGCATTTTTGAAAAAGAGTATCTTCACGAGGTTTGGCACTCCACGTGCCATAATTAGTGACGGGGGTTCTCATTTTTGCAACCGGGCTTTTGACTCTCTGCTAGCCAAGTATGGGGTAAATCACAAGGTAACCACTCCTTATCATCCTCAAGCGAGTGGTCAAGTTGAGGTGTCCAACCGTGAGATTAAGAGTATTTTATCCAAAACTGTCAATGCAAATAGGACTGACTAGTCGAAGAAATTGGATGATGCTCTTTGGGCTTATCGTACAGCTATCAAGACGCCGATTGGTATGTCTCCGTATCGGTTGGTGTTTGGGAAGGCTTGTCATCTTCCGGTAGAATTGGAACATAAAGCTATGTGGGCGCTGAAAAAGTTGAACTTAGAATGGGATGTAGCTGCAAATCTTCGGGTGGAGCAATTGAATGAACTTGATGAGTTTAGGTTTCATGCTTACTCCAGCTCGTCCTTGTATAAGGACAAGATGAAGTACCTTCATGACAAGTATGCCAGAGGGAAGGAATTCAAAGTGGGTGATATGGTTCTTCTTTTCAATTCCCGGTTGAGGTTATTTCCGGGCAAGTTGAAGTCCAAGTGGAGCGGCCCTTTTGAAGTGGTTGGGATAACTCCCTTTGGTGCCATTGATCTCAAAAATAAAAATGGTGAAGTCTTCCGAGTCAATGGGCATCGCGTCAAGCATTATTTGGGAAAGATTGATGACAGCCACGTGGTGGCGCGCATTCATTTGAAATGACTGTGATGGTAACATGCGTCGTGCCGCGACGTTAAATCAGGCGCTTCGTGGGAGGCAACCCATGTCTTTTTCCTTTTCTTTGTTTTTCTGTTGTAGAGTAGGATTTTTGAGCTGATAATTTGTGAAGTGTTGCAGGGATTATGTTGAACCAATGCAGGGAAGAAGTACAAAAAAATGATCAGTCCATGGAAATTGCCCCACGCGGCCGCGCATCAAAGCAGTGCGGTCCGCGTGGGCTTGAGCAGCAGTGAGTTCATCCTCAGAAAAAATTCAACGCGGACCGCGTCCATTTCTGTGCGGTCCGCGTTTGAGAATCTAGAATTACCAAGTCAGTCCATGGAAATTGCCCCACGCGGCCGCGCATCAAAGCGGTGCGGTCCGCGTGGGCTGAGTAGTCAAAATGTGACTAAAAGAAAACCAGCGCGGACCGCCGCTATTTTAGTGCGGCCGCGCTGGTAGGGAAGCTGAAAGCCCCAAGGTTTTTCTATAAATAGAAGCCTTGGGCCTCATTTGAACCTTTTCGCAAATTTTCATCTGGAGCTCTAAATTTTCATTGTTCATCCGCACTCCCTGCTCATTTAGTCGATTTTTCACTAATCCCTGGTAACAAATCTTGTTCATTTCATGCATAGCCTAATTTTTTGTTTCTTCTCATTACTCTCTACTAGTATAACTTCTTACTGTTAGTTTGGATTTCTATTGTTTAGCGAGACTTAGGGGCATAAATCCATGTAATTAATTGAGTAGGGACACTGAGGGGTCAAATTCCGATCAAAATGGGGCTTAAAGAGAAAAAAAAATTCCGCCTCAGTTAAATCTGCCCTATGCGGCCGCACAGCATTTTTGCGCGGTCCGCGTGGTTTTTTTTTGTGTGCTATGATGAATCGCCTCCATGCGGTTCGTGTGACATTTCTATGGGGTCCGCGTGAGTCCAGCGCGGCCGCGGTCCAAAACAGTGCGGACCGCGTGTGAAAAGTTCAGAGAAGTCACCATTTTGGCAGTTCACTTGTGCGGTCCGCGCTGAAGCTACGCGGCCGCAACACAAAACAGTGTGGACCGCGTCGGTTCATTCAGAGAAACCATTGTGTGAATCAGTAAACTGCGCGGACCGCATGCCTTTTGGTGCGGTCCGCATTCCTCTGTCTGTGAAACTGTGTCTGCAATTCTTTCATTCAATTGAACTGTCCATTTCATATCATGTGCTTTTACTAACAATGCTAGACATGTCTTCCTTGCAGACAATGGTTCAAAAACATGTGGCTAAGAAGCGAACGGGGAAACAAATACAATCCGGGAGAGGTGGTTCCTCCCGTGGGGGAAGGGGAAAAGGAATTGTAAAGCTAAATCCTAAGACCAGGGAAGCAGATAAAGCTGCATCTCACTCCACGGGGAGTGAGTATGCTCCGTCACGGAGCATTACCTCGGAGTCTTCTCCAACACATAGGGCCACTTCAGTCCAACTCCGTGACCCTCCTTCCCCGGATCATGATGATATAGCCTCTTCCAAGGAGCCGATCGATGTTATCTCGGACTCGTCTGATGAGTCCGGAATAGAAAAAGACAAGGGGAGCACTTACTCCACGTCTCCCACAGCTTCAATATCAGGGGATAGTGGAGGATATGCCGAAGGGGGTGAACCACAGGTTGGAGGTATAGAGAGAACCAGGAAACCAGAAGCATGGGAGGATAGGTTTGTCAGCGAGGTCACTTTCCACAAATTCAGGGAATGGTGGCCGAAGAGAAAGTTGATTCCGGAAAGGCAGTTCATAGACTCCGATCTTGTCCCACTCAACCCTCACGTGCAAGCACAATTCCGCACTAGAGAGGGTTGGGGATTCTTCAAAGAGAGTCGAATTTGCAAACGAGCATATGGTGAAGGAGTTTTATTGCAATGTTCACCACACAGTTCGGAACTCCAAAGCAACAAAAGTGAGGTTCAAGATAGTAGTCTTTGATGGGAAGTCGCTGAATGACTTTTTGGGGTTTGCAGATGAGGACGAGTCTCAATATCTTGAGAAGCTGGCATTGAAAGAGGAGGTTCGTCCGTGGTTGGCCGAGCATTTAGCAGCTCCAGGTACAGTCCCTGTGTGGTTGAAGGCACATGAAAAGATTTTGCGGAAACACCCTCAACTTTGAAGCAAAAGGGTGGTTAACCTTCGTGTGTAGTCGACTTGACCCGTCTACACACGATCAATCCATCCCCCTTCCTCGGGCTGTCTTGGTGGCAGCTATCATGGCGGGCTTCCCTCTGAATGTGGGAAACATAATGTCGAGGGTGATTTATCAAGTCGGGAACGAAACAAAAACAAACTTCCCCTTTCCGAACACACTCCCCCTTTACTTCACAGAGTTGAAAGTGAAGAAGAAAAGATATGATGTTACGGTACCTCCAGTGGCCCCCTACTCATGGTATGATCAGTTGGGTCCGGACAACCCAAAGAGAGGAAAGAAAACTCCAGCTTCTACCTCCTCCGCACCTGGCTAGTCTGAAGAGCCAGTTGCGACAGAGCAGCCCTCTGACCCTACTCCTGATGAGACATTTCCCCCAAGTCCTTCCTCCACAGCTGGTCCATCTGTTGCATCTGATCCGGTGATTCCTTCATCAAAGACTCATCGGTTCACTGCCAACCAGCTCGCACACTCCCTTGCCAGTTTAAACAACTGGATGTCAGTTGCGACATCCAAGTTATCTTCTTTGACCACTGTTGTGCAGGCACAGGGAGCACCAGCTACTGTAGAGATTCCCTCCGCCATTGAGGATGTTTTGAAAAAGATCCTGGCTAACCAGGAAAAGATGATGGCAACACAGGATACCTTGACCAAGGCGGTTGGGGAACATGGAAAAGCTTTGAAAAAATTGGCTCGGGAGCACAAAAAGCTAAGGAAACAGAAAGCTTCCAAGGAGTCAGTTGCACAGTTAAGAGGGGATGTGGACAAGCTGCTAGCGGATCAGATTCCATTCGACTTATTATTTGGAGATCCAGCTGGAGAGCCAGCAGCAGAGCAGGCACATGCAGAGGGGGATAGGCCAAGGAAGAAGAGAAAGCTCCCTAATACAGAGGGAATAGTGATCGAAGTGGCTCCCCCGTCTAGTACAGCAGATGTTGAGCCCTCTTCAGTTCCACCAGTTGATGAGCAAGATCATGAGCAGACACCTGTCCCAGCAGCACAGCAGCAGCAGGCTGGGGACCAGTTTGATGAGGCTTGAGGGGCCGCTCTATATCCTTTACTTATTTTTGATTTTTGATGTCTTATTTGGTAGTTAGCATTGGGGACAATGCTAGCTCTTATTCATGGGGGTGTGGCCCTACTATTTGGATTAACTGTCAGGATGACTGTATATATTATTTTACCTTCTTTTAATTTCTATACATTAGTAGTGGATAGATGGTTTGTGTATAACTGTTCATTCCAGATGATCTTCAGAGTTTATGTATATATTCATTTCCCTCTGGTTGTATATTCTACTCCCCGCTTGTACATATTCATTAGGTTTTCATCTTGATTTTCTATTTTTCATTTTAGTTGCAAAGTTAGGCTCGTAGCCTTTGTGTATTGTGTTGGCGTTTGCAATAAGCCCTTGGTTTTCTTAATGCCACGGTTCTTTCCAAGGGTAGATATTGTGCGAACCGGGTGGCTCTTCCCAATGATAGATGGTGTGACAACCTTCTTAAGGGTTTGAGTCCGTTTTTGATTTTTCTTTTCTTTTTTGATTTTCAAGTTTTTGTAGTTAAGGATACCTCAGGCAAAGCCTCACTTGGTCCTAACACATTTGCCTTTGATCCTATGGTCGAAGACATTATGTTGTGTTTAGGATGGTGAAAGTTGTGGCCTTGAGACTCTTGTGTTGACCAAATAATCATCACGTGGTCATTTTGGGCCATGGGGCGCTTGAATCATATCTAAGGTTGTTGTGGGCCCTCGACTCCGTCTTAGGCAACCCTTGAGTGTGTGTGGTGAGAATTAGAATCGTGAGCCCAAGTACCGAGCCGATGGTCTAGAACTTGCCCTGAATGTTTGTTGAGGCGAAATCATAGGTAGAACTTGACTTGAGACGTGAGTATAGGCTCTCCTTAATCCAAAATGCAAAATTTGAACACTTTTCATGACTTACCAATGAAATAATCCCTAGTTCAACCCTTTTGAGCCTTAAATCTTTTTCGTTCATGAACCAAGCTAAAAACCTATACCCGTTCCTAACGAAACCCCCTCTTGGCACCCAAATCTTCCTTTGAGTTAATGGCAAATGTCTAAGTTTGGGGGGGAGGGACAGGAAGGGCATCAATGTGCTAAAAAGATGCAAAAGCAAAAGAAAAGGAAGGCAATGAAAAAGAGAAAAAGACAAAAATGAATAAAAACCAAAAAGGGAATCCAAGGACGACAAAAAGAAGTGAAAAAGGTGTAGAAAAGTGATAAAAATGAGAAAGGATTTGAATTGCAAAAGAAAGAGTGACAATGTGTCCCTCTAACCCCTTGAAAGAAGTGAACTACTCAATTGAGTCAAGAAAGTGTGCCAAAATAAATCAAAAGAAGGGCTTAAGGGAAGATTAAACCCATTTGAACAAAAACACGTCCTACCTTTACCAAAAGCCTTCACAATGACTCCTCAAAAGCCCTATATGATCTTGAGTTGAGGGAAGCCTACATTAGTGGATACTTACATAAGGGGCAAGCATATGGTACTTAGAGCCGGACTCAGGGCCTCTTCTTTGTGAGAGACGAGAGAGAAATCCATTCATCTCGATTTGTGTGCAAATACCCTAATAGGTGAGATTCACTCAGGGAAAGTCAAGGATGTGTGAGTTTGGGTTCCATGATGACCAAAGAAATTGAGAAAGGTTCCGTGATGAAATGTGTCAACTCTTGATGCTCTTGTGTCGCACTTGATCCACAAGTTTGCAAGTTTAAATATATTGAGGATGCATTTGCATTGAGGGCAATTGCTAGTCCCAATTGATGCATGTTGAGGTTACTTTAGGATAAACAGGAATTACTTGGTTGTTTTCCATTGAGGGGTAGGTCTCATTTTATTTGCTTGAGGACAAGCAAAGGTTTAAGTTTGGGAGAGTTGATAACTGCGATTTCTGCATGTTTTTTATACCCATTCTTACCTGAGCTTTGTGCATTTATTGTCATATAATAGTCCCAAAATGCTTACAAATGACACTTGATTGCAGGTTTGAGCGACAAGATGACAAATACTAAAGATCGGCTCAAAAAGGAGTGAAATCTGCCAAGTGTCAAGAGACAACTGAAAGGGGGGATCAAAAGGCCCTGCGCGGTCCGCATTGTTCTGTCACGCGGCCGCGCAGAAGAGTTCAGAAGCTGGGCATATCCAAGTTCAACCTGCGCGGACCGCACTGTTTTGCCACACGGCCGCGCAGGAAAGTTCAGAGGCCATGATATTTTTAAGATAAGCTGCGCGGTCCGCGCCCAGTTCCAACGCGGTTCGCGTCCCTTTTTGTGCGGTCCGCGCCTAAGAGAATCAGAGAAGCAATCACTCGAGACAAAAGCCCATGCGACCGCGCACCTAATAAGTGCGGTCCGCGTGGATGAAGTTCATGCGGCCGCACGTCACTTTTGTGCGGTCCGCGCCCCCCAGTACCAGATGCAAGTAATAAACACCCAGAGAGCCCTACGCGGCCGCGCATCATTTGTGCGCGGTCCGCGCCAGACCCTCAGGGGTATTTTTGTCCGGTTTTTCCTGTGAAGTATAAATAGAATATTTTACTTTTTAGCAGTAGTTTTTGGAAGGCGGTTCGAGAGCAGAGAGCAGCTGAACTCGTGTTACCCTATTATCAGCCTATTTTGGGCCATTTCTTCTAGTTTTAAAGTGGAATCAAGTAGATTAACATTGTAGTTAACTATTATGTCAATTTCATCTATTATTTCTTTGATTTTTGTTACTACTATGTCTAGCTAAACCCATTAGCTAGGGTTGTGGCTCAACCCTAGTGTGGGAAATTGATGGGTGTGATTGTTTAGTGCATGAATGATGTTGGGTGTTTGCTATTTGGATTAATCTTAAGTTTTCACTAAGATTTGGTGGTTGCAAACACTAAGTCTAGCTTAGTGGGTCTTGACTCTTCTTGAGAAAGAGAGTCTATGACCTCAAGATTAACTCCAACAAGGAATCGGGATGGACCCATGAGAATGGTAGTCCCAATTAACGGGTTAAACCTCGAGAGAGTAATTACCCAACTTGAACCATAAGTTGCTTGGGCAAATTAGCCTACCCAATTGGTCTCGAGAGAGTCAATTGGACAAAATCACTCTCTCTACCGAGAGGTGTGAGAGTGGGTGTAAAAGGTGCAACGGTTATAGCATAAGCCCCATATTCGTCATTCTTGCATTAGGAATTTCTACTCGTTAGTGGACCACCTAGGTAAATGCTGCATCCCTAGTGCTTTTATCTATCTTGCATACAATTTAGAATCATAATTTTAGCATAACCTAGTTTTACAACTGTAGTTGATAAATTGTAGCTCTTAAACAAAAGAAAACCAAAAATGTTAGAAGATCAATTATGAGCTAAAACACTATCCTAGACCATACAAATACTCGACTCCAATTTGAAGTTCCCTGTGGAAAATCGACCCCGATATCACTATTGGGTAAAAGTATTAGCGCCCACTCATCCTTAGGTTGAGTCTGCTGCGATCACTTTTTGGCGACATTGCCAGCATTAGACAAAAAACAAAATGAAAGGATAGAAAAGAACTAAACAAAGAAAATGACTAGAAATAACAAAAGACAGGACATTGCATTAGACAGACGGTGAAACGGTTTGAATAACAAAACAAGTAAAACAAACTGGGATACAACCCTGGAACAAACCTAGACAGCACTAAATGAGATATTACGACTAAAGGAACTAGACAAAATAAAAGGATAGAAGGGTTTGAGTCACAAGACAATATCCGGATTACAACCCTGAAATAACCCGGACAACAAAAATGACAACAAACTAAGCCACCAAAGCTCCTTCCTGGCTCACCAAGAAAAGAGCATCTTTCCAATCCTCAAACTCAACATCTTAGCCACTGACTTCTGCATCAATAATACTAGGAACTTCACACGTCTTCATCATATTGTTCTTAACAAATTGCTTTTGGGTTCCTTCCGCTGGCTCGTTCTTAAGATCAACCTCTGACAGCGCTGAAAGCTTAGTAGTATGTGAGCCTCCGAGGCTCCCAGAAGAATTCTCACATTCCTTTTCAAAATAAATCATACCCACTATATGCGTCTCATTATGCACAGGCGATGGACTTTGGCTGGTGGCTGCTGCATCTGGATTTTGCACGACAATGTTGCCTGCATCAATAAGCTTCTGAATCGCATTCTTCATATTCCAACACTTCTCTATGTCATGCCCCGGGGCATCTGAGCAATATCCGCACCTTTGAGAAAAATCAAACTTCTTTGACAGAGGGTTTGGCATTTTTATATGAATCGGCTTCAACATGTCCAATTGCTTCAACTTTTGGAAAAAAATGACATATGATTCTCCAATAGGTGTGAAAACCTTTTCTTTTTTCAGCAACCTCTCATTCTTAAATGCTTGATTGGGCCGGAAACCTGATCTAGATGATTTTCGATAGGCTCATGGGGGTGGATAGGCATTTTGTGGAGTTGGGTACTGAGAGAGTGATGTACGATTTTGGGAGTTCCGTGGAGAGAAGTGGCATTGGGGAGGATCATCTAGTGCATCAGTATATCCCCGGGGATGATATCGAGGATGGAAGTGTTGATCGGGAAAGCCCATCGGATCATCTTTTCTGTTTCTCTTTCTTCCACCCAAGCTTACTGGGATGTTCTGAATGTCTTTCGAACAACTCATGATTTTGCCTGACTTGATTCCCTCTTCTACTAGCTCCCCCATTTTTAACACATCTTTGAAAGGCTTTCCCAAGGCCGGGATCAAATGACTGAAGTAGGTGGGCCCTTGGGCTCGTAGGAAAAGCTCAACCATTTCTTCTTCACCAATCGGGGTATTGACTCGAGAAGCATGTTCCCTCCATCTGAGCCCAAACTCTCTAAAGCTTTCCTCCGGCTTCTTTTCTATTTTAGATAGGGAGGAGCAGTCTGGGGTAACGTCTGATCTGTACTGAAAGTATCGAACAAAATCTTGAGCCATGTCTCCCAATGTAGGCCACTTACCAACATCTTGACGAATATGCCAGTCCAAAGCTGCCCCAGTTAGGCTCTTACTGAAATATGCCCTCAACAGGACATCTTTCTCTCCAACGCTTCTCATTTCACTGCAATAGACCCTCAGGTGGGCTACCGGATCTCCACACCCATCATACAAGTTAAATTTTGGCACTTTGAACCCCGCGGGCAGGCGAACGTCAGGGGACACAGACAGTTCTTTGTAAGCCATGCTACCCTGGTCTTCCCTTCCTTGTTTGTTCTTCAAGGATTTTTCTATGCCTTTCAGCCTTTTGGGTATCCCTTCTTTCCCTTCTCTTCCTGTGAACCTTTCATTTTCAACATGAAGCTTATCCCGAGGGCTCTTCTTGTATGAGTCAGGAACCTTGTAGGCAACCTCTACGGGGTAGTTTTGGTCATGAGCTTTGAGTGGATATTCATTGTTGGGAATAGTGGATATGACAGGAGGGCACTTTTGAGAAAAGATAGTTGGAGGACGAGTGATGGAGCTACTAGGGTGGTTGGAAAAATTGTGATAAGCGGGTAGATCTGGAGAGTATGGAAGATCATCTGACATTGTGTCCGGAGTTTGGGTAAGGGCAACATCTAGGAAGCTATGTGGTGGCGGGGGTGGTGCCTTCCCAGTCATCCAAGCCTGATACATGTCTGCCATGTGTTGTCTTAACATCTCTACCCCTTCAACCAACCCATTGTCCTGTTCAACCAACTGCTTTCGGGCACCGGTATCAACCAACTCAGTTCTGTTGTTGTCTGCCATTGTTTTTTGACTTTGTATTGTAGAGAAGAGTTACCACTTTAAAAACCACAAACCAACCACCCTTCTTCTATGAATATAACAAAATGAGGCCATCACTTTAGCGTTAGGACATTTAACAACAAAAATATCACATTGGGGGCAATGCACCTAGCCACAATTAACGGTTCTAGAATGACTTCGAGGGTCATAAGGTCACTTGGCATCATCCCAATTTGTTCATTTCAACCTCCCTTTTCTTTGCTTTTCTAGCACTTGCTTGATCATTTTCCTTCCTCGTTTTTTCTAGTTATCAATCTTTTCTTTCCTCTCATTTCTCACGTCCCATAATTTCACCCTTTTTTCTTTTCTTTTCCCCCCCTTTTTTTCCCTCTTTGTTTTCTTTTTTAAAAAAATAAAATGATTCGATCGAACCCTATGTAGGTTGCCTACGTATCATGACGCCGCATGAATCAGATCTTTGCGTAGTTCTGGAAGATCGGAAATAAAGCAAACAAACTGACATTTTTTTTACCATAATGACTACTCTGATGAGAAAAAGAACTAAAAGAATTTGAATTTTCTAAACTGAATGTTCTATAACCTATTCCAAACTCAAGCTTAACGAACACATATTTTTTCTCTCTTTTGGAAACAAATACTCTATGGGAATTATTAAGGGAAAATCGTAGAAGAGAAAAATATTTTATTTTTTTGATTCTTTTTTTTAGGAAGAAAATCTAAAGAATAAACCATAGAAAAATATTTTGAATTTTCATTTGATATCTTGACGCAAGATTTCGAAACAAGCAAAAAAAATATATTTTTGATTTCAATTTTGATTGCCTAAAAGAAAAACTCCGAAAATAAATCAAAGGTAAAGTATGTTGTCTTTTTTTCTCTTCTATGTACAATATCCTAATATTTTTTTTTTCTCATTTTTCACTAATTTCCCAAAGAAACTTCTCAAAAGAAAATCTTTTTAGATTTTGAATTAACACCTTAAATAAAGCTTTTAAAGAAGTACTAAAAGAAAATTCTCTTTTTGTTTTGGAATTTTGGTCCTAATATACTTAAAGGAAACATAAAAACAATTCATTTTAAGTCCTAGATATTGATTGCCTAAAGGAAAAACAACCTCAAAAATTTTTCTTTTTCCCATTTCTAGAATTAGTAATCTAAAGAAAACTTATAACGGAAATATAAAATGCAATATCTCTTTTTTCTGGATTTTTGAGTTACAACACATGTTTTTCAAATATAAAGAAGAAAATACAATAACAAAAGACTTGACATTATTGTACAAAACTAGAAAGTAAAAGACAGACATAAAATGAAGAACGAACTCAAAACATAAAAATAAAACAAATCTCTTTAAGCAACTCCTGATTGAGCGATCCTGACTGGATGGTCACGAGGTGTCTGTCATGCTCAAACTCTGGTAAATAAATCCACACCTGTATGAGAAAACTTTAAACCAACACTATGTGAGACAATAACACTCCCTACTGGACACATGCAAGACATGATTGAGGCTATTTTTGCAAAATGGCTTATTTGGCCAAAATGTGGCTAGAAGTGCAAAATTTGGCTAAGACCCCACAAGGCCAAGAACCTAAGATTTACTAGGAAGACCGGACCCTATGTGGGTTGCCTACGTATCCCGCCCCGAGAGACGAGAATCAGGTTCGCGTAGTTCGGGCTGATAGGATACGGGCGAGAAGTAAAAATAACAACTAATTTAGAGAAAATATATTTTTTTTTCTTTCTTTTTTTTTTTGAAAAAATGATGAAACATGTAAACTCTTTTTTTATTATTTTCTTTTTCCCTTTTTTTGATTTTTGATTTTTGAAAAATGATGAAAAAGTATAAAAATCTTTTGAATTTTCCAAGCTCTTTTTTTTTTCTTTTCTCTTAACAAAATGTAACAGAAAACATAATTAGGCCCCACTCGCTTTATCTTCACACTTCACCCTCTTTTTTTTTTATTTGCCCTCAACTATCATTAGTCCGCCAAATGGCCCTTTTATCCTCGAAGAAATGCAACATGTAGCACATAGGATGCATCAAGATGGTCTGTTATTTTGGGTACACCTGTCCTAGACGGACCCAACCCCTGTGTTGAGTCCCCAAAGTCAAAACGCACATGATGCAAACAAGCGTTCCTACTAGGGAACCGGCATGAGGTATTGTTATACTAGGTTTAAAAACCTGGGTTTGTTTGTTCTAGACTTGGCTTACCCGAGCGGACAACTCGAGCCGACGGGGGGGCAGCGTACCGGGAATACAAAAGCTTCACCGGCTTTGCAACTTGTCCGAACCTCGTTCTAAAATTGGGATATAACTCTAACAGAAAAGAAGTCACACGAAGTGCACACTTCCCAGATGATTTAGAAGACTCAGAGAGAGGAAGGTTTCGTAACAATTTATATACAGTCCAACCAAATATCAAAGCGGTAAAAGCAACATTTATCACATTAGGCCCAACCATGTAAATAAAACCAGATAATAAATAAAGCCAAATATAACAATTATTCTAAGCTCGAATTCTTGAACCCTGAACCAGAGATTCTGGGTTCGATCCCCAGTAGAGTCGCCAGAGCTGTCACACCTCCTTTTTACCTACACCCGCAAGGGCATAAGGGAGTTTTTCCAATTAAAGAACAATCGAAACGGGATTTATTATTAAAGATTTAGAGTCGCCACTTGGAAGATTTATGGTGTCCCAAGTCACCGGTTGAATCCCGAATCGAGGAAAAGATTGACTTTGTATTACAGTCCGCGAACCAGAAATCTGAGTAAAGAATTCTGTTACCCGGGAGTAGGTGTTAGGCATTCCCGAGTTCCGTGGTTCTAGCACGGTCGCTCAACTGTTATATTTGGCTTAAATTATCTGATTTTAACAATTATGAACCTATGTGCAAATTTTAACCTTAACCGCTTTTATTCATTTTTACAGAAAATTGCAACGTCATTAAAACAAGTCTTGAACCACGTCACATAAATGCCCCCGTGGTTTTTGGACATACTTTAACATCGTTGGGATTTGGATTTGGGTCACATAAATGCGCACCCGAGTTTAGGGAGGTAATGTTATTAAAATACGCGCCTAAAGAGACTAACGCGTTATTATTTTGGGGAAGACCGTGAAATTCGCTAAACGGTCCGTCCCGAAATCTAAGTATTTTAATATATACAATTATCGAGGGCCCCGCAATTTATGTGTTTTGTTTAGCGAGGCTCATCCCGTTTTATTATTTTAAAGTGCAAACCTAGAGCAATCTATAGTTTTCTACTTAATTTGTCTCTAAAATAAAAGAAAGGCCCTAATTAATTTGTTACTGGACTGATGCAAACTAAGTAATATTTTTGCACCAACATCCGACCATTGGGCTCCGATGTGAGCCCAGCAGAGAAAATTTAAAACCAGATATACACCATAAAATCGGCCAAAACAGACCTTGGCCCAGGCTTAAATGAGAAAGAGGCCAAAACTGGCCTGGGCCATGCATCAATTATCCTGAGGCCCAAACGTTTAGGGACTAGCCTGTTAAGCCCTATCTTTTACACTAAATGAAATTTTAATTTAATTAAGAACACAAATCTGATGAATCTACTAATAAAATTAACTAGCCAGTAAAATAAATTCAATGCAACATTAAATATGAGTTGGAAAGCAACTGATTTCAGATTTCATGACCCACGTAAACTGCCTATGATCACAATTTCAAACATGGTGCATACTAGTTCAAATTTCAAATTCCCTGCTATGACTCATTTTTATTAAAATGCTGACTCATGAACTTTGATTAAATACTAACGTGACCACATATGAGAATTGAAACTCGAGAATTAAGGATGCTGGACGACAATGGATTGCCTAAATTAACCTTACGAATTACATATCTCATATCTACTTTTATCTTTCTGATTTCGAACCCACACACAATCACTCAAACTCAGAATTATAAATTAACTCACATCATCACTATTAAATATAAAGCTCCCATTATCAGAAGAAGTATCACACTACTTTAAAAGTCTACAGCCTAATTAATCACAGCTTGAAAATACCATTTATACAGATCTAGGAAATCCGGAAATTAACTAAACTAATAGAAACTATTCTGTTAGTCCAACATGGAATTATTACAACGAATACTCAACTAAACTCATATGCATTTCTAAATATCTAACACACACTTAACGGTTCAAATGCACAAACTTATAATTAACAGTCCATCAGTACGGTTATTACAGTATAATGAAAGCAGTAAATCAACAATAGGCCTCCACTTCATTCATTTTCAACTGGATATTTTCATACATCGAGTTTCAGGACATGTACCTGGTATGTAGAACAGAAAAATGGGATAAGTAATCAGCAACAACAAACAGCAAAATACAGCAGCAGAAAGCCCAACACAGTAGCTTCAACACCTCAATCTAGAAATTTCAGCAACACGGAGAAAACCAGTAAAAATGGAGAAAAAAAATAGTCCGTAAATCTCTCTTTGTTTTCTCTTTCTAGCTTTGAACTCTCTCTAGTGTTCTTCCGCTCTCAATATTTCAGAAAATTTGGTTCTATCTTTTTTACTCTCTCCAAAATGAATTCTGCCCTTGTATATTCAGTGTATCCAGAGTGTATATCGAGTGTATACCGCTCTCTCCGCCCCCTTTTTTTTTCTTCTCCTCTCTCATTTTTTTTCCTCCTATTTATAGCAAAATTTTCGAGATTTTTTAAAATTATTATTTTATTATTTTTTAATTAAAAGAAATCTCACTTACAAATTGCTTTTATTTTTTTATAAAAAGAAATCCCACCTTTCTTTACTTTTATTTTTTTAAATTCCAACTTTAATTACTTTTATCTTATTTAAAATCTCACTTTTTTTACTTTTTAAAAGAGAATTCCACTTTATTTAACTTTTCTTAAAAAACAATCCACTTTCTTTTGCTTTTCTTTTAAAAATGCTACTTTCTTTTACTTTAATTTTTTTTAATTTTCAGATACCTTTATATTTGTTTTTTAATTCCAACTTTCTTTTACTTTTTATTTTTTTTAAAATTTCCACAAAACTTTATTTTTATTTTTTTAATTTTCTACTTTCTTTTACTTTTTAAAAGAGAATTCCACCTACTTTTATTTTTATTTTTTTATTCAATACTTCCCTTTTTCTTATTTTTTAAATCACTCCCGAAAATTAAGAAAATTAATATTTTTCGGAATTTTTATTATTATTTTAAAAATAAAAATAAAAATAAAATAATATTAATAGTAATAATTCACCTTTTAAATTTTGTATTTTTACCCTATAATAAAAAGTGTAACAAAGCTAAAAATTGTAGGTTAAAACCCCTAAAATATTTACATAGAAGAAGTGATAAAAAAATTAAATATTATCAAAAATTAGGTGCTCACAGCTGCCCCTCTTTGTTTGGAAATATGAAGAGTTTTCAAGCAAAGATAAGGTGAGCCATGTGACTAATTTTTGAACCAGAAGTTACAGGTCTCTGAACCCACCAGTGCGGTCCGCGGTCGATCTTGTGCGGTGCGCGGTGGAGACTGTGCGGCCGCAGTCGGCTTTGTTCGGTCCGCACAGGGCACTGGACCGCAGTACCCTCAGGAAGGCCTGTGCGGCCGCAGTCCATTTTGTGCGGTCCGCACAGAGGGTCTGAGAGGGGTATAAATAGACGGGATTTTCAGTCATTTTCATTTTTCAAAACCCCAAAAACACAAGAGGCGATTTTTCAAACAACCTTTCTTCTCCAAATCAATTGTAATTCATTTTTAACTAGTTTTCTTCAATCATTGACATCTTTTAACATGATTTCAACTTCAAATCAATGATTTTTATAGGGGAAATTAGGTGTTTTAGGTAGAACCTAGGTTTTTCAAATTGGGGATTTGGACCTCGATTTGAGGTCCGATTTCAAAATAAATTATATATCTGAGTTCGTGGGGGAATGAGTGATCGAGTTTTGGTTCGAACCTCGGGTTTTGACCATGTGGGCCCGGGGCAATTTTGACTTTTGGGTAAAACTTTGGAAAATCCATTTTCATGCATTCAAATTGATTCATTTAGCATTTATTAATATAATTAAGTAACTTGTGGCTAGATACGAGCGAGTTGGTGGTGAAATCAAGGGGTAAAGAGATAGTTGAGACTCGAATTGCGTTCGTGACATCGAAGTAAGTGTTCGGTCTAACCTTAGCTTGAGGGATTAGGAGTTGAGTCCTATTTGCTATTTGCTTCTTGTTGAGCACGACGTATAGGCATGGTGACGAGTATCTATACGTTGGTGTTAAGCATGACCATGAGTCTTAAATTGATACTTGTTGTATTCTTGAATGTTACTATGGTTGAAATAGTGAGTAAAACCTTAATATTGAGCAAAGATTTAGTTTGTTTATCGTGGAATCTATTTATGATTGAGAAATGGTGGTAATTGAGACGAGTAGGAGTTGAGTTAAGATTGGTTATAGCTGATTCTCCATTTCCGGGACGTATATACTTGTACTGCTGAGTTCCCTTGGCGGGATAGTGTAGTCTATTGTTGATCCCTTGCCGGGACGGTTAATTATGATTATTGTTGACTGTATAGTTGGAACGGGTTGCATGCCGTAACAGATATTATGTTGGATCGGGTTGCACGCCTCAACAGATATTATATTGGATCGGGTTGCACGCCCCAACAATTATTATATTGGATCAGGTTGCACGCCGCAACAGCTATATATATGTGGATCAGGTTGCACGCCACAACAATGTTAAATGATAAGGGATTAGGTTGCGCGCCGCAATAGTATTCTTATTATATTGTTGTAGATATTGAGCTGTCCTTTCATATTTCATTAAGTTTTTGTTGGTCTTGATATGTTTCCCCGAAGCATGTACCCCCTTCCATTTTAAATTGCTTGTTTCTGTTTATTTTCCGCCATATATTATATAATTGCACAGGTTTATCTGGAGTCTGGTCCTAGCCTCGTCACTACCTCGCCGGGGTTAGGCCAGGCACTTACCAACACATGGAGTTGGTTGTGCTGATACTACACTCTGCACTCTGTGCAGATACTGGAGCGGCACTTGATCAGCAGCAGTAGGGGAGCCAGCCTTCAGTCCACCGAGACACCGAAGTAGCCATGCAGGCGTCCGCAGGCCCGGCGTCTCCTCTATCTTTTGTTATGTTCTGTTATCTCATGTATCCGAGACAAACAATGTTATTTTTCCTTCAAACTGTTGTATGTAGTACTCTTAGTAGTTTGTGGATATTGTGACACCAGTTTCTGGGTAGAGGCATGTGTTGACTTTCGAAACATTTTGGTTTTATATTTATTTAAGACTTCCGCTTAAATCTCATATTCCGCTGTCATTTAGATGTTTATCACTTGTTAATATAAGTTGTAAAAACAGAAGAGTTAAAGATTTCTAAGTTCGTGGCTTGCCTAGCTTCTACGAGTAGGCACCATCACGACTCTCGAGGGAGGGAATTCCGGGTCGTGACAACGTTGTATTGTCACAACCAAGCATCTTATAGCTTTGAAAATACTATTCCTGTGTTCTTAATCTTTGACATCAGTCAATTTTATTTTAATTTTTATATGTATTTTTGTACCCTATCATAATTATAAAACTAATGAATAATATATATTTTTAAACTTTTTAACTTTGTTTTGTAGATGATTTACGTGGTTAAAAATTGATTGTAATAGCAATAATACTCCATACATTATATGCCAAAACAATAAAATTATATATATATATATATATATATATATATATATATATATATATAGATAGAGAGAGAGAGAGATTTCTTTGGTTCAAATTAATATTGCTGTACCTTTAAATTTTCAGCAAGAGGAATGATAAGTATAACAATTAATGTTGTCTTGCACTTCAGATTTTGAACAAAAGAATGACATAAGAGCCATGATAGCTACGTTACCCTATAAATTAAATTACAACTTACTTCTACTAAATTATAAGAAATATTAAATTTTATCGAAAAGAATTATTTAGACAGACAAAAGCAGAGAGCATGAGAGAATTTTGCAACTTTTTACTTTTTGAACATACTGAATTGAGATAAACTTGATCTACTGCAAAGATTCACGAGTTAAAAGTTCAAGCAGTAAGGTTTGGATTAATATCCTCCATACCCTTTGTGCTTTTTGCTACCTAGAAGGGAAAGAAAAAGAAGGGGAAACAAAGGATTAGAGAATTTTTGAATTGCATATACGTATATTGATGCCTTCACACTGGAAAACTATTACTTATATAGATTTAAAAATAGTGCAAAAGTATTACATAAAGAGAATCCAAGAGGATGGAAAATCATAGTTAATAGACAATTGTCCCAATTCAATTTATAGTAACATAATTTATATAAAGTAAAATTAGTTGATTTAAAGTTCTAAATATCATGATTAACTACATACACACCTCAAATATGAACCATTCTAAATTTTTAGTTGACAATCCAAATGATTTAAAAATCATTCTAGTTAAAATTTTAATATACGTACACAATTCAAATAAGGACTCACATTTTATATAAAATTTTACCTTGTATAAATTATTTCCTTATTTGAATTATGTAACATAACTATAACAATTTTCATGTTAGCATTGTGAATACAAACACGTTGGCATCTGACAAAGATGACAAGGATGGCTGCCACCGACGCTATTGCTTCATTCTTTCATCTGGAAATGCTTTGTGGGGAGGTAGCATCCTTGGTGGCACCTACTGCAGAGTTAGCGTCCCTTTTGGACTCTTTTGAGGATGTTTTTCAAAAACCAGTGGGCTTACCACCCTCACGTGCCCAAGATCATGCTATACATCTCATTCCGTGTGCGCAACCTGTTAATGTGAAGCCCTACAGGTACCCCTATTTTCAAAAGCAAATTATGGAACAACTAGTTACCGATATGCTCAAGAAAGGTGTGATTTGAGCAAGCACTAGCCCTTTTTCTTCTCCAGTGCTGCTGGTCCGTAAGAAGGATGGCACATGGCGATTTTGTGTCGACTATAGAGCATTGAATGCACTGACCATCCGCGATCGCTTTCCAATCCCTACCATAGACGAATTGTTTGATGAGTTATTTGGGGCACAATTTTTTTCCAAGCTGGACCTGCTTTCTGGGTATCACCAGATAAGAATTAAGCCTGAAGATGTGGCTAAGACCGCATTTCGCACTCATGAAGGTCATTACGAGTTCCTCGTCATGCCCTTTGGACTTACTAACGCCCCCTCTACATTCCAGACGCTAATGAATGACATTTTCAGACCATATTTACGGCGCTTTGTCTTAGTATTTTTGGATGATATATTGGTCCATAGTCCAGATTGGGAGGCACATCTGGAGCATTTGGAACTTGTTCTGTCCTTGCTTCGAAAGCATCAGTTGTTCGCCAAAAGATTTAAGTGTCTATTTGGTCAGCAGTCGGTGGATTATTTGGGGCACATTATTTCTGCTCAAGGGTTGTCTGTTGATCCTGCCAAGATTGCTGCAATTCAGCAATGGCCTGTCCCTCGCTCTGTAAAAGATGTCCGTAGTTTTTTGGGATTAGCCGGGTATTACCGGAGTTTCATTCATCATTGTTGCGGAAGCCAAATGTATATAGTGTGAATAAGTTACAACTATTATACCAAAAATTATGACAGCCACCAAATAATAAATAAGACAATAAAGCAACGATAAAGGGAACACCAGAATTTACGAGGTTCGGCTAATTTTGCCTACTCCTCGGACACAACCTATATTTTATTTCACTCCAAAAATACAAGTGAAATAATACTAAAAAGAGAAGATACAAATGCCTTAAACAAATGAGAAGGCAAATGAGAGGTGTGTATCAATCCTAAACATTAAGCCTTCTTTTATAGGGGAAAATCCCCCCAACTATTGCTAACCCACCGATGTGGGAAGCTGAAATATTTGGCATTTCAACAAATCTCCACCTTGGCAAAAATTCCACGTCTTCAATTTTCTCTCTATAACAAATTTTGGTTGTGTCTTCATCTTCAATCTTCAGTGTTCAACAATGTTGATCAAATCCAAACAATGTTGAAACTTGACCGCAGTCACCACCTTTGTCAGCATATCAGCAGGATTCTCCGTAGTATGAATTTTCTTCACCGTGACTCCACCTTCTTCTATGATTTCTCGTACGAAATGATACCGAACATCAATGTGTTTCGTCCTTGCATGATAAACTTGGTTCTTCGCTAATTGAATAGCACTTTGACTATCACAAAAAATTGTGATACCTTTTTGTTCAACACCAAGCTCCTTTAGCAATCCTTGAAGCCAAATTGCCTCTTTCACAGCCTCTGTAATAGCCATGTACTCTGCCTCTGTTGTAGACAAAGCAACTGTTGACTGCAAAGTAGACTTCCAACTAACTGGTGCCTTTGCAAAAGTAAACACATAACCAGTAGTTGATCTTCGTTTGTCCATACCACCCGCAAAATCTGAGTCACAATATCCAACTACAAACTGATTGTCTTCCTGCTCAAAAAATAACCCGACATCTACAGTATTATGAATATACCGTAGAATCCACTTCACAGCTTGCCAATGCTCCTTCCCTGGATTGTGCATATATCTGCTAATAACTCCAACAGCTTGTGAAATGTCAGGCCTTGTGCAAACCATTGCATACATCAAGCTACCAACAGCATTTGCATATGGTACCTTTGACATATACTCTCGTTCAGCTTCATCCATTGGCGACATAGTAGTACTTAGCTTAAAATGGGGAGCAAGTGGAGTACTAACTGGCTTAGTCTTGTCATCTATGCCAAAACGTTGTAGTACTCTCTTCAAATATTCTTTCTGAGATAAACAGAGTTTCTTTGAACGTCTATCTCTAATTATCTCCATGCCAAGAATTTTCTTTGCCTCACCCAGATCCTTCATCTCGAACTCCTTCTTCAGTTGAATCTTCAACTTATCAATTTCTTCCGAATTCTTGGAAGCTATCAACATATCATCAACATATAGGAGAAGATATACAAAGGAACCATCTTTAAGCTTGTGCAAATACACACAATGATCGTATTTGCTTCTCTTGTACCCTTGCCGCAACATAAACTCGTCAAATCGCTTGTACCATTGTCTAGAAGATTGTTTCAATCCGTACAACGATTTTTCAAGTTTGCATACCATATTTTCTTTTCCAGCAACTTTGAATCCTTCTGGCTGAGTCATGTATATTTCCTCCTCCAAGTTTCCATGTAAAAACGCAGTTTTTACATCCATCTGAACTAGTTCCAAATCCAATTGTGCTACCAAAGCCAACATAATTCTAATGGAGGAATGTTTTACAACTGGAGAAAACACTTCATTGTAATCAATTCCCTCCTTTTGAGCATATCCTTTGGCCACCAATCTTGCTTTGTAGCGAACATCTACTTGGTTAGGAAATCCTTCCTTCTTTGAAATACCCATTTGCACCCAATTGCTTTCTTTCCCTTCGGGAGATTGGCCAATCTCCATGTATGATTCTGATGAAGGGACTGTATTTCATCATTCATGGCAATCCTCCACTTATCTTCTTCTGAACTTTGGACAGCGTCTTTATAAGTGGTAGGAACATCATCAGCTACAATTGAGGTTGCACAAGCAACCGTCTCTATGAGACGAACAGGTTTCGTTATTGTTCTTTTTGGCCTGCTGGTTGCTATTGATTCAAGTTGTTGTTGAGGTTCCTGAGTTGGAATCTCCTCTACTGGCTCTCCTTCCAGAGGGTAATCTTCATTTGTTTCCTCCTCTGCTTCTTGTGTAGGAAAAATAAATTTTCCCTCAAACTCCACCTACTTAGATGCACCTTTATTTTGTTTGGTATCTTCTGTTACCTTATTTACCATAGATTCATCAAAGGTAACATCCCTGCTAAATATTACTTTCTTTGTCATAGGACACCATAAGCGATATCCTTTGACTCCAGAAGTAATTCCCATAAAAATAGCCTTCTTTGCCCTTGGATCTAATTTTGACTCCGTCACATGATAATATGCAGTTGAGCCAAACACGTGCAAAGAGTTATAATCTATAACAGGTTTTTCATACCATTTTTCAAATGGTGTCTTGCCATCAATAGCAGCAGATGGTAAGCGATTAATGAGGTGACATACATATGTAATTGCCTCAGCCCAAAATTCTTTGCCCAAGCCAGCATTGGACAACATACACCGTACCTTCTCCAGCAAGGTCCGGTTCATACGTTCTGTCACTCCATTCTGTTGTGGTGTATGTCTAATAGTGAAATGTCGGACGATGCCATCATTTTCACAGACCTTATTAAAATGATCATTTTTGTATTCACCTCCATTGTCTGTGCGAATACACTTGATCCTCTTGCCTGTTTGATTCTCCACCATCGTCTTCCATTTGAGAAAAATTCCCAACACTTCATCTTTGCTCTTCATTATATACACCCATACTCTTCGGGAAAAATCATCAACAAAGGTTACAAAATAGTGCTTCCCACCCAATGAAGGTATTTTGGAAGGACCCCAAACATCAGAGTGTACATAATCCAAAATGCCTTTAGTATTATGGATCGCTGTACCAAATTTAACCCTTGTCTGTTTCCCTTTAACACAATGCTCACAAAACTCCAAGTTGCAAGTCTTTACTCCTTTTAACAATCCTTGATTTGATAGAGTTTTCAAGGATTTTCCTCCAGCATGTCCCAAGCGCATGTGCCATAACTTGGTTGCTTCTGCCTCTTTGTCGTCACTGGATGTCACTGTCGCTGTCCCAATAACTGTACTGCCACGATAGCGGTACATATTATTATTCTTCCGATTAGCCTTCATTACCACTAGTGCACCGGAGCATACTCTCATCACTCCATTTTCTGCAATGATTTTGAACCCTTTTGATTCCAGGGCTCCCACAGAGATGAGATTCTTCTTCAAATCTGGTACATATCGAACATCTGTTAATGTTCTGATCATTCCATCATGGTTCCTTAATCGTATTGAACCAATGCCATATGAGGTAAGAGGGTTGTTATCCGCTGTGTGGATGACTCCATATTCTCCTTCTTGAAATTCCACAAACCAGTCCCTGTTGGGACACATATGATGGCTAAGAGCCGAGTCCATCAACCATATGTCTGATGATGTTGATGACTCTGTTGTAACTAATGAGAAGTTTGAATCATCACAATCAGCTACATTTGAATCCATAATGGCCTTTCCATTATTATATTTGGCCTTATTCTTCAACTTCGGACAGTCTTTCTTCCAGTGCCCTTTTTCTCGACAAAAGGCACATTCATCTTTGCTGGGTCTGGATTTTGACTTGGATCTTCCCTTCTTTTTCCTCGTTTGATTTTGAGGACGACCCCTCACAAATAGTGCTTCTCCTTCTCCGCCCTTCTGTTTTTCTCGCTTTCTTTGTTCATAGCTGTACAAAGCCGAACAAACTTCTCTGAGAGAAATTTCGTCATTTCCATGGAGTAGAGTAGTTTCAAGGTGCTCGTACTCATCAGGAAGTGACGCCAACAACATTAAGGCCAAGTCACCATCATCATAAGTTGTATCCATATTTTGCAAATCTGTGACCAACTTATTAAAACTGGTGATATGTTCATTCATCGTGGTACCAGGAACATAGGTGAAGTGAAACAGTCTCTTCTTCATGTACAATTTATTTTGACTGTTTTTCTTCAAAAATTTATCCTCCAGTGCTTTCCATAATTTACTTGCAGAAGTTTCCTTTGTGTATGGATATTTCTGCTCTCTAGCAAGGTAGGATCGAATGGTACCGCAAGCAACACGGTTGAGAATCTTCCAATCTTCTTCTCCAATAACATCTGGTTTCTTTTCTTCAATGGCCAGATCTAGCCCTTGTTGAAAAAGGACATCTAGAACCTCGCCTTGCCACATCCCAAAATGCCCGGACCCGTCAAAAATTTCTACCGCAAATTTCGCATTTGACACAATTCTTGTCATAAGCGAAGATGCCAATGATGACGTATTGTTGACACTTGATGTAGATTCTTCTTGTTTATTGTCTCCCATATTTGACACAAATATTATTTAATAGCTGACGACACAAATCAAGATTATTCCTTTCTGATGTAGAAGATCAGACTAAGCTGCAACCACAGAGCATACTCAGACAGAACCTTGACTCAGTTACCAAGATAAATCTTTTCTGATGTGGAAGATCAGACTATGCTGCAACCACAGAGCATACTTAGACAGTACCTTGGCTCTGATACCAATTGTTGCGGAAGCCAAATGTATATAGTGTGAATAAGTCACAACTACTATACCAAAAATTATGACAACCACCAAATAATAAATAAGACAATAAAGTAACGATAAAGGGAACACCAGAATTTACGAGGTTCGGCTAATTTTGCCTACTCCTCGGACACAACCAATATTTTATTTCACTCCAAAAATACAAGTGAAATAATACTAAAGAGAGAAGATACAAATGTCTTAAACAAATGAGAAGGCAAATGAGAGGTGTGTTTCAATCCTAAACATTAAGCCTTCTTTTACAGGGGGAAAATCCCCCCAACTATTGCTAACCCACCGATGTGGGAAGCTGAAATATTTGACATTTCAACAATCATTATGTCGCGATTGCCGGGCCACTTTCAGCCCTATTACGGAAAGACTCTTTCAAATGGAGTGCGGCAGCACAAGAAGCTTTCGATGCATTGAAGTCTAAGTTGGCTGCGACACCTGTTTTAACTTTGCCGAATTTCAACCAGGAATTCCAAGTAGAGACAGATGCTTCGGGGCAAGGCATTGGGGCAAGGCATTGGGTCTATCTTATCACAAAAGGGTCATCCTATAGCCTATTTCAGCCAGAAGTTGAGTCCGCGAATGCAAAATGCCTCGACTTATCACAGAGAAATGTTTGCCATTACTCAAGCTGTGAGTAAATGGCGACAGTATTTGTTGGGGAGAAAATTTTGATGATGTCCATCTCATTGAAGAAGTATTAGGCATGTGCCTAATAAGAGTTACAAAGTGTAAAATTCCTTACTATAGTGATATCAGTTGCTCCTCTCGGGGTCGTGGTTTTTTTCCCTTATTCAGAAGGGTTTTCCACGTAAAAATCTTGGTGTCATTGTTACTCTTTTATTCTTGTTAATTACCGTATCTCGGTGCTACATTATTATTCCGCTTTATTACCGTGAATATTATTTTGGTAAGGGGTTTATTCCCAACAACTGGTATCAGAGCACAGGTTCTGCTCGTTCACTGAAATACTATTCACTGTCGGTAGTACTATACTTGGTGAAAAATAAAAATGTCCGGAGTAAAGTACGAGGTAGCAAAATTCAATGGAGATAACGGTTTCTCAACATGGCAAAGAAGGATGAGAGATCTGCTCATCCAACAAGGATTACACAAGGTTCTAGATGTTGATTCCAAAAAGCCTGATACCATGAAAGCTGAGGATTGGGCTGACTTGGATGAAAGAGCTGCTAGTGCAATCAGGTTGCACTTATCAGATGATGTGGTAAATAACATCATTGATGAAGACACTGCACGTGGAATTTGGACAAGGTTGGAAAGCCTATACATGTCCAAAACGCTGACAAATAAATTGTACCTGAAGAAGCAGTTATACGCCCTACACATGAGTGAAGGTACGAATTTTTTGTCACATTTAAATGTGTTTAACGGACTAATCACACAGCTTGCCAACCTCGGAGTGAAAATCGAGGAAGAAGATAAAGCCATCTTGCTATTGAACTCGTTGCCATCTTCGTACGATAATTTGGCAACAACCATCCTGCACGGTAAGACTACTATTGAGTTGAAAGATGTCACATCGGCTCTTCTACTCAATGAGAAGATGAGAAAGAAGCCTGAAAATCAAGGACAGGCTCTCATCACAGAAGGTAGAGGCAGGAGTTATCAAAGGAGTTCGAACAACTATGGTAGATCCGGAGCTCGTGGGAAGTCAAAGAACCGATCCAAATCAAGAGTCAGAAATTGCTACAACTGTAATCAACCAGGTCACTTCAAAAGAGATTGCCCAAATCCAAGGAAGGGCAAAGGTGAAACCAGTGGCCAGAAGAATGACGACAACACAGCCGCCATGGTGCAAAATAATGATAATGTTGTCCTCTTTATAAATGAGGAAGAGGAATGCATGCACCTGTCAGGTCCAGAGTCGGAATGGGTGGTTGACACAGCGGCATCTCACCATGCCACACCGGTAAGAGATCTTTTTTGCAGATATGTAGCAGGTGATTTCGGCACAGTGAAAATGGGTAACACAAGTTACTCAAAGATTGCGGGGATTGGTGACATTTGTATCAAGACAAATGTCGGATGCACATTGGTTCTAAAGGATGTGCGGCATGTACCTGATTTGCGGATGAACTTGATCTCGGGAATTGCTTTAGACCGAGATGGATACGAGAGTTATTTTGCAAATCAAAAGTGGAGACTCACTAAGGGATCATTGGTGATTGCAAAGGGAGTTGCTCGTGGCACGTTGTACAGGACAAATGCAGAAATATGCCAAGGTGAATTGAACGCGGCACAAGATGAGATTTCTGTAGATTTATGGCACAAAAGAATGGGTCATATGAGCGAGAAGGGATTGCAGATTCTTGCCAAGAAATCACTCATTTCTTATGCCAAAGGTACAACTGTAAAACCTTGTGACTACTGTTTATTTGGTAAGCAGCATAGAGTCTCATTTCAGACATCGTCTGAAAGAAAATTGAATATACTTGATTTAGTATATTCTGATGTTTGCGGCCCAATGGAAATTGAATCAATGGGCGGTAACAAATATTTTGTTACTTTTATTGATGATGCTTCACGAAAATTATGGGTTTATATTTTGAAAACCAAAGATCAGGTGTTTCAAGTTTTCCAGAAGTTTCATGCTCTAGTAGAAAGGGAGACGGGTCGAAAGCTAAAGCGTCTCCGAAGTGACAATGGAGGTGAGTACACTTCAAGGGAATTTGAAGAGTATTGTTCAAGTCATGGGATCAGACATGAAAAGACAGTTCCTGGAACCCCACAGCACAATGGCGTAGCCGAGAGGATGAACCGCACCATTGTGGAGAAGGTGAGAAGCATGCTCAGAATGGCTAAACTGCCTAAGTCATTCTGGGGTGAAGCAGTTCAGACAGCCTGTTACCTGATCAATAGGAGTCCATCAGTTCCGTTGGCGTTTGAAATCCCAGAGAGAGTCTGGACCAACAAGGAGGTGTCCTACTCGCATCTGAAGGTGTTCGGTTGCAGAGCTTTTGCACATGTACCAAAAGAGCAGAGAACAAAGCTGGATGATAAATCTATTCCCTGCATATTTATCGGATATGGAGATGAAGAGTTCGGGTACAGACTGTGGGATCCTGTAAAGAAGAAGGTCATCAGAAGTAGAGATGTAGTCTTCCGAGAAAGTGAAGTTAGAACTGCTGCTGATATGTCAGAAAAGGCGAAGAATGGTATAATTCCTAACTTTGTTACTATTCCTTCTACTTCTAACAATCCCACAAGTGCAGAAAGTACGACCGACGAGGTTGCCGAGCAGGGGGAGCAACCTGGTGAGGTTATTGAGCAGGGGGAGCAACTTGATGAAGGTGTCGAGGAAGTGGAGCACCCCACTCAGGGAGAAGAACAACATCAACCTCTGAGGAGATCAGAGAGGCCAAGGGTAGAGTCACGCAGGTACCCTTCCACAGAGTATGTCCTCATCAGTGATGAGGGGGAGCCAGAAAGTCTTAAGGAGGTGTTGTCCCATCCAGAAAAGAACCAGTGGATGAAAGCTATGCAAGAAGAGATGGAATCTCTCCAGAAAAATGGCACATACAAGCTGGTTGAACTTCCAAAGGGTAAAAGACCACTCAAATGCAAATGGGTCTTTAAACTCAAGAAAGATGGAGATGGCAAGCTGGTCAGATACAAAGCTCGATTGGTGGTTAAAGGCTTCGAACAGAAGAAAGGTATTGATTTTGACGAAATTTTCTCCCCCGTTGTTAAAATGACTTCTATTCGAACAATTTTGAGCTTAGCAGCTAGCCTAGATCTTGAAGTGGAGCAGTTGGATGTGAAAACTGCATTTCTTCATGGAGATTTGGAAGAGGAGATTTATATGGAGCAACCAGAAGGATTTGAAGTAGCTGGAAAGAAACACATGGTGTGCAAATTGAATAAGAGTCTTTATGGATTGAAGCAGGCACCAAGGCAGTGGTACATGAAGTTTGATTCATTCATGAAAAGTCAAACATACCTAAAGACCTATTCTGATCCATGTGTATACTTCAAAAGATTTTCTGAGAATAACTTTATTATATTGTTGTTGTATGTGGATGACATGCTAATTGTAGGAAAAGACAAGGGGTTGATAGCAAAGTTGAAAGGAGATCTGTCCAAGTCATTTGATATGAAGGACTTGGGCCCAGCACAACAAATTCTAGGGATGAAGATAGTTCGAGAGAGAACAAGTAGAAAGTTGTGGCTATCTCAGGAGAAGTACATTGAACGTGTACTAGAACGCTTCAACATGAAGAATGCTAAGCCAGTCAGCACACCTCTTGCTGGTCATCTAAAGTTGAGTAAGAAGATGTGTCCTACAACAGTGGAGGAGAAAGGGAACATGGCTAAAGTTCCTTATGCTTCAGCAGTCGGAAGCTTGATGTATGCAATGGTATGTACTAGACCTGATATTGCTCACGCAGTTGGTGTTGTCAGCAGGTTTCTTGAAAATCCTGGAAAGGAACATTGGGAAGCAGTCAAGTGGATACTCAGGTACCTGAGAGGTACCACGGGAGATTGTTTGTGCTTTGGAGGATCTGATCCAATCTTGAAGGGCTATACAGATGCTGATATGGCAGGTGACATTGACAACAGAAAATCTACTACTGGATATTTATTTACATTTTCAGGGGGAGCTATATCATGGCAGTCTAAGTTGCAGAAGTGCGTTGCACTTTCAACAACTGAAGCAGAGTACATTGCCGCTACAGAAACTGGCAAGGAGATGATATGGCTCAAGCGATTCCTTCAAGAGCTTGGATTGCATCAGAAGGAGTATGTCGTCTATTGTGACAGTCAAAGTGCAATAGACCTTAGCAAGAACTCTATGTACCATGCAAGGACCAAACACATTGATGTGAGATATCATTGGATTCGAGAAATGGTAGATGATGAATCTCTAAAAGTCTTGAAGATTTCTACAAGTGAGAATCCCGCAGATATGCTGACCAAGGTGGTACCAAGGAACAAGTTCGAGCTATGCAAAGAACTTGTCGGCATGCACTCAAACTAGAAGACAGTGCTACCTCCTCTAGATGAATGAGACTGGAGGGGGAGATTGATGATGTCCATCTCATTGAAGAAGTATTAGGCATGTGCCTAATAAGAGTTTTCTTTGGTTGGTAGCCAACCTTGTTGAATTAGTTTGGTTTGGTAGCCAACCTTGTTGAATTTCTTTGGTTTGGTAGCCAACTTTGTTGAATTGTGAAAAGTGTGTGTAAATTGTCAAATATTGTAGGCTTTAGAGGGTGAAGCTTTGGCTATAAAAGGAGAGCTTCAACTCTCATTTCTACACACCAACAAAGAGAGAAAGAAAGAGTGAGGTTTCACAGACAAGGTATAAGAAAATAGTCTGTGAGGAAAATAGAGAGTGAGCGATATTGTAGTGAGGTGGGAATATCAAAAGAGGGTTATTTCTTTTGAGTGTTGTAGTGGTCTTTGGAGTATTTACCTCCGACCTACAAAGTGTAAAATTCCTTACTATAGTGATATCAGTTGCTCCTCTCGGGGTCGTGGTTTTTTTTCCCTTATTCAGAAGGGTTTTCCACGTAAAAATCTTGGTGTCATTGTTACTCTTTTATTCTTGTTAATTACCGTATCTCGGTGCTACATTATTATTCCGCTTTATTACCGTGAATATTATTTTGGTAAGGGGTTTATTCCCAACAAATTTATCATTTATACGGATCAACAGTCCTTGAAGAATCTCACAAATCAGACCATTCAAACACCTGAACAACAGAAATGGCTCACAAAGTTGGTGGGCTATGATTTTCGCATCGTGTATCGGCCCGGCAAGCAAAACACTGTAGCTGATGCCCTCTCTCGTACCCCTGCTGCTTCTTTAATGGTTCTGTCTGTCAACACCTTCGCAATCGAACAAGAATTGAAAGCTCTAAATCAGTCCCACCCTGAGTTATTAGATATACAGCAGCGTTTACAGCAAAAAGATGTGGACTTCTGCGAGTATCAATGGAAAGAAGGTCTTCTGTTTTACAAAGGAAGATTGGTGGTTCCTTCATATTCACCACTCCGCCATAAGCTCATGCTCGAATTTCACTCTTCATCCATTGGCGGCCATGCTGGGGTAGCCCGAACCTATCACCGCTTAGCTTCCAATTTCTTTTGGAAACACATGCGACGAGATGTTAAGTCCTTTGTAGCTGCATGCCAAGTTTGTCAGCAGATGAAGGATACTCATTTGCATCCAGCGGGGTTGTTACAACCCCTTCCCATTCCTGACCAAGTGTTTGAGGATATTGCAATGGATTTTATCACTTGTCTTCCAAGTTCGAAAGGGAAGACTACAATCATGACAATAATTGATCGTTTATCCAAATATGGGCACTTTATTCCATTGCCATCTACATTCTCTACTCAACTAGTTGCAGAAGCTTTTGTCAGAGGTGCAATTCGGCTTCATGGTCCACCAAGAACTATTGTAACTGACCGAGACCCCAGGTTCTTACACTCTTTTTGGCAAGAGCTCAATCGCTTACAGGGATCTACTTTGGCTATGAGTACTGCCTATCATCCCCAATCGGATGGGCAGTCTAAAGCTCTAAATAAATGTGTCGAGCAGTACCTCCGCTGCTATGTTGTTGATGTTCCTTCGCAATGGGTAGCTATGCTACCGTGGGCTGAATATTGGTACAACACAGCCTACCAAACATCAGTAGGGATGACTCCGTTCCGTGCCTTGTATGGTCGTGAACCCCCGACTATTGCCCGTTATATACTAGGCAGCACTGCTAGCGGGTTGGTGGAGACTTATTAGCTACAACGGGATGAAGTGCTGCAGTTGCTCAAGCACAACTTGGCCAAGGCGCAAACACGCATGAAAACTCTAGCTGACAAGTCGAGGACTGAGGTTGCCTTTGAGATTGGGGATTGGGTTTACGTCAAATTAAAACCCTATAGGCAGGTATCCTTTCGTTTGCAAAAGGATCACAAATTAGGTAGACGATACTTTGGTCCTTTTCAGGTCCTCAAAAGGATCGGCTTAGTGGCATATAAATTGGAGCTTCCAGAAGATTCACCCTGTTTTTCATGTATCTATGCTCAAGCGATGTGTGGGAAGCCCAGACCAACAAATTACGCCGCTAATCTGCTTGATTTCGCCAATGACTCTTCCCAGTTCGATCCAAACCTTGAGGACAAGGTTGTTTTTCAGGGAGGGAGTAATGTTGTGAATACAAACACGTTGGCAGCTGACAAAGATGACAGGGAAGATGCCACTAGTGACCATCACATGGATCTGCCACGTAGGAGTTCTAGAACAGTAATTCCTCCGGTTAAACTTGGGGATTACGTTTGGAAAGGAGGAGGGGCACGTAAGTAAAATGACAGAGTTTGTTAGAAAGATAAAAGCAATAGTAGTGCGGCATTGCGAGGCAGGCAAAAATGTTATGAGTGATTTCTGGTTTTCTCATCCCTTTTCTTCTGTTTCCTCGTCTCCTTCCTCTACCTATCTTAGCTACTTTCCTTTTGCATTTTCATTTGTAATTCAGTCAATTGACTGTTGCAAGTTACTGTCCAATTTGTAATTGTTCTCCAGGTAACTAATATCAATTAGATAGTTTGGCTACTGTTTCATTGAGTAATAGTTGGCATTACAGTTAGTTTTTCTGATATTTAGTATTTTAAAATCAACTATTGTGCATGCGAAATAGAAGATTTATACAAACTTATCTCATAGGCTAGGGTTAGAGTATTTATCGTGAAATTCCCTAATCTTTTTTCCAGTGTTTTTTCTCTTTAATTTCTCTATCCCTCATTAATGATCAAACTATTTACATATAGAAATAAAAAAATTATAAGCTACCTCAAATTATTCTTTGTGCACATGTATAAATAGCACTATAAAATTTTAGTTGATGTTTGTCTTAATAATTAATATTGTTGTTGCACGTAGTCCATACACAAAAAGAGTTCAAATATAATTAAGATAAATAATTTTAATTCAAATAAGGAAATACTTAAGAGAATTTGAGTTGATTTAAAGTCCTAAATTTTAGAGGAGAAAATTAAATAATTATTCCTAAATATTAGAAAATTAATTAAATGACTGTTTCTAAATATTAGAAAAATAATTAAATGAATATTTTGTCCAATGAAAACTCTATTTTAAAAGGGTAAAAAAGGCAAACGACATTTCGCCAAGTACATTCGTGCTTTTAATATAGTATAGTAGTCTTTATGCTCGTGTGTTGCACGAATATCTTAAGTCAAGTATCATATTATTTGTATAAAAGATATTAAAATTTTAAGGAAGTTTTACCTCCTATAGCAAAGGTTAACACCTTATTTATTTTAAATAAATACCATTTACAAAATTATATTCTATAGATACCTTTTAAGTTTTATAACAAAATATTTAATTTTGGTTACCTCCTAGCCCTAAGCCACTAAATACGCTATTCAGTTACACTATTTTCTTTTTCTCTCTACTTTGATACATCCCATTCTCTTCCCCCATCCCATTAAAATTTCCGCTCTCCTCCTCCTTTTAACGGCATCTTCTCAACTGAAAAATCCAGCGACCAGCAGCACAACAACAACAAACCCTAACCCGAAGACCCAATCACGCCGAAGCAAATTCACGAAATCGTTGGTGATTATCTCGCTGTATTCCGTCGCTGAAGACCCAATCTCACCAAGTTTACAATGCTTGACTTCATCACATATTTATCTTTCATAGATGCCTGGATTTCATTCCATGTGGATAACTAGACAAGAAACCAATTAAGTTTTGATTTAATATTCTGTAAGTTACGGTTCAATTAGCGTTCTGCAAGATCTTTGAAGATGGAAGGACTATTTGGCTACAAGGCAGAAATTAGGGTTTGTTTTTGAGCAAAGACGACGGAGTTTTGGGGTTGAGCAACTTGATTTTCTGTTAATATATTTCAATGTATTTTCAACGTATTACGCTGTATTTTCATGTATTTCATTGTATTCATTGTCTTTTTTTCCATTATAATTTAATATATCTCGTTGTATTCCGTGTATTTCATTGTATTCATTGTCTTTTTTTTCATTGTTTTTTCAATGTATCACATTATATTCTATGTATTTCATTGTATTCACTATCTAGCTATATGCCATAAATGTATTCATATATATTTTTTAATTAATATAATTTATGTATTTGGATGTATTATATAATTTCTCTGAAGATTGCTATATTTTTGGGGTATTTTTCAGTTGAGAATCTTTTTTATAACCGGAAATACAAATTTTGTGTGTTATAATTGAGTTTGTTGAGTTATATTAGGAGTCTATTATGTTAATTGATACAGTTTCCGTTTAAAAACAGTGTAATCCCCTGTTTCACGCCGTGAATACAGTCGAATATTTGAAACTCAAAATGTTTTAAGAAAATAAAATTAGTCGAATCTTTGTTTTTCACATCTTGAAATTCAAACGAAAACTAAAAAGTTTTCTTCAATTTTGTAAACTAATTATTTTTATTTTAATACTTTAAAAATATCTGATTATATACAACTGAACTAACTTCTTTCAATTCTAATGTATTTTTTCCACGTTTAGCTAGAGGAAAGTTTAGAATATTTAGTTTTAGGATTTACTTTTTCTTATTCATTCATAATTCTACTTCTTCCACTTCGTCCTAACGCGTCTATTTGCAGATAAGTCCTTGTCAAAACTAATAAATAGTTAAGAGTATAAAAGTCGATTAATATTTTAGGAATATTTTAGTCACTCAACATTTAGCATGAAACGTTCGTGCTTTTATAATAATAATAATAATAATAATAATAATAGATTAGTAATAATAAAAGAAAAGGTACCACAATAATAGTCGAAAAATAAGTTTGCTATAAAAAGCAATACACTGAGGTTTGAAAGTTGAATAGTTTTGGAAGTCATGAAAACATGATAGAAATGAACGGATAAAATGATAGAAATGGAACAATGGCAAACATTTTGAAACATTTCAAAATGGAAGGAATATCATGTAGATTGAAATGAATCAAGTATTAATTCATAGACAATTGATGATTAGGACAATATGGCTTAACTAATTTGCATTGACAATATGACAATTGGTGGTTTTTATGTTGACTAGTAACAAATTCACATCAAAAGGTGCTTAGAAGGATAAGATATCAAAGCTAATGATTAATAGGAGAGGAATCAACAAACTGATAAACAGAATTTTCCATAATTCCAGCAGAATTTAATTGATGAAACAAATTCTAAAACATGGCGTTGAACTCTTTTTTTTTTTTTTTTTTCCATTCAAAGTTACGCATAGAAAAAATGTGACAGATCGTTGACCTGCTTAATTTGTACGGTTACAGATATTGGTCAAATTTTGCAGAAATATTTGAATGAGAAAAGACAAAGTCCAAAATTGTATTATACATGTGTTGTTTGACATCCTGAAGACCCTTGTGCTTACCAATTACGTTATTGTACTGAGGGACTAAAGCTACACTCTAGTAAGTATTGACCACCCTATTACAATTATACTTCATATGTAAGTAAAATATTAAACTATATAAGTATATAACATATATTAAACACCCTTTGTTACCTTTTATCAGAGATTTTTTTTACTTCTTTTAAGTTTGAACACACTTAAAGAAATTTCTGGCTTCGCCAGTAATATATTTATTGCATTTATTATGTTCTTTTCTAATGTAAGTTTCATAATGGAAAGTTGGAGCGTAATATATACATAAATTATTTTTATAATATTAGTTATCAATATATGATTACTAATTAATGTATATTCACGAAAAAATATACATCTTAAATACCAAATATAATATCATTTATACTTATAAAAATTTATAGCATATATTTATTATATTAACTTTTAAATTTTGATAATTATTTTTAAAATTTAATTTAACTGTGTAATTACACTTATGCAACCAAATAGTAAACTTGTAATTACACTGTAATTACACTATGACAAACAAACAGGTAGTCGTAATTACACAACTGTATAATTACTAGGCTGTATAATTACTACCCTAGTAATTACATCAATTTCAATTATCTGGTGGCTTTCCAAACATACCCTTATAGCTTGTAACTTGTAAGTAGTTATAATAGTAAGTTATGCAGATATGGCTCTTGCTTACCTAAATTTCCATCCAATATCCAGATATTACTTTCTTTCTTAAGAATATAATTATACATCTTCACATTTAAAAGGTTACGAGTAATATTATTAGGTTATAAACTGGAAAAAGTAGCTCCCAAAGATACATATTACATAGAGTATACATGTTGATACGATGGATATATCCTTTGAATACATCCTTATATACAGTCGATATATGTTGTATCTTTTATATACATGTTGATGTAAGTTAGTAACAATTGAATAATAACTATGAACGATAATTAAGCAAACTATAGTTACTAGGCTCTAAATTATTAGTAATTTATGAAAATTTCTCTATATAATATGGGAGTATAATTAATCAGGCCTTTTCCTATTCTCTTTAGAAACACAAATTTGCGGACCACCAAAGGAAGGTGTGCGGTTGAAATCTCTATAACTTTAACTATAGGGGGTTTTCGTTATGAGCGTTGGGATCACGAAATGAAGTATTTTCTTGGTAGGAGTGCTTTATCGAGTTATTTTCAGAAGCAAATTGTTTGGAGAAAAGATAGTTGATAGGGACGTTATATCCTGGAGCCCCTAAGAAAAGAGGCATGCAAACAGTTGGAGTCATGGCCTTCTATAATTCCTTATAGCAACTTGATTTTCTTTTCTTTTTTTTTTAACGAAAACAACAACTCTACAAATGGTCCAACACCTGACACCCCCAATTCCAATTTGGATAACAATCTCAAGTCCTTCTTAATATCCCATTCAACTAAGGGGTGTCAAATTGATACTCTTTTGCTCGCACTACAACAACACAATATATCTATAGCTAACAATTGCTCGCACTACATATTCAAAAATTGTGGCTACCTAACAATAGCCACAAAAATAAAAATTTCATAGCTATTTATAAAATCCTAAAAATCCGTAGCTACGGAAATTAAATTGGCAAAGCTAATTCCTTATTTTTGCTATGATTGCTAACTATCGTGACAATAATTACCTAAATAGCTACAAATTTATTGCTACAATAGAATTTTATAGCTAATCATAAGCTTTTTGCAACACGTTAAAAATTCTGTAGCAATAGTAACCTTTTAGCCACAATAAATTATTCAAACCAAAATATTGTAGCTAAACAAATATTTTTTCTTCAAGTTATAAAAGATTGTGGCAATAATTGGCTTAACAGCTACAATTAGTTATCATGGCAAAATGATATAGCCACAGATTTATTGCTATGATAAAATTTCATAGCTAAACATATGTTTTTGCCACGAGTTGAAGCTTACTATAGAAGAAGTAACCGTTTTGCCCCAGTAAACTATTTGAAACAAAATGTTGTAACTAAATAAATATTTTTACTTTAAATTATAAATTAAGAAAACATGGCAATAATTGGCTTAATAGCTACAATTAATTGTCATGACAAAATTCTACAGTAACTAATTTATTGCTATGATAATATTTTGTAACTAGTCATATATTTTGGCCACAAGTTGAAATTTACTGTAGCAAAAGTAACCTTCTAGCCATAATAAATTATTTAAAATAAAATATTATAGCTAAATAAATACTTTTGCTTCAAGTTATAAATATATGGCAATAGTTGGCTTAATAGTTGCACTTTGTTGTTATGATCAAATGATATAGCCACAAATTTATTACTATAAAATTTTTTGTAGTTAATTATATGTTTTTGCCACGATTAAAGCTTACTGTACCACAAGTAACCTTCTTGCCATAATAAATTTATTTGAAATCAAATGTTGTATCTAAATAAATATTATGAGAAACGTATATTTTTAGTCGCTCTCAAAAATAATAATTGATTACATCTCTTTTGTATATATTTGTATGATATACATATAATACACATATTTTATATACTTGGCTAGAGAAGACCATTAGTTTTGCCCAACCGGTCAATTTTATATTTGTCGTAATTTAATTTTCTTGAAGTTTTAAAAATTATGCCAGTTGTTAGCTAAATAGATATAATCATTTTTCATGAGAAATGATATATCTACAATTTTATTGCTATGATAAAATTTCATAGCTAATCACTAATTTTTTTTCACAAGTTAAAACAAACTATAACAATAGTAAATTTTTAGCCACATTAAATTATTGAAATAACATCTTGTAGTTAAATGAATATTTTTGCTTCAGGATATAAAAAAATGTGATAAGGTTTGTTACATTTTTATATAATTTTCATATATTGAACTACATTAAGTATTATGAATCTAATATGGTTGATATCTAAGTCCATAGCAACAGCAACAACAACAACAACAACAATAACCCAGTAAAATTTCACAAGTGAGGTCTGGGAAAGGTAGAGTGTACGCAGAACTTACCCTTACCCTAGAGGAGTATAGAAGCTGTTTTCGAAAGACCCTCGACTCAAACAAATTAATTATAATTTTATTAAATAAATATAACTTGTAAGTTCCAATTATAACTAAAAGTAATGAAACTATTTACATATAATGTGTGAATAAAAAATTATATAGAATTTTTAAAACTATGATCTTGTAACAAGTTAGAGAAATATGTTAATTAATTAATTTTTAATATAAAAAGTTAGTTAATAATAGTTCATTTGTTGTACAATCTAATCTCTCTATAACAATCAACTTTTAGACCATCAGTTTGTGGTAACAAATAAGTTTTCTTTGGATTTGATTTTTATTTTATATTTTACATCTCTTTAATAATATTTTCCTACAGTATCAACATCCATCATTATAATAGTACACTCTTGTAAAACTATCTCCCTATAACATCATTAGCTAAATATCTCTATAATTGTTGTTTTATATTTTTATTATTTTATAAAATAAAAAAACAATATATTTATATTTGTTAGAGACATACCTTTAATAAATTTTGTAAATTTTAATGAAAAATCGGGAACATAAAAAAACTCTGTTAACTAGGGAAAAAAACTTTGGAAAATATAAAAGTAGAAACTTTTTCTATTCTAATATTTGTTCACACATTCCACCTTATTGATATTGTATTAGCTTTTTAAATTTTTAATTAATGAAATTTGAATATCATTTGAAATTTTAAAGACAAATTATTTTATTATCTTTTATGACATAACTAAATTAAAACAATGAGTTTTTGGATATTTTTAATTTATAACAACAAAATAAAATTTAGATGTTAAATGTTGTATACGTCTACAACAATCAATCTCTATAAAAGGAAACAACTGTAACGGGTATTTGATATGATGGATAAACAAAAATAATTTTGAAATAAAAATTTTGTATCGCGTTATCCCTTACTTGGTTACTAATCTTGGGATAAATTATTCCAAGATTAAAAATATCAGGATAACTTATACCATTAGATGGTAGAATAGTAATCCCAATATAAGTTAATCCAGGATAAATTAGTAAAATTGATAATTCTAGAACTAATATAATATATCAAACAGTCAATAAGAAATAATACTATGATAACTAATCCCTGCATAACTGATCCCATCATAACTTATCTTCAAACCAAACGATCCCTTATAGATGTATAAAAATTGTAACTAATTCTAAAAATATATATTCTATTTATACTTTAAATAAATTTTTATTACAATTTAATTTTTTTCTACGATCTACATTCAAAACATTATATACACAATAGCTTAGTTCCCATTTTGTTTATTTGTTGTTTTGCTAGAAAAAATTTATTATTACTACATTAGTTTTGTTTTTAGTTTATTATATAACTAGTCTTAGAGTGCGCGCTTTGCGCGTGTAACATGCCTCTATGAATTATATGCTTTTTATACTGAAAATTTTGTTTAAGTTACAAAAATAAAAGTTTACTCAATAAAGAAAGAAGCTCTACCGCATGAAAGTCCTTAAAATCTTAAATGTTAGTTCTACTAAAAATAAATTATTAATTATAATTACGATTTCTATTCAACATGAACGTCACTTATGAAGGATAAAAGTTGATCAACATTTCATGTTAATATTTCATATTGATATGATATATTGTGTCAATAGATAGATAGATTAGACTCGTCTATCGAAAAATAGCGCTAACATCGATACTTAAATTATATTCCATCAAAATTATGGAGAAAATATGTAATTAGTTGGATTCTAAATTTTAAATATTACATAAAAATTTAAATGTTAATATAATTTATTAACGTTGAATTATTTGTGGAAGGAACAGTTTAGTTTTTTAAAGCTATAAAAGTGAAGATGTTGACCAACTTCAACTTTGTGACAACTATATTTTTAGATTGTTAGGTACCTTAAATATTTTATTTTTAGTTAGGTTTATTTTCAGAACTTTATATTTATCATATACTTTCAAATTATTTAACTTTCAAAATTAACATTTTTAAAAAATAACTATGTAGGTAACTTTCAAAATTAATTCTTCGAAAACTACACTAATTAATACTTTCAAATCTAAAATGCTCGTTTCCAATCAATAATTTTTTTTGGCTTTGTTCGTTCTTTTAAACTTTACAAATGTTTAGGTAAACATACTCATAATTATAATAAAAATAAATTATAAGTCTACCTAGCGTGAGAGGGTTCATATTTTTGGAGTTAAAGATTAGTTATTTTACCCAATTCAAATAAGGAATATATTAGGCATAAAGTTTTTTTATAATTTAATCATACTTTAATTGTAAAATTTATATACGGTAAAATTTTAATGATTTTAAAGTCCTAATTATAAGGACTTATTACTTGATTCAAATAAGGAAATATTTAATAAGTAATAAATTTGGTTTAATTTAAACTCCTAAATATTAGCTAGCAGAATAATCAAATGACTATTTTGTCTGGTGTGAACACTATTTTAAAAGGGTAAAAAAAACGAACAATATTTCGCTAAGGGCCTTCGTGCTTTTAATATAGTATAGATATAGATATTGTGTAGGTACTCGTGCACAAATATATGAAAAGTTAAAGGCTAAGTTACAAATAAATAAGAAACGAAAAATAGAAAGAATAAAAAAAAAAAAAAGATTCCCTTAAAGACCTAAAGTTACGCCTCTCTCAATTCCCTTAAAGACCTAAAAAAATTCAGACTCCCATACGATTTCCCCCCAAAATCTATCGGCACCATCTCTCCCAATCCTTCCACACTCTAACCAACCATCCCAGAACCCTCGTCCTCCTCTTGGAAAACATAACCGTCAAGGTATGGCCAACCTAGTCTTTCTTTTGTTTCTCTTCTTAATTTTGATTGTTACCACTGCTTTCCTAAGATTCTTGATTGGGAATAGTTCTTTTCAGTTTCATCATTACAGTGTGGCAGAAAAATGTCAATCCCTGCTTTAGCTATATTGATTAGTGCCAAGAATTTAAAAGATTGCCAAATTCAAAGCAATGAATTTGGAATGTCTCCAATTATTATGAATGGAGGAGCTTTTTTGTATATTTTAATTCCTAGATTTGCCTTTTATAATCTGTTTAAATTAGTTTGTTGTATGAAATGGGAATTAGTAGTTCAATCTTGATTTATGTCATACTAAGTCAGGACAAGCCTTTTTTCCTATAATTTCTTGTATATTGTTTATTCTTCATTACCTCCATTTGCAGATTGGGATCTTAAATGGCTTTTTGGGTTGTGCACAGTTTACAGTTATATGCACACAAAAAAACTATGCTAATAAATTTTCTCTATTAGAGTAGGTATTGTTCACAGTTGTAGTGGTTAATATCTATGTGAATATTTGCAGAGAGCAAATGAGTTCGCGAGGCACAATTTTCACCCAAACTTGATGATCAGTTGAGTGGATATAGGTTGAGTATCTGTATTCATTTGATGTGTAACTTACTAAATAAATAGTCATATGGAAATGCATCTTTGCTTTCTATATATTTTTTGCACTTCTTGTGGCAGCTAGCAATGAAGGAAGCATGCAAATAGGTGAAAAAGAGTTGGTTGTTAAAATATTACCATCCCTTTATTTCTAAAACTTCAATACAACAATTAGGATAAAGCCATAACTCCTAAACACTTGTAGACGCTATCCAATGAATTTGCTGAGATAGTAGGAAAACTTCTCAAACATACAGTATAAATATTCCAACAACTTATAAGGGTGAAATTATGAGATGCATTAGCACAATCATTTGTAAGCATATGCTCCAAATTTATGTTGCACTATGGTGATGAGGTTCATTCCTTTTTAATTAAACCTGAATGAGTCTTTTCAGGCAATTGCATTATGGGCATCAATGTAGAAACAAACAAGTGTAATAATCATGAGGTATATATGATACTTCACTCTTTCTCAAAACAAATTCAATTGGATATACTAACCAGTGAAGGATGGAGTATTTACAAAATTCTTGTTAAAATCTATAGGACTTCTGAAATTTTATTGAGAATAGTAATATTTTAATCTAGGACTGTTTGTTGTTATGAAATGGGTGTGATTTGAACTAGTTTAGCTTGTGATCTTTACTTGATCCAAGAAATATGAGAATATAATTTTTGGGCAGTTACAAACTTAAGGATTTACAAGACCTCAGACTTGGAAACGCTTCGTTATCAGATACTAAGAAGAATGCAACTTATGAGGTTGGTAGTATTTTCTTATAGTGTTGTGCTTCAAATTAAGAACTGCTAAATAAGGCTTATGTTTTGAACGGTTTCCAGTCTTTTGGTATATACATTACATTAATAATCTTAAGGTTTTAAAGAAGCAGGTTGTTGTTTCTGGCAGAATCTTACCCTACCAAAGAAACGGTTGTTCAATTCAAACGTGATTAACAAGTCCCAACTAGTTAATGTACTAAACTTATGGCGTGGATGTCATTTTTTTTTATATACAGGTTAGAGTCTATGACTCGTTCATATATAATTGTAGACGAGAAGGTGGCAGTCCTGCAAGATTAGGAGGGTAACATGGCAGTCTTTACTGCGCCCTTCTTGATATCCATAAGAAGAACAATTTCTTTCACGCATTTGGTACAAATACAATCCACTAATGTGTCTCAACTCGCGATCGGAACCTGGTATTAGAAAAGCATTGGAGCACTTTTGGGTTTTCACTTCTCTTCATAGTCCGCTGATGGTTATCATCACTATCCAGTCTCACATTAGCTAGTTTTCTTTTAAAACTTTATTATTCGTATTGTAAAAGAATTATGTATGAAATTATTCTTTATCTTGTAAAAGAATACTGTTACATTTTGAGTGTAACAATATTTTAGTATTTTAATTTATCTTTGAATGATACTGTTGACCTTTAATTATGTATTCTTACTAATGTATATCATTTATTAAAAACAATTGAATATATTTTGCTAAAAATTTATATATTTGAGCTAAAATATGGATTGTTAGCTACAATATATAAATTCTTGTGGCTAAAGCTGATCGTGGCAAACTTTTCAGTTTATTGCTACGAAATTATGGAATTTATAGCTAAAAGTATGAATTCTTAGCTACAATATA